>NC_064848.1:24346337-24646337 GCF_024139225.1 Suncus etruscus | reverse complement strand
TAGCCTTGTGGGAACCAGAATAGCAGCACATTCTTTCCTTGGCCCTGCCAGTGTCTGGACTCCCACTGGAGCTGATTGGGCAGGGAACTTCTGTTTGTTCCTGTTCCTGGTGTGAGCCCAGGCAGAGTTCACTCCAAGGTCTGAGCTCTAGGATCTGAGTTCCAATGTCAGAGCTCCAGGGTCTGTATTTCGGGTGTGAGCTCCAGGCTTGAGATCCAGAATTCAAGCTCCAGATTCAAAGTTCCAGGTTCTTGTTCCAGAGGGTGTGCTACTGGGTCTGAGATGTGGAATCAGAACTCCAGAGTCTAAGCTCCAGACCTGTGTCTCATGTCTCCTATGTGCTGCCTGGATGTGTGTGGTCTTGGGGATATCTTTCCCTCTTCTGGAAGAACAGAGCTGACTTCTCAGATCTGAAGAAACTGAACAGAACTTTTTGAGAAAAGGGAGATGCTCAGTGAGAAAGCAAGCAGGAAGAATCCAAAGTTTAGAGACAGCAACCATAGCTCTGCTCCTGTGATTGCTTCTGCAGTGATCCTGTTCATTGGTCAGGTATGGAAGTAACTGGTTTTCATTTTATTCAGGATAATTCTTCTTTGTTGATTTCCACTCATGGACTAGAAGGACCTCTGGATAGATCTCTTACCCTACCTGTTCTCCAACTGAGGAATGGTCTTTCTCTTCCCACTATAGATCTAGGGACTCAGGAAGAAACTGTTTCTGATGTGTTTTCCACAGCTGGTCTATCGACCTGCTGGTATCTCTTCCTATTGAGAGAAGGTTTGTGGTAGAATTTTCCTGAACCTTTTTCATTCCCTTTAGTCTATGTAGATTATTTTCAGTCTATGTAGATTATTTTCTGAATAATCATTTTATTATTATTTTCTATGTAGATTATTATTTCTATTATGTAGATTATTTTATTATCCCTTGGGATAATAAGGATTTTGTGTCCGAACTTCTTGCTTTTTTTACCCTCCTGCCTGTGTGGATTATTTGCCTCTGATAAATGTTACCAGGATGGCTTCCCCGGTCTAGGGAATAGGGGAATATGAATCTCTTTCCCACTTGGGAGCTCTTTGAGGATCCATCATCAACCAGTCTAGGAGAAAATATAACCCTACAAAAATATGAAGGCTAGAGATATAATGTACACTGGGCATGATGCTTGTTTTGAATGCAGCCTACCCAGGTTCGATGCATCGCCTGAAGCATCGCCAGAAATGATTCCTGAGCACAGCCAGCAGTAAATACCTAGGTTTGTCACTCCCCACCCCAATAAAGAAAAAAAAAAGTCATATAATTTGTTGTTATATAGATGGATCAATAGAGTATCATGCTAAGTGAAGTTACTCAGAAGGAAAGGGACAGACATGGAATGATCTCTCATATGTGGGATATAAAGAAACACAGGAGGGGAATAATAAATGCCCAAAGGCAATAGAAATGGAGAGCAGGGGCTGGAGAGATAGCATGGAGGTAAGGCGTTTGTCTTTCATGCAGAAGGTCGGTGGTTCGAATCCCTGCATCCCATATAGTCCTCTGAGCCTGCCAGGAGTGATTTCTGAGCATAGAGCCAGGAGTAACCCTTGAGTGTGGCCGGATGTGACCCAAAAACCAAAAACAAAAACAAAAACAAAAAAAAAAAAGGAGAACAGGAGAAATGGTCTTTAGTGATAAGCTTGTCACTGGGCTGGGTTGTGGGGAATAAGTCAGAGAAAGAAACATGAGGTCAATAGTAGAGAGAAAAATGCCTGCCATAGAAGCAAGCAGGTGAATGATAGGGACACTGGGGGCATTTAGATCTTAAATCTGTTCTCTCGAACCTCAAGCAGATCTTCCTGGAAGATTACTCGATCCTTTGGAAGCCCCAGGGGTCCTTTTAAACCTTTCGTGCACCGGAACACCTTTCCTTTTCAGTGGCACTGCAGTATGGCTTGCCATTTTCAGTGACTCTGCATTATGGCTTTGCACGAGTGCTTTTGGCACCCGGCCTAGCATGGACAGTGAGGTGACCCTGAGCTCTAGGGCCTGGATTGGATTTGATTCAGCTCTCCAGGTCCCCATAGATCTCCTGGCTGGGTGCACTCTCCTACGTAGAGAGGAAGACTTTGCTCTTGAGCAAGGCTTGCTCAAGGGGCCGGGAAGGGGGCTAGAGGTAAGGTGTCTGCCTTGCAAGTCCTAGCGTAGGACGGACCGCAGTTCAATCCCCGGGCGTCCCATATGGCTCCCCCAAGCCAGGGGCGATTTCTGAGCGCATAGCCAGGAATAACCCCTGAGCGTCAAACGGGTGTGGCTCAAAAAAAAAAAAAAAAAAAAAAAAAGGCTTGCCCAAGTGGGCCAGTTAGTAGTCAAGTGTTTGTGCAAACTATTCCAGGTAGCAAAAGGCCTGGTATTATTTATAGGCTCGGTGGTGACAAGACGAAGTTTTTAGTGCACAGTAAACCTGAAACTTTAGTCTTAAGTTGTAAAAATTAAGCAACAAATCATATGTGACCTGCATTCATCTTTCTCGTCTCTCTCTCACTCATTTCTCTCTGTCTCTCTTACTCATCTCTCTCTCTTTCTCTCACTCATCTCTCTCTGTCTCTTTCTCTCACTCATCTCTCTGTCTCTCTCACTCAGATCTCTCTCTCATTCATCTCTCTGCTTCTCTTTCACTGTCTCTCACTCATATCTCTCTTTCTCTCACTCCTATCTCTTTCTCTCATCTCTGTCTTTCTCACTCATATCTCTCTCATTTGTCTCTTTCTCACTCATCTTTCTGTTTCTCACTAATATCTCTCCTCATCTCATCTGTCTTTCACTCATCTCTGCCTCATTCATCTGTCTCACTCATATATCTCTTTCTCTCATCTCTCATCTCTTTCTCCCTCTCTCACTCATCTCTCTCTCTCACTCATCTCTCTTTCTCTCACTCATAGCTCTTTCTTTCTCACTCATCTCTCTCTCATATATCTCTCTCACTCGTCTCTGTCTCTTTCTCTCTCTAATCTCTCTCTTTCTCACTCATCTCTCTCTCAGTCTCTCTATTTCATTTATCTCTCTCATCTGTCTCCCTCTCTTTCTCTCACTGACCTGTCTCTCTCTCTCCCTCCCCTCCCTTCCTCCCCTCCCTGCCTTAGATGCAGTGTCACCACGTTCCCGGTCCCCCAGCCTCGGCGGGTGGCGGGCGGCGGGCGGCGGGTGGCCTTGATGGGCGGAACGCGAGCGCGCGCGTCTCCCGGCCCGCCGGAGCGCTCGGGCTGCTGCACCGCCGGAAGTGGCGGCCGGAGCGGGCGCGCCGAGGCGTGTGCCGGCGGGGTCGCGGCCGGTGCGGGGGGCGGGGGCGTCGTCATGTTTCCCTTCGGGCTCGGGAGCCCGGCGGGGGGCCGGGGGGCCGGCCGCAGGGGGGAAGAGCCGGTGCACCCGGAGGGGCCTCCCGCCGCCCGGCCGCTCCCGCTCCCGTCCCCGCCCGCGCCCGGAGCCCCGACGCCGTCGCCGGCGGCGCGCGCCACGGAGCTGGAGCCCGGCTCGCCCGTCGGGCCGCCGGGGCCGCCGGGGTCGCCGGGGTCGCCGGGGTCTCCGGGGCCGGCGGCCGAGGCCAGGCCGGGCGGCAGGGGCGGCGCGGGCGGCCCCGGAGCGCGCCTGTTCGGCTGGCTGCGGCGGCGCAGCCTGGGCCGCGGGCTCGTCGTGGACCCGGCGCGGGACAACTTCCGCACCATGACCAGCCTCTACGGCTCCATCCACCCCGCCGACTCGGTGTACCTCAGCACCCGCACGCACGGCGCCGTCTTCAACCTCGAGTACTCGCCCGACGGGTAAGCCCGGCCCCCGGGCCCCCCGCCCCGGTGCGCCCTTGGCTGTCAACCGGCAGAGAACCCCGCAGGCCCGCTCCTGGGAGGCTGCCGGGGAGACGTAGGCGGCCCTGGGGCCCCTCCATCAGGGACCCGAGGACGCACGGAGGTAAGGCGTTTGCCTGGCATGCACAAGGACCGTGGTTCGAATCCCTACGTCCCAGGTGGGCCCCGCTCCTGGAGCCTGCCTGCCTGCCAGGAGCGATTTCTGAGCACAGAGCCTGGAGGAACCCCTGAGCGCTGCCGGGTGTGACCCAACATTTAAAAAAAAAAAAGAAACTCAAAGGTACAGGAAGGAGGCTCAGGGTGTGGGGCATCCCCGCAGGGTGAACACCCCCTAGCAGACTTGTTGGCTGATGTTCTTTGGGCCCTTCGAGGTTGGTTGGGCCCAGGAGTAAGGTAAGAGAACCTGTCTCGCCTGTGGAAGGAGGACTCAGTCCACAAAAGTTAAATTAAAGGGGCCGGGAAGGTGGCGCTAGAGGTAAGGTGTCTGCCTTGCAAGCGCTAGTCTAGGACGGACCTTGGTTCGTCCCATATGGTCCCCCAAGCCAGGAGCGACTTCTGAGCGCATAGCCAGGAGTAACCCCTGAGCATCAAACGGGTGTGGCCCAAAAACCAAAAAAAAAAAAAAAAAAAAGTTAAATTAAAGGTGTCCTGGGCCCAGAGACATAGCATGAAGGTAAGGCATTTGCCTTGCATGCAAAAGGACTGTGGTTCGAATCCCAGCATCCCATATGGTCTCCCGAGCCTGCCAGGAGCGATTTCTGAGTGTAGAACCAGGAGCAACCCCTGAGCACTGCCGGGTGTGACCCAAAAACCAAAATAAATAAATAAATAAATTAATTAATTAAAGGTGTCCGTCCGTCCACTCTGGGGAATTTTGCAACAGAACATGTTTTTTTTCCCCACTTGGTTTTTTGTGAGGACACTAAATTCACAGTTAGTCGAGGAAGAGGGGGAAAGTCTCACGCTGTGCTGTATACCTCATGAGATGACACACTGAATAGAATTCGTCTTGGTCTCCGTTGCATTATTTTTCCCTGTCTTCTGCCTTCAGCAGGTATTTGAGGACCGCATGGCATGTTTGTTCCTGGTGCAGAGGCAGAGAGGTTCATCATTGAGCCAGACCAGCCAGTTTGGCGCAGCTTTGCCTGTGCTTGGGAACTATTGGTTCAACTTGGTATTCGATAGCCATCCTGGAGAATTCATGATCCTTTTTTTTTGTTTGTTTTTTTGGGCCACACCCAGTGATGCTCAGGGGTTACTCCTGGTTATGAGCTCAGAAGTCGCTCCTGGCTTGGGGGACCATATGGGACGCTGGGGGATCAAGCCGCCGTCTGTCCTAGGCTAGCGCTGGTAAGGCAGACACCTTACCTCTAGCGCAACCGCGCCGGCCCCTCATGATCCTTTTTGTTTTCCACCAAATCGAGGTAAAGACTTGAAGATGGAATCTGTTTTGCACTAGAAGTTTTCAAGGTTTCCCCCCAGGGAAGTGGCACATGAACCAAGATTAGAAATTAGTGGAAATGAATTCATTAATTAGGACTGAGGAAGGAATAGAAGTGCTTCAAAATAAAGGACCTCAAAGGATCTTTGATGGTGGGAAGACAGTAAGTGAGCTAGAGATAACAAAAGACAGGTTCACAAAACAACCATTTTTTTCTAAGCACCACCTAAATTATGCCAAGAAAGGAGCTGAGCAACAGATATGAAATCAATGAATCCAGTCAGTGAGCAGGTCTATGCTGTACCATTTCATTCATGCAGATGTTTTTTCCAAGTCACACAAGGTCTGGGATATCTGAGTATTCTTGTAAACAGTTGGCAATGAATGCTTATCTGAGGAGGGGTTTGGGATTGGAGAGAGGTATGTGTGAGAGAGCACGAACACTCCATGACTGTCAAATCTAACCATGGAACTTACTTTCCTCACTTTTTCCCTCTACCAAGCCCCATTCAGAAAGCTTCTGAAATACTAGGAATACATTCTTCATAAACATTCACTTGTAGTTTTCTCCATATCCTAGCGCCTTTCTCCTATTATCTATCGGGCCTTTAGAAGTAACTTTCCATTCCTGGAAGCAAATTTTTGGGTTACATGATGATAGTGGTAGAATGAATAAGAAGGGTTTTCTAGGGCTGGAGAGATAGCATGAAGGATCGGCTGCTTGCAAGGCAAACGCCACTGTGCTATCTCTCCGGGCCCGGATTTTTGTTTTTTGTTAGAAACAAAGATGATGACTAGAGAGCTAACTCAAAGGGTAGAGTGCATGCCTTACAGGTGCAGGACTCCCAAGTCAGTTTTTTTGTTTTTACTGTTTTTTGTTGGGTCCACACCTGGCAGTTATCTTTGACTCTACCTAACTCTATGGGCATAGAGCTGGCATTGTTCAGGACAATATATATTATGTTAGTACTCAAACAGGGTTGGCTGCATGTAAGAAAAGTAATTTACCTTTCCATGTAATTTTTCTGTCCAAGTCTCCCAAGTTTGATCTCCAGTACAGTATGGCTCCTGGGGTACCTGGCAGCCTCCCAGCACTGTGGTCCTTGTGACCCCCAGCACCAGAAGGTCCAAGCACCAAGTTTTCAGGCCTGTGCTACCAGGCTATGTATGAAAGTTTGTGGGGGAGAAGAAAAGAAATATATATATTTAGGTAAGCCAAATGGAATGAATTTGTTACCAGACATGCAGGAATAGAAGTCTAATTTCAGGGGCCCGAGCGATAGCATAGCGATAGGCATTTGCCTTGCACTCAGCCAACCTGGGATGGACACAGCAATCATACGTTTGATTTCCGGCATCCCATATGGTCCCCAAGCCTGCCAGGAGCAATTTCTGAGCATAGAGCCTGGAGTGCCAGCTGGGTGTGGCCCAAAAACCTAAATAAATAAATGTTTAAAAAGAAAAAGAAGGGCCTGGAGAGATAGCACAGCGGCGTTTGCCTTGCAAGCAGCCGATCCAGGACTAAAGGTGGTTCGAATCCTGGTGTCCCATATGGTCCCCCATGCCTGCCAGGAGCTATTTCTGAGCAGACAGCCAGGAGTAACCCCTGAGCACCCTGGGTGTGACCCAAAAACCAAAAAAAAAAAAAAAAAAAAGTCTAGTGCTTGTTTCAGCAGCACATATACTAAATTGGAACAATACAGAGAAGATTAGCATGGTCCCTGTGCAAGGATGACACGCAAATTCGTGAAGGATCCATATTTAAAAAAAAATAAAAGAGGTCTAATTTCAGGGGCCGGAGAGGTAGCATGGAGGTAAGGCATTTGCCTTGCATGCAGAAGGACGTTGGTTCGAATCCCGGCATCCCCTATGGTCCCCCAAGCCTGCCAGGAGCGATTTCTGAGCGTAGAGCCAGGAGTAGTCCCTGAGCGCTGCCGGATGTGACCCAAAAACCAATAAATAAATTAAAATAAAATAAAAAAGTCTAATTTCAGAGAAAGTAACTTAAAACAACATTTGGGGGCTATACGAGGCAGTGCTCAGGGATACTCCTTGCTCTGGACTCAGATATCATTCCTGCTGGTGCTTGAGGGGACCATTTGGGATTTGGGGGATTGAACCCAGGTTGGTCCCCTGTAAAGCAATCAGTCTTGGGCCCGGAGAGATAGCACAGTGGCGTTTGCCTTGCAAGCAGCCGATCCAGGACCAAAGGTGGTTGGTTCGAATCCCGGTGTCCCATATGGTCCCCCGTGCCTGCCAGGAGCTATTTCTGAGCAGACAGCCAGGAGTAACCCCTGAGCACCGCTGGGTGTGGCCCAAAAACCAAAAAAAAAAAAAAAAAAACAAAAAAACAAACAAACAAAAAAAAGCAATCAGTCTTATCTGCTATACTATCACTCTGGCCCCAGAGAAAGTAACTTTTAGTAAAAGATCAAAGGGGCAAAGAGATAGTACAGTGGTGCTTGTCTTGTACAGATCCTACCAGAGTACATTCCCTGGCATCATATATGGGCATCTGAAGCTGCCAGGAGTGAACCCTGCTATACACCAAGGTGTGGTAAAAAAGAAAAAAAGAAAGAAAAAGAGAAGAGAGAGGAGAGAGAGAGAAAGAAAAAACAGAAAAAAAAAAAAGAAAAGAAAGATCTAATGCTAGAAGCAGTGAAGGAAAAATAAAGTGGAAAAAAGCAGTGAATGGGGCCGGGCGGTAGCGCTAAAGGTAAGGTGCCTGCCTTGCCTGCGCTAGCCTTGGACGAACCCCGGTTCGATCCCCCGGTGTCCCATATGGTCCCCCAAGCCAGGAGCAACTTCTGAGCACATAGCCAGGAGTAACCCCTGAGCATTACCGGGTGTGGCCCAAAAACCAAAAAAAAAAAAAAAAAAAAAAAAAGAAAAAAGCAGTGAAGGAAAAATAAAGTGGAAAAAAGCAGAGAAGGAAAAATAAAGTGGAAAATATGTATAACGGAATCTTATTTTATCTTTTGGAATTAACATATTGAACTAAAACGTGCCATATAAATTAGAGGATTTCTAAATGCCTTGGTTTTATGGGGGTGTTATAATGTTTGATTTTTATTAAAATTCGTAGAAAAACCATCAAAGGATGAGACATTATAGAGAAATCAAAACAAATTTCTAGCCTAGTTAGGTGCTAAAACAAGGACTCAGGATATGCTCACAGGTAAAAATATGATCTAGTCTCAGTCTAAGGTACATGAAAGTGTGCAAAATAGGGGGAAAATGAAGTACAAAAACAGCTGAAAAGAAATCCTAAATTACTAAATATAATATTTTGTTCAAATGGATGGAGATATTCAAACAAACAAATCACGGGGGCTGGAGAGATAGTCCAGCTGATAGGGTGCTTGCCTTGCACGTGGCCGACCTGGGTTTGATCCTGAGCATCCATATGTACTGCCAGGAGTAATTCCCAAGCCAGATGTTAACAAATCAGATTAACAAAGAGAAAGGCTAATGGGTTGTAGATATGATACAGCCCAGGGGTCCTCCACATTTTTTAAACAGGTTGCCAGTTCAGCTGACCCACTGTTGGAGGGTCAAACTATAGTTTAAAAAAATCTATACACATGTACATATCTTATTTTGAAGTTAAAAAAAAAAAACAGGAACAAATATTTAAAATGAAGAACAAGTAAAGTTTAAATCAGTAAATCTACTAGTATTTCAGGGGCCGGAGCAGTGGCACAGCCTTGCTCATAATAGCCTAGGAGGGACCACTGTTCCATTCCTGGTGTCCCATATGGTTCCCCAAGCCAGGAGTGATTTCTGAGCGCATAGCCCAGGAGTAACCCCTGAGAGTCACTGGGTGAGGCCCCCCCCCAAAAAAAACCAAAAACAAAACAAAACAAAGCAAAATAGAGAATGACTGGTAAATGAACATGAATTATTTGGGACCAGAGAGATAGCATGGAGGTAGGGTGTTTTGCCTTGCATTCAGAAGGACTGTGGCTCGAATCCCGGCATCCCGTATGGTGCCCCAAACCTGCCAGGAGCGATTTCTGAGCGTAGAGCCAGGAGTAACCCCTGAGCGCTGCCAGGTGTGACCCAAAAACCAAAAAAAAAAAAAAAAACCCCCAAAACCCAAAAAACTAAAAACAAATCTAGTATTTCAAATGGGAGTTATGTGCCTGCCTTTGGCAGGCCATAGTTTGAGGATCCCTACCCAAATGCTCACTGTGGGCTCTGGATGAATGAGGACAGGCAGTGGTGGCAAAAATACTCTGCAGGCTGGATAAATGTCTTCAATGCACGTGGAGCTGTACGTGGCCCATGGGCCACAGTTTGAGGACCCCTGGTATAGCCAGTAAGGCACTTACTTGTAAAGGCTTACCTTTACATGCAGTTGACCCAGATTCAGTCCTTGGCATTCTGTACAGTTCTCTGAGAACGGCCAGAGAGTAACCACTGAACATTACCAGATGTGGCTACAAACAAACAAAAAGCAAAAAAAAAAAAAAAAATTTCAGGTCAAATCCATGTAAATAAACAAAGCTGATACTATTAATATACAAAATAGACTTAAGGCAAAATATTACTAGAGATAGAAGATAATGATAAATTCAATTTACCTGGAAAATACGAATTCTGGACTTGAATTTTTCCCTTAGATTAAAAGTATGTATAATTTTATATGTTATATAATTATGTATTATATAATGTAATGTTTATTATATAACATATAATTTAATATATAATAAAGATGTTTTAGCACCTTCCACAGGACTTTGGAATAATCCATTATACACACAATTAAGAAATTAAGAAACGGGGCCGGAGAGATAGCATGGAGATAAGGCGTTTGCCTTTCATGCAGAAGGTCATCGGTTCCAATCCCGGCGTCCCATATGGTCCCCCGTGCCTGCCGGGAGCAATTTCTGAGCATGGAGCCAGGAGTGGCCCCTGAGCACTGCCGGGTGTGACCAAAAAACCACAAAAAAAAAAAAAAAAAAAAAAGAAATTAAGAAACTGAGGCCGAGAGCTAGCACAGTGGTAGGGCATTTGCCTTGCACTCGGCCGATCCAGGACAGATGGTGGACAGTGGTTTGAATCCCAGCCTCTCATATGGTCCCCCGTGTCTGCCAGGGGCTATTTCTGAGTGCAAAGTCAGGGGTAACCCCTGAGTGCTGCTGGGTGTGACCCAAAAACCAAAAAACAAAGAAAGAAAAAAGAAAGAAATTAAGAAACTATATGCCTTACTGCTCTGGATCTGATATCAAGGTTTTTAATCCATTTGGATTTGACTTTTGTGCATGGTGTTAGATGGAGTTTGAGTTCACATTTTTGCATGTGGCTGACCAGATGTCCCAGTACCACTTGTTGAAGAGACTTTTCTTGCACCATTTTCATTTTACATTTCTTCTTTATCAAAGATTAATTGATTATATTATCAGTTATTTAATTGATTGTCTGAGAATCGTTCTCTGAATACTCAAGTCTATTCTTCACCCGGCGGTGCTCAGGGGTTTCTTCTGGCTCAGAAATAGCTCCTGGCAGGCACGGGGAACCATATGGGACACTGGGATTCGAACCAACCACCTTTGGTCCTGGATCGGCTGCTTGCAAGGCAAATGCCGCTGTGCTATCTCTCCGGGCCCATGAATGGTTTTTTTTTTGTTTTTTTTTTTTTTTGTTTGTTTTTTGGGTCACACCCGGCGGTGCTCAGGGGTTACTCCTGGCTGTCTGCTCAGAAATAGCTCTCCGGGCCCGGGTTTTTTTTTTTTTTAGGTCTATTTCTTTATCATTATTTGTGTATGAGAAGGCCATTGGTTTTTGCATGTTAATTTTGTAGTCTGCCACTTTGCTATATGAATCTATTTCTAGAAGCTTTTTGATAGAATCTTTAGGGTTTTCATGTCATCTGCAAATGGTGAGAGCTAGATACCTCAGAAAACTTGAAATTGAGCTCCATTGCCATGGTGTATAAATAAAGGTTTTTAAAAAAGAAAAAGAAAAAGAAATGAAGAAACTAGCAGAGGGAGGGGAAAAATAAAGAAAAAAAAAAAAGAAACTAGCACAGCAGGCTGCCAGCAGACATCTCACTGGAAAAGTATAGGTCAGTAGGCCTTCTCATTGTTCCTCACTCTTTCTTTCCTTTTTTTTTTTGGAAGGGGATCACAGCCAGCAGCACTCAGGGGTTACTCCTGGCTGTGTGCTCAGAAATCACTTCTGATGGGCTTGGGGGACCATATGGGATGTCGGGATTCTAACTGGGGTCTGACCTGTGTTGGCCATATGCAAAGCAAACGCCTTACTGCTGTGCTATTGCTCCAGCCCCTCTCACTCTTTTTTAATCCCCCCAAATTCATAGGTGAATGTCAGTCATTTAGACTTCACTTAGTAACTGGGACAATACCTACCTCTGAGGTACTTTCCCAGTCATTCTAACATGGCCTTCTATCAAACAGCAGCTTCCCAGGAGATCCAGAAAGATGAAGAGAGCAATCAGATGAGAGTAATAGCACCGCTGCAGGCACCATCCAAACATATTAGCTCTCTATAATTGTTATAGTATGTACTCCCCTGGCAAAATCAAATATACAACAGATGGATGAGGTCTATGGGGATAGTTTGTGGATGAATGATTCCTGGGGTGCAGAGATACGTAAATCTTTTTCTCTGTACCAGACACATTTATTTTGTTGAGTTGAGAAGCAGAAAGGTCATTAGACACAAAGGGTTTTTGTATCCTGGCTTAGCTGTCTTAGTTGTCTAAGTTGTCTCTTTAGTTGTCTTATTTCATTACCTTTCATTTAGGCTAAGGGATAAGGTTTGATATGATTAAATGAATTGATATTCCATTTGATATCCTGTAGGGTACCTATTTGAGACCCACCCATTTCTGGGAGGGGTCTTGGGAACCGGATAATAGGTGTAACCTTACCTGCAAGACCCGGCCCATTCCTGGGAGGGGTCTTGGAATAGGTAGATAAACCCGGAAGCCAGGGGATTAAAGGTCTTTGCCTTTTGGCCCTGCTGGGCTCTCGGAGGAAGATGACTGAATTATAAGATGCAGGGCTAGCAAAGTATTGCTGTGCTTAAAAGGTTATGAGATAGGCCACAAACATGTGGTGAATAGGGCATGAATAAAGTTAATGCTTCCTGAAGCCTGCCTGTGAGTGAGTCTTGATTACGCCATCACCTGGGCCTGGGACCCGCCGGCTGCATGGGGGATGAAGCCACGTGGCTGGGGCCTAAGCACAAAGGCCTCCATCCATCGCCATCCAGCCACATCGTTAATTATTTCATGCTACAATATCCTATTTTTTACTTTGTTACTAATAGAATTAACACATATTAATACACAGTATTTGAAGCAAGCATTATAAGGGCTAAAACATTTTATTAATTATTACTGTCCTTGAGATAGATACCCAAAAGTGGGATTGTTGGGCCATATGGCAACTCAGTTTTCAGTTTACTGAGAACTCTATCCATAGTTTTTTATAGGGGTCAGACAAGGCAAAATTCCCTGTCTTTTTTGGGGGGGGTTGGGGTAGAGGGGGTCAAACCCGGCAGTGCTCAGGGGTTACTCCTGGCTCTACGCTCAGAAATCAATCCTGGCAGGCTCAGGGGACCATATGGGATGCCGGGATTTGAACCACTGTTCTTCTGCATGCAAGGCAAATACCCTACCTCCATGCTATCTCTCACATTGTTGTTTTGATTTAGACTTCTGTAATGATAAATGATGATGAGCATTTTTTCATGTACCTGTTGGCCACTTATTGGTCGTCCTTAGAGAAGTGTCAGTTCATTTCCTCTCCCCATTTTTTGATGTATTTTTTTTTTTTTTTAGGTTTTCTGTAGTTAATCTTTGTATCAAATCTTTATCTCTGATGTGTTGAGTACAAAAATTTTCTCCCACTCACTTAATTGTATTTTGGTTTTAGCCTGTTTCTTTTTCCAAATAGAAACTTTTTAGTTTGATGTAGTCCCATTTATTCAGATTTGAATCTGTAGTCCTTGTCATCGGCATCTTATCATTGAAGACGACTTAGAGGTGTAACGTCTTGGAGTATTCTATCTATGTTTTCTTCAGTGAACTTTGTGGATTTGATTCTAATCTCAAAGTCTTTAATCCATTTTGAATTGACTTGTGTAAAGTGTGAGATATGGATTGATCTTTAATTTCTTTTTTGTTTGTTTTTGGGCCACAACCTGTGATGCTCAGGGATTACACCTGGCTATGCTCTCAGAAATCGCTCCTGCCTATGAGACGCTGGGGATCGAACCTTGGTCGGTCCTGTCCTGGGTTGGTGCGTGCAAGGCAAATGCCCTACCGATGTGCCACCACTCTGGCCTCAATCTTTAATTTTCTAATGTGTTTATCCAATTGTTCCAACACCCTTTCTTTTTTTTTTTTTTTTTTGGTTTTTGGGCCACACCTGGCTATGCTCAGGGGTTACTCTTGGCTATCTGCTCAGAAATAGCTCCTGGCAGGCACGGGAGACCATGTGGGATGCTGGGATTCGAACCAATCACCTTAGGTTCTGGATCGGCTGCTTGTAAGGAAAACACCGCTGTGCTATCTCTCTGGCTCAACACCATTTCTTCAAGAAAAATTCATTTCAAGTACTTGGCTCCTTTGTCATAGATTAATTGACCATCTACTTGTGGGTTTGTCACTGGATATTTTATTCTGACCCATTGGTCTGAAAGTCTGACTTTGTTCTGGTACCATGCTGGGTTTTTTTTTTTTTGTTTTGTTTTGTTTTTGGGTCACACCCGGCAGTGCTCAGGGGTTACTCCTGGCTGTTTGCTCAGAAATAGCTCCTGGCAGGCACGGGGGACCATATGGGACACCGGGATTCGAACCAACCACCTTTGGTCCTGGATCGGCTGCTTGCAAGGCAAACGCCACTGTGCTATCTCTCCGGGCCCACCATGCTGTTTTGATTACTATGGCTTTGTAATAGTAGAGCTTCATGTTATGTACTGAGATGTCTCCCATTTTTCTGGTTTGGTTTGTCCTCCATGAGAAAATTTAGGAAAGCTAGAGAAAATATAAAATATTTAAAGTAGTACAACCAATACAGCCTACTGCACTTTGCCCCCGGGGGCTTAATGTGCAATGGCTGCATATAGCATGCAGCCTCCTTTATAGTGTATGCAGCGTACAGTGTATGCAGTATTATGTATGTACTATAATAAAGGACCTGGGAGACGATCCTTTGTTGGAGATGTTCCTGTCTGCCTTCTCTCATATTAGCCCCAATTTTAGACTCCAGAGAGAACAAGCAACATGTGATTGAGGCTCTAAGAGGCTGGATCAGGTTCAAGTTTTTTGGTCCCCAGAGATCCACATTTCAAGAAGTTAGGTTTTACCAAGTTTCAATGCGGGATAAGGGCTGTGAAGCAGCTGATCCCAGATAGTTGTGGGATCAAATATATCCTGAACATAGGGCCTCTGGACAAATGACAGGCACTGCATTCCTGAGAGCCTTGAGGCTGTCCCCCACCCCCAGTTCCTGCTCTTACCTCAGCATTCACCAACCTTCCCACCTGCCACAATAAATCTTACTTCTTAACCAAAGAGGGAAAACAGAGACATGAAAATATCATTTAAGGCTGCTTTCGTTATCGAGGCATAAGTAATTCTAAAAACATCAGTAAGGGTAACTCAGACCCAGAAATAGCTCTTTAAATAATCTGTCACAGAAGAAATTGCAAAAATGAAATAACAAAAAACAAGCAATGCCTCAGGAGAATATAATGAATAAACATCCTTCTGTCTCCTCCAAACTCAAAAAGAGAAAAACATTTTCGAAGGATGAACAAATTAATAGTAATGATCTTGAAGCGGCAGCTGGCAGTGTAAGTCTTCCTAAATGGAAGAGATTGCCAGCTAGTGATGAAAACAAGGTTGTTTCCAAGAAAAAGAAGAAATTCTTCTAAGAGGAGCTAGTCATCAGCAGTGGCCTTAAGGAAGCTGGTATAGCAGCAAGAGTAGTAGCAGCTCTAAGAAAATTAAATTCTCTCTCTGTCAGAAAAAAAAAAAAAAAGGACACTTTTCTGGGTAACGTGTGCTAAGAATGCTGTTAGTTGTACCCCAACAAAGACAAAATCCACCAAGAAGGGAAGAAATTACAGGAACAGCACAGTGGGTAGAGATTCACCTTGCATGCAGCCTACCTGGGTGCAACTTTCACGGGAGTCCCCCGACCCGCGGGGGTGTGGAAATGAAAGTTGCCAGTTATTAATGGGTTCACTCGAGCAGAACCGACCTGTAAAGAAGAACTAGAGAGATTAGTAAAAGAAGCCTTCAAGACAACGCATGCTGTTCAAAAAGGGAAGTTTATTGTTGGGGGATCAGCTTTTAAGGGCTGAAACACATCAGGGGTGTTACAAATTTTACACCAATCACAGTTACAAGCATTCATTAGCATAAACTGGGGCAGGTAGTAGGGAGGGGCAGAGGTAGACCTGAGCACGTTTTACTAAAAGGCATAAGATTCAAACAGAGTTCTTAATAATGTTTGCTAACACAAAGGCAAACTCTATATTTTTCTTTCTGGCTGGATATATTGGGCTGCTCTGAATTACTTTATTTTTGTCTATTTCCTTTGTTCTCAAGGCATGGGCCTTTTGGTCACGTGGGTGACCAGATTAGGAATTACTGAGGTGTCCTATGTCCCAGGTTTCATCAGCTAGGCTCCCCACACCTGGGTTTCATCCCCAGCACCCCATATAGACCCCAAGCCCATCAGGAGTGATTTCTGAATACCATTGGGTGTGGTCCAAAAACAAGTCATATATATATATATATATATATATATATGGAACTGAATGATTAAAAATACTTTTTTAAAAGCAGCTTATTGATTGATTGGTTTTTGGGCCACACCTGGTGAAGCTCAGGAGTTACTCCTGGCTCTACGCTCAGAAATTGCTCCTGGTAAGCTCAGTGCCCCATATGGGATGTCAGGAATCGAACTGTCCCCAGTCGGCCGCATGCAAGGCAAATGCCCTATTGCTATGCTATCGCTCTGGCCCCGATTAAAAATACTTTATTTCAAAATTTGTACAGTTAAAGCTAAAACCTGGTATGGAGGAAAATTTATAGCTCTAAATTATATATATTAGAAATCTTGAAGGCTAAAAGTCAACAAACTTAAATAAACATCTATTTCAAGTTAGAACAGCAAATTAAATCCAATAAAGATCAAAATAAAAATTAAGCCGCTTTCCAAGAGTTTGTCAACAGCTCAACAGATCAAACTCAAGGTCCAGGATTTAGTGATTTTACTCCTACATCTCACAGAAATGTATGAGTGCATATTGTGGGACATGTAGGATTTTAACAACAGTGATAAATCTTATAAAGCAATCCTATGCAGAAGAAATCAGACCTAAAAGACTTCTTTTCTTGGACTTGTTTTTTCTTAGTGCTGGTATGAAATCCAGGTCTCATACATGCAAGGCAAGTACTCTACCACTAAACTACATCTAGGGCCCCTAGCAAGTTTGTGGGTTGTTTTTGAGATGGGGAACCAGTACTCAGTGATTCTTGACCAGTCAAGCTATCAGTTCTCTTCAAGGGCCTAAGGATGAGATGCTACTCAGACCCTGACTAAGTGTCAGGGATACCTGGACCACCTTTTCAATGGTGGGAGTCACCAAGACCATGCTGGAGATGCTCAGGGGAACATGTAGTTCTAAGCATTGAACTCAGACTAAGTGCATGCAAACATGCACTTTAACCACTATACAAACTAATATCCCATATTTTTAAGATTTTTTTTATTAATATTAGAAATCAGGATGGTGGCAACCCTTGAGGAATACAATGATAGATTTAAGAGACAAAGAGATAGTTTCTATTTTTTTTTTTTTTTTTGGTTTTTGGGTCACACCCAGCAGCAGTCAGGGGTTACTCCTGGCTTCATGCTCAGAAATCGCTCCTGGCCGGCTCGGGGGACCATATGGGACGCCGGGATTCGAACCGATGACCTTCTGCATGAAAGGCAAATGCCTTACCCTCCATGCTATCTCTCCGGCCCAGTTTCTATTTTTGTAATACTTTATTTAAACATTGTGATCGCAAACATAATAGTAGTTGGGTTTCAGTCATAACAAGAATAGCCCCTTCACTGTGCAACCTTCCACATCACCAATACCCCCATCTCTTCCCTCCCTACCCCCCACCTGTGTTCGAGACAGGCTTTCTACATCCCTCACTCACATTGTTTGTGTTTTTTGTTTGGTTGGTTGGTTGCTTTTGGTTTTTGGGTCACACTCGGCAGCTCTCCAGTTATTCCTGGCTCTATGCTCAGAAATTGCCCCTGGCAAG
Source organism: Suncus etruscus (assembly GCF_024139225.1). Lineage (NCBI taxonomy): Eukaryota > Metazoa > Chordata > Mammalia > Eulipotyphla > Soricidae > Suncus > Suncus etruscus. The sequence goes on along the minus strand of NC_064848.1, from coordinate 24,628,750 downwards.
CACAGGGGACCATATTGAATGCAAGGATTCGAAACAACGTCTTTCTGCATGTAAGGCAAATACCTTACCTTCATGCTCTCGCTCTGGCCTCCTTCTCACTGGCATTGTTAAGATAGTTCTCAGCGTAGTTAATTAACTGCACTCACCACTCTTTGTGGTGAGCTTCATATCTTGAGCCAGTCCTTCTGGCCCTCATCTCTGGGAATTATTTCAATGTCTTAAATTTTTCTTAAAACCCATAGATGAGTGAGACTATTCTGTGTGATGTCTCTTTTCCTCTGACTAATTTCACTCAGCATAATAGATTCCATGTATAGGAAAATTTCATGACTTCATCTTTCCTGACGGCTTCATAATATTCCATTGTGTATATGTACCACAGTTTCTTTGGCCATTCATCAGTTGAAGGACATTTTGGCTGTTTCCAGAGTCTGGCTATTGTAAATAGTGCTGCGATGAATATAGGTATGAGAAAGGGGTTTTTGTATTGGATTTTTGTGTTCCTAGGGTATATCCGTAGGAGTGGTACAGTTGGGTCAAATGGGAGCTCAGTTTCCATTTTTTTGAGGAATCTCCATATTGTTTTCCGTAAGGGCTGGACTAGATGGCATTTCCACCAGCAATGAATGAAAATTCCTTTTTCCCCACATCCCTGCCAGCACTAATTGTTGTAGTTCTTTGTGATGTGTGCCAGTCTCTGTGGTGTGAGATGGTACCTCATTATTGTTTTGATTTGCATCTTCCTGATGATTAGTGATGTGCAGCATTTTTCATGTGCCTCTTGGCCATTTGTATTTCTTCTTTGAGAAAGTGTCTGTTCATTGCTTCTCCCCATTTTTTTTTTTTTTTTTTTTGGTTTTTTGGGTCACACCCAGCAGCGCTCAGGGGTTACTCCTGGCTCTACGCTCAGAAATCGCCCCTGGCAGGCTCGGACGACCATGTGGGATGCCGGGATTCGAACCACCATTCTGCATCTAAGGCAAATGCCTTACCACTGTGGTATCTCTCCGGCCCCTCTTCTCCCCATTTTTTGATGGGGTTATATGTTTTTTTCTTGTTAAGTTCTGTCAGTACCTTGTATATCTTAGATATTAGTCCCTTGTCTGATGGGTGAATAGCTTCTCCCATTCTGTGGGTGGCTTTTGTATCCTAGGCATTATTTCCTTTAAGGTGCAGAAGCTTTTCAACTTAATATAGTCCCATTTGTGTATCTCTGCTTCGACTTGTTTGGAGAGTGCTGTTTCTTCCTTGAAGATGCCGTTAGTCTCAATGTCCTGGATTGTTTTACCTATGTGTTCTATATACCTTATGGTTTCAGGTCTGATATCAAAGTCTTTAATCCATTTGCATTTGATCTTAGTGCATGGTGTTAGCTGGAGGTCTGAGTTCTTTTTTTTTTTTTTTTTTTTTTTTTTTGCAAGTGGCTGACCAATTGTGCCAACACTTTCCTTGCTTCATTTTATATTTCTTGCTCCTTTATCAAAGATTAACTGATTGTATATCTGGGGAACATTCTCAGAATATTCCAGTCTATTCCGCTGATCTGAGGGTCTGCTTTTATTCCAATACCATGCTGTTTTAATGACTATTGATTTGTAATACAATTTAAAGTTGAGGAAAGTGATGCCTCCCATATTCCTTTTCCCAAGGGTTGCTCTAGCTATTCTGGAGTGTTTATTGTTCCAGATGAATTTTAGGAGTGTTTGATCTACTTCTTTGAAGAGTGTTATAGGTATCCTTAGAGGGATTGCACTAAATCTGTACAGTGCCTTGGGGAGCATTGCCATTTTAATGATGTTAATCCTCCCAGTCCATTAACAGGGTATGTATATCCATTTTCTTGTGTCCTCTTTTATTTTTTGAAGCAGTATTTTGTAGTTTTCTTTGTCTATTTTCCATGCAGGACACCTCCCTCTAAGTTCAGTCTGTAGTATTGTATATAAGCCTCCAACGCCAGCAATGAATCATAGGTACTGTGCCAGGAGAAGCCCTTGAGCAGTACTTCACGTTGCACAAAAACAATTTAAAACACGGGGCAGGAGATAGTATAATGAGCAGTTAGCACACAGGTTTGGCCTGTGCCTGACCCAGATTTGATCCCTGGTACCATGTGGCCTGACTCTAAGTACTACAGGTTTTAGCTCTAGAGATCCCTGAGCGTTGTGTGGCCCTGGACATACCTGAACAACTGCCAAGTGGCTCTGGTGGTTCCCAGCACTTCAGGACCAATAAGTACCACATCCTTAGGCCCTAGCAATAAAGTGCTTACCCACTAGGCCACATATGGCCTGAATGGCCCCGGGATGATGTCTTGGGTGGCCAACAAAAAATATCTTTTAATTACAAAACAAAGTCTGATAAGATAGTATTTCTTTTTTTTTTTTTTTTTTTTTTTTTTTGGTTTTTGGGCCACACCCAGTAACGCTCAGGGGTTACTCCTGGCTATGCACTCAGAAGTTGCTCCTGGCTTGGGGGACCAAATGGGACACCAGGGGATCGAACCGCAGTCCGTCCAAGGCTAGCGCAGGCAAGGCAGGCACCTTACCTTTAGCGCCACCGCCCGGCCCCAAGATAGTATTTCTAACCAATATGAAAAATGTAGGCTTTGACCTGGGACAAATGGTGAATGGTACTCTTAAAAAAATTATACATGGGGATAGATAATTGGGCCATACCTGCCAGTGCTGGGTTTGTTGAGAAGTCACTCCTGGCAGTGCTCAGGAGACAATATGTGATTCTGAGAATATTGATCACATGCATCCCATATGATTCCCTGAGCACCACCAGGAGTGATTCCTGAGTGCAGAACCAAGCCTAACCCCTGAACACTGCCAGGTGTGGCCCCAAAACAAAACAAAACAACAACAACAACAACAACAAATCCAGAAACTCACTTTTATAGATGTCTTAGTGTTATTTAAAATTCTTCCAGAATTATTTATTTATTTATTTACATGCACCCCCCCAAAAACAGAAGAAATATTAATTCCTAAGCTCTAGTAACAGAAAGAAATAATTTTGCAACAATATCCACAATCAGTCATCAAAATCTGGAAATAACTGAAGGTTCCTAGAGCAGATGACTAAATAAATAAACTATGGTATGAAGATTTGTGGGGGGTCACACCTGGCAGCACTCAGGGGTTAGTCCTGGCTCTATGCTCAGAAATCACTCCTGGCAGGCTCGGGGGACCATATAAGATGCCCAGATTCGAACTACTGTCCTTCTGTGTGCAAGGCAAATGCCTTACCACCGTGCTATCTCTCTGGCCCCAGAAATCATGCGAGTTTCGCTGTTCTGTGGGTGGATCTGGAACCATGAAGTTAGTTAGAAGAGGAAGAGGATAAGACACAGAATGATTGCTATCATTGGGGTATATAGAAACAGGAATTACAAATACCCAAAGGCAGTAGAAACTGGAGATTTATAGGAGGTGGGGCAGGGAACCAGACACTGGGAAAATGGAGGGAAGTGACACTAGTGGAGGGTGTAGTATTGGTATGTTTTAAGCATGAAACCTTATCAACGGTATTGTAAATTATGGTACACAAATTTCATTTTAAAAATAAAAGAAACGTCTATAGAAGTGTAATATATATTATATACATCATTTTGGTTGTTTTGGGACACCTGGTGGTGCTCAGCGGTTACTCCGGGCATTGCATACAGGAATCAATTCCCTGGCAGGTGATCACCACATGGCAGGCACTGGTGACCTTATGTGATGTCAAGGATCAAACTCGTTTGGCTGCTTGCAAGGCAAAATACTCTAATTGTACTCCTCCTTGCCAAATGTATAGATTTTGGGGGGCGGGTTCATACCCTGCAGCACTCAGGTTACTCCTGGCTCTACACTCAAAAATTGTTCCTGACAGGCTGGGGACAATACAGGATGCTGGGATTCTATCCACCATCCTTCTGCATGCAAGGTAAACCCCTACATCCATGCTATCTCTCCAGCTCCAGATTTTTTTTGTTTTTTTGTGTTTTTTTTTTGTAGTTTTTGGGTCACACCCAGCAGTGCTCAGGGGAAACTTTTGGATCCATTCTCAGAAATTGCTCCTGGCAGGCACGGGGACCATATGGGAAGCTGGATTCGAACTGGTGACCTTCTGTATGCAAACGCCTTACCTCCATGCTATCTCTCTGGCCCCCGCCCCAGATTTTTTTTAAAAAATTACTTATTTTCTGGGACGGCACGGTGGCGCTAGAGGTAAGGTGTCTGCCTTGCCAGCGCTAGCCTAGGACGGACCGCGGTTCGATCCCCTGGCGTCCCATATGGTCCCCCAAGCCAGGAGTGACTTCTGAGCGCATAGCCAGGAGTAACCCCTGAGCATCACTGGGTGTGGCCCAAAAACAAAAAAAAAAACAAACCAAACAAACAAAAAAAACTTATTTTCTGAGCATTGCCAGGTATAACCCAAAAACCAAACAAAAATAAAATAATTCATATTGTCATAATTACACCAAGACTCTTCACATAATTTTTTGAAATTTGTCTATCTTGATGGTTTATGATGACACCTTTGTTTGTTTGTTTGTTTGTTTGTTTTGTTTTTGGTCCACACCTGGTGGTGCTCAGGGGTTACTCATAGCTCTGCACTCAGAAATTGCTCCTGGCAGGTGTGGGGGATCATATGGGATGCTGGGAATGGAACCAGTTCATCCTGGTTTGGCTGCATACAAGTCAAAGGCCCTACTGCTCTGCTATCTCTCCAGCCCTGTAGTGACACCTTTTTTTTTTTTTTTTTTGGTCACACCCAGCAGTGCTCAGGGGTTACTCCTGGCTCTATGCTCAGAAATCACTCCTGGCAGGCTCAGGGGACCTTATGGGATGCTGGGATTCAAACCACAGTTGTTCTGCATGAAAGGCAAATGCTTTACCTCCATGCTATCTCTCTAGCCCCTATGATGACACCTTTTTTTTTTTTTTGGTTTTTGGGCCATACCCGGTGACGCTCAGGGGTTACTCCTGGCTATGCGCTCAGAAGTCGCTCCTGGCTTGGGGGACCATATGGGACGCCGGGGGATCGAACCGCGGTCCATCCTAGGCTAGCGCAGGTAAGGCAGGCACCTTACCTTTAGCGCCACCGCCCGGCCCCTGATGACACCTTTTAAGGACAGTCTGTGATCACTAAAGAGCAATTTAGTTTATTTTTATTTTTATTTAACTTTTGTTGTTATTTTTGTTTTTGGGTCACACCTGGCAGTGTTCAGGTGTTACTCCTGGCTCTGTGCTCCTGGCTCTGGCAGGCTCAGGGTACCAGTTTGGGATGCCAGAGATTAAACCAGGGTTGGCTGTATGCAAGACAAATGCCCTACGTGCTGTGCCATCGCTCCAATCCAGGGGTCCTCAAACTTTTTAAACAGGGGGCCAGTTCACTGTCCCTCAGACCATTGGAGAGTCTGACTATAGTAAAAACAAAACGTATGAACGAATTCTTATGCACACTGCATATATCTTATTTTGCAATAAAGAAACAGAACAGATACAAATAAATATGTGGCCCACGGGCCATAGTTTGAGGACCACTGCTCCAGTCCCTAGTTTACTTTTTTTTTTTTTTTTTTTGGTTTTTGGGTCACACTCGGCAGCGCTCAGGGGTTACTCCTGGCCCATTGCTCCTAGTATGCTCAGGGGACCATATGGGATGCTGGGATTCAAACCACCGTCCTTCTGCGTCTAAGGCAAACGCCTTACCACTGTGCTATCTCTCCAGTCCCCCCTAGTTTACTTTTATTTCTCCTTTATTCAAGGTTTTATTCTTTTTCTCCCACTTAATTGGAAAAAAGTTTATTTAGGGTGAGAGAGATGGCACAGTGGTAGGGCATTTGCCTTGCACGCAGACAACACAGGATGGACAGTGGTTGGATTCCTGGAATCCCATATAGTCCCCTGAGCTTGCCAAGAGTGATTTCTGAGCGTAGAGCTAGGAGTAACCCCAGAGCGCTGCCAGGTATGAAACCCTCCCCAAAATAAAAATAAATATAAGTTTATTTAAAATTTTCTCCTATTGTAGTTTTTTCCCTTTTCTTTTCTTTTTGGGCCACACCCGGTGATGCTCAGGGGACTCCTGGCTATGCACTCAGAAATTGCTCCTGGCTTGGGGGACCATATGGGATGCTGGAGGATCGAACCACGGTCTGTCCTAGGTTAGTGCGTGCAAGGCAAATGCCCTACTGCTTGTGCCACCGCCCCAGCTCCTCTTATTGTAGTTTTATCTTAAATATATGACTTCTATTTGTTTTTCAAACAAGAACATGTTAGTTGGATATGCAGTTTTAGAGATTTTCAGATTTCATTTGATTGATCTGAACTTAAAAGAACTGCGCCCACTGAAATATTAATATTTAATCAAAATAAATTGGATACAGTAGATTTTCTGACTTCAAAATGAGACTTATTAAAAAGTTGGGCCCAGAGAGATAGCACAGTGGCGTTTGCCTTGCAAGCAGCCGATCCAGGACCAAAGGTGGTTGGTTCGAATCCCGGTGTCCCATATGGTCCCCCGTGCCTGCCAGGAGCTATTTCTGAGCAGACAGCCAGGAGTAACCCCTGAGCACCGCCGGGTGTGACCAAAAAAAAAAAAAAAAAAGTATATAAATATAGCTTCTGTAGTAAGGGAAGGCTGATGTAAGAAATAAAGGGGCCGGGGCCGGAGAGATAGCATGGAGGTAAGGCGTTTGCCTTTCATGCAGGAGGTCATCGGTTCGAATCCCGGCGCCCCATATGGTCCCCTGTGCCTGCCAGGAGCAATTTCTGAGCCTGGAGCCAGGAATAACCCCTGAGCACTGCCAGGTGTGACCCAAAAACAAAAAAAAAAAAAAAAAGAAATAAAGGGGCCGACAATATAGCTTATGATAAATAGCTTATCTTTCTTTTATTTGAGTTTGATCCTTAATACACACATACACACACACACACAAATAAAACTAAAATATAAAGGAAAACATTGAGTTTGATAGTTGAATGGTATAGTAGGATACATGCTGAACCCCTTTTTGGTACATTTTATATTTTGCTCTATATTTTTCCACATTTGTATATCTATACAAGTTTTTCTGCAATCTTCACCAAATTAAATTCCAAAAAAAAAAAAAAAAGGCTGGGTCAGGTAGGGCATTTGCCTTACATACAGACGATTCAGAATGGACAATGGTTCGAATCCCTGCATCCCATATAGTTTCCTGTGCCTGCCAGGAGTGATTTTTTTTTTTTTTTTTTGGTTTTTGGGCCACACCCGGCGGTGCTCAGGGGTTACTCCTGGCTGTCTGCTCAGAAATAGCTCCTGGCAGGCACGGGGGACCATATGGGACACTTGGATTTGAACCAACCACCTTTGGTCCTGGATCGGCTGCTTGCAAGGCAAACGCCACTGTGCTATCTCTCCGGGCCCCCAGGAGTGATTTTTGAGCACAGAGCCAGGAGTAATCCTGAGCACCACCAGGTGTGACCCCAAAACAAACAAACAAACAAAAAAGGCTTGGTCAAAAGGTATACACATTTGGGGCTGGAGAGATAGCATGGGGGTAAGGCGTTTGCCTTTCATGCAGAAGGACGGTGGTTCAAATCCCGGCATCCCATATGGTCCCCTGTGCCTGCCAGGGGCGATTTCTGAGCATAGAGCCAGGAGTAACCCCTGAGCACTGCCGAGTGTGACCCAAAAACCAAAAACCAAAAAAAAAAAGAAAAGGTATACACATTTGAAGTTCAGATAATTTAGAGATACTCTCCAGACATAAGCTATATCATTTACATTCCAGAATCGTATGAATGAGAGTACTATTTCCTGCTTTACTAATAATATTGTCTGTATTTTATTTGGCTAAATATAGTAAAAGGCAGAAAGAAGTTATTCACTTGTAACATATTATTATAAACAACTGAGTAACCAGAGAGTGCTAGAAAACTAAAGGAGAGAATTGTGTTATTTGTTTTCAGGTCAGTGCTGACAGTTGCTTGTGAACAGACTGAGGTTCTGCTTTTTGACCCTATATCTTCAAAGCACATAAAAACACTTTCTGAAGCTCACGAAGACTGTGTTAATAATATCAGGTTAGTATTATAATGGAAAAGTTCACTTTCTTTTTTTTTTTTTTTTTTTTTTTTTTTGGTTTTTGGGCCACACCCGGCAGTGCTCAGGGGTTTCTCCTGGCTGTCTGCTCAGAAATAGCTCCTGGCAGGCACGGGGGACCATGTGGGACACCGGGATTAGAACCAGCCACTTTTGGTCCTGGATCGGCTGCTTGCAAGGCAAACACCGCTGTGCTATCTCTCCGGGCCCAAGTTCACTTTCTTAATGTGGCCAAAAATACTGTTTTATTAATTTAGTGATAATTTGTAGTGCCGGGCTGGAGCGGTGGTGCGATTGGTAAGGTGTCTGCCTTGCAAGCGCCAGCCTAGGATGGACTGCGTTTCAATTCCCCGGCTACCATATGGTTCCCCAAGCCAGGAGCGATTTCTGAGCGCATAGCCAGGAGTAACCCCTGAGTGTCAATGGGTGTGGCCCCAAAACAAAAACAAACAAAATAATTTGTAATCTTTGTTCAGCAGTAGTAAACATTTGTGTTTGTGAATTACTTAATTCCCTGTATCCTTTTAATTACAAATCTTACTGTTAACCATTTTGATAAGAATTTTTCTGAAACACTTTCATATGATTATACCTTTTCCTCTTTGTATGTAAGATCACCTTTGTGAATGTATCTTAGTCATGTAATATGCTGGTTCTGTATTGCCATTGATCTAAATGTGAATATTTGCTAAATAACCATTTAGCAATAAACATTTTAACGGAATAACTGCTAAATAACTTCGCTTATCATTTCTTACCAACATTTCCCCAATCAAAATTAATGAGGGGAAAAACACAGACACACTGTGGCCGGAGAGATAGTATGGAGGTAAGGCATTTGCCTTGCGTGCAGGACGGTGGTTCAAATCCCGGCAACCCATGTCGCCCTTGAGCGCTGCAGGATGTGACCCAAAAACCAAATAACCCCCCCAAAAAAACCCAAAAAAACCCACACACAGACACAGAATTTCTTTTATATTGTTGTTGGAAGCCCTTTAAATTTTCAACAAAAAGAGGTATAATAACTTGAACATCTTGGTGGATTAATATGCAGTCATTAAAATGATAATAGAGACTACATATAAACATAAAAAAATCCTTGAAATAACATGGGTCAAAATAATACAAGTAGGGCCAGAGAAATAGTACAGCAGGTTAAGTACTTGCCTTGCAGGTGACCAAACTGTCTTCAATCCCTGACATCCTATATAGTCCCCCCCTTCACCTGCAAAGAGCAAGCGCAGAGCACAGAGCCAGAAGTAAGCCCGTAGGTAAGTTACCACTGGGTGTTGCACCAAAACCAAAACAAGCTAATAAAAACTGTAAATCCCATATACAAATTTATTTAGAACACAATAATACTGAAAGAACATTTAAATGCTAATAGTAGGTGGAATATGGATGGAATGGATGAGTTGGAAATTTTTTATTTTCTAATATTTAATAAGATTTTATTTTATATTTACTCCTTTTATTGTTCTATAAAAGGAACTTTGGACATTTTTTCTAACTAATGTGCGCTACTAAGTTTTGATATAATCCTATGTTCTAAATACAGAGAACAATAGATTAAATAGCATAAAAGACATAGCCAGGCCCTGAAACAACATAAACAGTTTTGTGGACCAGAAATCATCTGCATATTCCACATGTGCAAATCTTGTGGAAATTACAAGCTTGTTTAGTTTAGCATTGACACCTAACAGTTTATCTCAGTCAGGTTCATAAGTAATAAGATGCTTCATATAAGACAGAAATCAGAGCCAAAACAACTATATGATAGCAGGAATTTGCTTGGTTGAAATCTGCAGAGTTGGCTGGCATAAGAAAATACATTAACTACCCATTTTAGTTTTACTAAAACTAAAAGTTTTAGCTGATTGTACACATTATGGTCACAAATTAAATTAGTCACTTTTTAAATCAGTCTTTGAATGTGTAAGTATTATAGCTCCGGTATCAACAAATAATTAGAGATCTGTTACATCATTGTATGGTTTAGTTGTGAACTGGGGACCTAGAAATCCAGGTGAAACAACCACAAAATTATTTAAAAGGAAGAGAGAAATGATTTTATATAAAATGAATCTATACCCAAAACTCTATAACTGATGAAGACATCTAATATTAATATCATAACTAAATCAGTTTTAATAGATATTTTTCCTCTGGATGAATTTAATTTTATGGAGTAGTCCAACAAAAACTTAAAATAAATTTTATTTATTTTTTTTAACTAGGTAATACATGCACGTGGTACAAAATTCAAAGGTACAAAAGGGTAAACAGTGAAAAGTAAGTCTGTCTCCCATCTCTGTCCCCTTGCCACCTATTACCCCTCCCCAGAGATAACTACTATTACCAATTTCTTGCTATCCTTTCTGAGATAGTTTATGCATGCAAAGACATATTCACACACATACATATGCTTTTATATAAATGATAGCATTCTACATATACTATTTTATACTGTGACTATTCACAATATAACGTAGTTAAAGATCATTTCTGGCAGGGCTGGAGAGATATCACAGTGATAGGGAATTTGCCTTGCATGCAGCTGATTCAGAATGAATGGTGGTTCGAATCCCAACATCCCTATATGATACCCCGTGTCTACCAGGAACAATTCCTGAGCGCAGAGCCAGGAGTAACCCTGAGCGCTGCTGGATGTGAGTTGAAAACTAAAACAAACACACGAACAAACAAACATATATATATATATATATGTTTATATATATGTATCGTATATATATGATATATATATATATCACTTCAGGGTCTAGAGCAATACGAGAGTGGTAGAGTGGGCATGGCACTTGCCTTGCATGCTGGGTTCAGTCCCAGCATCCCATATAATCCCCCCTAAATGATCCTTTGACACCACCAAGTGTGGCCCCAAAACAAAATGAACAGAAAGATCATTCTACATTATTACTCACATGGTGATATTAATTTTTTAACAGCAGCATAGGTTCATTAAATGGGTATAACTTAAAAGCGTTTTTAGGATGCTTAAAGAAATAAAGATTTAGGGGCCAGAGAGATGGCATGGAGGTAGGACATTTGCCTGCGTGCAGAAGGACAGTGGTTCGAATCCTGGCATCCCATTATGGTCCCCTGAGCCTACCAGGAGTGATTTCTGAGCATAGAGCCTTAGCGCTGCTGGGTGTGACCCAAAAACCAAAAAAAAAAAAAAAAAAGAAAAAAAAGAAATAAGGTTTAGCTTTTACTCAAAGTGAGCTCAACATGATGATATAAAAGATCTCAAACATGAACAAGTTAGTGTTAAAATGAGTCAACTAAAAAGAAAACAATATGCAACATAGTCTACCATTCTACTACTGAGAGAGAATTAGTAAATTGGAAGAGAGTACTAAAAAATTTCACCCAAAAAATAGAAAAAAAAGGGGGGAAAGAGTAGGTAAAAAATCTAGAGGATTATTTGAGTGATTCATTGTATAGAATTAGAGGGGCTGGCAAGGTGGCGCTAGAGGTAAGGTGTCTGCCTTGCAAGCGCTAGCGTAGGATGGACTACGGTTCACTCCCCAGGCGTCCCATATGGTCCCCCAAGCCAGGGGTGATTTCTGAGCACATAGCCAGGAGTAACCCCTGAGCATCAAATGGGTGTGGCCCAAAAACTAAAAAAAAAAAAAAAAGAATTAGACAAAAAAGAAGATAATTGGAGAACTAGTTTTGAAGCTACAAGTATTTTTTTAATTTTTTATTTTTAATTATGAGAACAATGATGCAAAGAGGACAAGGTAAAGTTACAGTGAAAGAACAATCGCCCATAAACAGAGTTCTCAGAAGAAATCCCCTTGCTGACGCCTAAATATTGAACTTACAGTCAAAAAAACATTAAGAAAAATAAGGCAGAACCCATGTACAATTACTTTGTCCACAAGTCCCCAGATTGTAGTACATTATAACGTTTCTTAGCAGTACACAAAGCATCCTAAAGCCATGAGATTTATGTGACTCCTTAATTTTGAAGGCATAGTATTTTTATAATTCATGCACATACATATTAGTTTAAGTTAACATCAAAAGTTTAAGAGGTTTTTTTTAAGGGTTAGTCAAAAGGGCACAGTAAAAACGGTGTTAAGAGTGGCAAATATTGTTTGCATAGGCCCAACAAAATATGGGGGTCATAGAAAGGAATAGCCTTGGTCTAAATACAAGGAGACCACTACCCCTGAAGTTTCCTGGCATAAGACCAACTCTAGGCTCCAGGCAAACTAGTTTATTCAATCCAAGTCATTGTCTGTAGTGCCAATACAGTTTTATTTTTCACGCAGTCCTATTGTTGGCATCAGTTTTCTGTATTAAAGATCCTGGAATCTGCACATCCTACATTGAAGTCAGGCTGCTGTGGAGTATCCTCTAGTTTCACCTCACAATTAAGGGGCAATACAGCAAGCCCTGTCCAGTAAGCAGGTCATTGTTCTTGTTAAGTCTTCTCAGTGTTAAGGAAAGTCTCTTTTTAGTAGATTGATGTCAGAGAGTATTTAGCATTGAAGAATTCAAGTCCTTAAACCAAAAGTAAACTCAGAAGGTCAAATAAATTATATTAAGATAAATTGGTATTTATAGTTGTGCTGAACCTAGAATATAAAAAATAATGAAAAAAATTATGTCATCAAAGTTAGAAGCCAGATTACTTCCAGGAGTGATTTCTAATCTTTTTTTTTTTTTTTTTGGTTTTTGGGCCACACCCTGTGACGCTCAGGGGTTACTCCTGGCTATGCGCTCAGAAGTTGCTCCTGGCTTCTTGGGGGACCATATGGGGCACCGGGGTATCGAACCGCGGTCCGTCCTAGGCTAGCGCAGGCAAGGCAGGCACCTTACCTCCAGCGCCACCGCCCGGCCCCCAATTTCTAATCTTAAAGCCAGAGAAAGCCCTATTATTGCTAGTGTGGTTCTCCACCCTAAAAAATTTTTTTCTCCCTTCCACCCGCCCCTCCACTCTAAAATTTAAAATTAAATTCTTTTAGTATCAGGATTGTAATTCTAGCTACACAATTAATTTGAACTTCTCAAATATTTATATTAAAAGAAAAACAAAATTAATTTTTTTGTGTGTGTGGTTTTTGGGGCACACCCGGCAGTGCTCGGGTTACTCCTGGCTCCATGCTATCTTTCCGGCCCCAAAATTAATTTTCAGTAATACATGGAACAATAGGGGCCGGAGAGATAGCACGGAGGTAAGGCATTTGTCTTTCATGCAGAAGGATGGTGGTTCGAATCCCAGCATCCCATATGGTCCCCTGTGCCTGCCAGGGGCTATTTCTGAGCATAGAGCTAGTAGTAACCCCTGAGCACTGCCGGGTGTAACCCAAAAACCAAAAAAGAAAAAAAATACATGGAACAATAGTATGTATTGTTGCAAGTCAGCCCCTGAAGAGGTTGACTGATGGAGGGATGGAGGATGAGGTCTTTCCCCTCCAGCTCGGAGCACGTGTCTGCTAGCGGTTCTGAGGTGAAACGGCGGGTAAACAGCTCGCAGACAGTCAGGCTTGTGGAAATATTAGCTTTATTCGGTGGACAAGACTGAAGTCCCAAGCCTCAGCATCAGTTCCAGCCAAAAGCCCGTCTCCCCCCTCCCCCGCCTTCCACAGACTCTTGTTTTTATCCCCCAGAATCAGGTACCACCCAATGGTGGGATCAGATACCACCCAGTGGTGGGGGCAGAGTGCCAGGTCACACCCTAGGTAGGGTCAGTAACATAATAATCCCATAAAATGTTTACATACACAACAATGTATAAAATGCTGTTTCCATATATAATTATATTGGAATATTAGTATAATATATAAACATTAAGATTTTTTAAATTTCCCCATAAACATTGAAATATTACCTCAGTTTTTTCATACCCAATTTTTAAAATTCACTGCATTTTTTAATGCAGGTTGCATCTGTTTGGATACGTCACATGTCTACAGGAAGTGAATATGAGTAACTCAAACTCGGACAATATAACTTTAAATAGTAGCAATAAAGAGGTTGTAGTATGATGAATTTTGTTTTGTGATATGTGGGATTGGGCCGGAGAGATAGCATGGAGGTAAGGCATTTACCTTTCATGCAGAAGGTCATCGGTTCGAATTCTGGTGTCCCATATGGTCCCACATGCCTGCCAGGAGCAATTTCTGAGCACGGAGCCAGGAAAAACCCCTGAGCACTGCCGGGTGTGACCCAAAAACCACACACACACTCACAAAAAAAAAAAAAAAAAGATTGAACAGAAAGCAAGTTGCAGGGGCCTTAGTTATAGCACAGTGTAGGGCATTTGCCTTGCATGCGGCTGACCCAGGACAAACCCAAGTTCTATCCCCTGGCATCTGATGTGGTCCCCCAAGCCAGGAGCGATTTCAGAGCACATGGCCAGGAGTAACCCCTGAGCGTCAACAGTTGTGGCCCCAAAACAAAACAACAAAGCAGATTGCAAAATGTGCTGTACAGTGTGATACCACGTATGTAAGTTTTAAAATAGACACGCATTTGTGAGAACGTATATTTGTCTACTTGTTTTCTGCTATATTCCTAGCACCTAGAACTATGATGATCACTTAATGAGTGCTCATTAAGTATTTTCAGAATAAATTAAAAGAAAAATTTTAAGTTATCTTTGGACACATGCTTAAAGTTTTATGATATTGAAACATATGGGGTGACAAACAACGAATTTTGGATAGTAAGTGGTTCCCTCTAGAGAGGGAGGGAGACAGGTATGGGATTGGGGAGGGTCACACATGGTGCTTTCTTTGTAGTAATGTTTTAAAAGATCTGAAAACAAAATGATAAAAATTTAATAAAGTTTGGTGGGTATCGCACGTTTTTATTATATTTTTCATCATTTTAGTTTCTAATATTTTACAAGAAAATTTTTATTCATCCCCAAAAGGAAAGATTTGTGTCAAATTGCTTGCTATTACTGAAAGTGACTAATTTGTTGTTAGAATCATGTTTTTTGTTTGCAGTCACCAGTGGACCTATGTTAGTATTTGACACCTCAGAATTTAAATCTGCTTATCTGTTGGTTAGGAAAAACAAAATTTGAAGCTTTTTTAGGACCACACATATTCTCAGATGTTTTGTTTTGTTTGGGGGGCATTATACACCCAGTGGTGCTCAGGGCTACTCCTGGCAGGCACGGCTGACTACCCTTTGGCTGTTTGCAAGGCAAACGCTCTACCGCTCTGCTCTCTTCAGCCCCTCTCAAATGAGTTTTGTCAATGTCTTTTTTGTTGTTGTTTTTGTTTTTGTTTTTTTTCGGGCCACACCCATTTGATGCTCAGGGGTTACTCCTGGCTAAGCCTCAGAAATTGCCCCTGGGTTGGGGGGACCATATGGGACACTGGGGGATTGAACCGAGGTCTCGATCTTTCCTTGGCTAGCGCTTGCAAGGCAGATAGCGCCACCTCGCCGGCCCCTTATCAATGTCTTTTACCTCATTTTTTAGTTTTGAGTATACTATAAAAATGATAATTTTGTAGTTTTTATTGTCTCATAGCTAGGAAAATATGGAGAAATGTATATAATTTGAACTCTTTTTGTTTTGTTTTGTTGTTTTTGGGCCACACCCGGTAGTGCTCAGGGGTTACTCCTGGCTGTCTGCTCAGAAATAGCTCCTAGCAGGCATGGGGGACTATGTGGGATGCTGGGATTCGAACCAACCACCTTAGGTTCTGGATCAGCTGCTTGCAAGGCAAACACTGCTGTGCTATCTCTCTGGCCCCTGTAATTTGAACTCTTTTTGTTTTGTTTTTGTTTTTGTTTTTGTTTTTGGTCCACACCCGTTTGATGCTCAGGGGTTACTCCTGGCTATGTGCTCAGAAATCTCCCCTGGCTTGGGGGGATCGAACCGCGGTCCGTTCCTTGGTAGCGCTTGTAAGGCAGACACCTTACCTCTAGCGCCACCTTCCCGGCCCCTTAATTTGAACTCTTAAGTCTTTAAATAGGCTTATTTTTCCTTCCTGAGGACATTGTACATAGATTTAGAGTCGATTTAAAAACAAGATGCTCAAATCTGAATAAATGGGACTTCATTAAACTAAAAAGTTTCTGTATGGCAAAAGAAACACAGGTTAAAATTAGAAGAAAGCTAACTGAATGGGAGAAAATTTTTTTTTTTGTTTGTTTTTTGTTTTTTGTTTTTTGGGTCACACCCGGCGTTGCTCAGG
Organism: Suncus etruscus; assembly: GCF_024139225.1. NCBI lineage: Eukaryota > Metazoa > Chordata > Mammalia > Eulipotyphla > Soricidae > Suncus > Suncus etruscus. Next base: position 24,612,485 of record NC_064848.1, on the reverse strand, counting down.
GGTTACTCCTGGCTGTCTGCTCAGAAATAGCTCCTGGCAGGCACGGGGGACCATATGGGACACCGGGATTCGAACCAACCACCTTTGGTGCTGTGCTATCTCTCCGGGCCCTGAATGGGAGAAAATTTTTACACTCAACATATCAGATATAAAGGTTTGATATTTAGTGTAAAGTGAATCTATGAAAAATCCTAACAAAGGCCCTTCCCCCTACTTCCTGTTTCCCTAATCTCTTTTGGTATGTAAAACCACACCTGGATTACAGAGCCTTCCCCCACCCTGGTGGGTGGGGTTCTGGATAATAAAGAAAAAGTGGTAGGGGCCAGAGTAATAGCATAGTGGTAGGGCCTTTGCCTTGCATGTGGCCAACAAAGGACAAACCCAGTTCAATTCCCAGCATCCTATATGGCCCCCCATGTCTGCCAGGTGCAATTTCTGAGTGCAGAGCCAGGAGTAATCCCTGTGTGCCTTAGGGTGTGACCCAGAAAACAAACAAACAAAATGCTGACTTTGGGTGAGAGGGAGAAGACATGGGATAAGCAGCACAGGAGGAAAGACCTGGCTTAGGAGCACAGCCTAGAGAGAGCTTGGGAGAGAAAAGACACGGCTTAGGCAGACACGGCACAGAGGCTGCACAAGGCAGAGAAAGGCCATGAGAAAATAAAGCAAGCTGACACCAATGAATATCTTTTCTGACTGCTGTCACCACTACTACCCCGCTTCATCAGATCCCTCTTCCTGAGTGGTTAGAAACATCGTGACTAGGGTGGCCTCACCCCACTCGTGGTCTTTATTATTTTTATTTTTACTCTACAACTGGCACCTTGAATGCACCTTGAATGTTGACACTGGACCTAGAGACCCGAGAAGACTACAACAATGTTGAGTGCCTTGCCGTTCTGGTGGCTAATTATGGCCTTGAACTGGACCAAGAGTGCAGAACCCATCACCAGAACATTGGTGCATGTGGTACCTGTTCTGAACCTGGTGGAGGCCCCTTCAGGCTGGACTGAAGCAGGCAGTGAAGAAGGAAGAGTTGAAAACTGAGAGGCCTCCCAGAAGCTGAGGCTCACAGCCTTTCTTCTACCAAAGGTGCCTTTGTGCGAGGACCTCGGCTCCCTACTTTATAGAGGTCATTGATTGATTGGGAAGAAGCCAGAAAGAAAATTCCATTGGATGGGGACCAACAACAGGCAGAGGAGCGGATCCCTATAACCCAGATTCTAGCTCAAGATCCGAAGGCCTTTCCATCCCAGATGACCTCAGCAGCCTAACACAGAAGAAGGTGGAGATCGAGACTACAAGCCCAATTGAGGAGGAGCTGTTTTCAGAACCTCCTGCACCTGGGTTATCTCCAAAAAATTAACTTTGTTTCAGGTTAGCACAGTGATAGGGTGTTTGCCTTGCATGCAGTTGATTCAAGACAAACGGTGGTTTGAATCCCGGCGTCCCATATGGTCCCCTGTGCCTGCCAGGAGCGAATTCTGAGCACAGAGCGAGGAGTAACCTGAGCACTGCCAGGTGTAACCCAAAAACCAAAAAAAAAAAAATCCTTATTTAAGTATGTATTTAAGCACCGTGATTACAAACATGTTAGTGGTTGGGTTTTGTTAAAAAAAAAAAAGAAAAAACCCCCTTCAGTGCAACATCCCCACCACCAATGCCCCCAACTCCCTTTCCCCCCACCCCTTAAATTTCTTATATTACAGAAGTTGTAGAATTTCACAAAACCCTGAAAATAATGCGGAGAACTTGCCAAGTTATGTGTAAAATCACTTGCAAATAAAAATTTAATAGAATTGGACTATTTATCAATCAATTAGAGAAAAGAAATGAGAAATGATTGCATAATAGGCCAAGTGATGGCACAGTGGTAGGGCATTTGCCTTGCACGTGGCTGACCTAAGTTGGACCTAAGTTGGACTGCTGTTCAGTACCCCAGCATCTTGATCCCCCAGCGTACCCCGAGCCAGGAGCAATTTCTTTTTATTTATTTATTTATTTATTTATTTATTTATTTATTTATTTATTTTTGGTTTTTGAGGCCACACCCATTTGATGCTCAGGGGTTACTTCTGGCTAAGCGCTCAGAAATTGCCCCTGGCTTGGGGGTACCATATGGGACGCCGGGGGGGATCGAACCACGGTCCTTTCTTGGCTAGCGCTTGCAAGGCCTTACCTCTAGCGCCACCTCACCGGCCCCAAGGAGCAATTTCTGAGTACAGAGCCAGGAGTAACCCCTGAACATCACCAAGTGTGCCCCTCCCCCCAATAAAAAAAAGCAAAAAAAAATAAGGCACTTCACAGAATTTTGTGGATAGTTCACAAGAATAATTTTTTTTTTTTGGTTTTTGGGCCACACCCGGTAACGCTCAGGGGTTACTCCTGGCTATGCGCTCAGAAGTCGCTCCTGGCTTGGGGGACCATATGGGACGCCGGGGGATCGAACCGCGGTCTGTCTCCTAGGCTAGCGCAGGTAAGGCAGGCACCTTACCTCCAGCGCCACCGCCCGGCCCCTCACAAGAATAATTAACAAGTCCCAGTAATAGGAATGGTAATTGACCTTTTTTTTTTTTTTTGGTTTTTGGTTTTTGGGCCATACTCCGTGATGCTCAGCGGTTACTCCTAGCCATTCACTCAGAAATCGCCCCTGGCTTGGGGGACACCTGGGGATCAAACTGCGGTCTGTCCTAGATAAGCACATGCAAGGCAAACGCCCTACCATCTGTGCTACTGGTCTGGCTCCATAATTAACTTTTTTAATATAGAAGAATATAAAATATAAAAAATATAAAATCAGGATATAATAATGACTTTCATTTGAAAAAATATGTAAATAGAACTAAATTTTCATATTCTATAATTTTGCTTATAGTTTAACTATAAAGCTTTTTTTATAAGTTTTACATTTTTTAAGATAAAGTTTAATGATCTTTACGTGATATGAGGAAATATTGGTAACTATTTTAAGAGAATGTACTTTCTTTTTTTTTTTTTTTTTTTTTTGGTTTTTGGGCCACACCCTGTGACGCTCAGGGTTACTCCTGGCTATGCGCTCAGAAGTTGCTCCTGGCTTCTTGGGGGACCATATGGGACGCCGGGGGATCGAACTGCGGTCCGTCCTAGGCTAGCGCAGGCAAGGCAGGCACCTTACCTCCGGCGCCACCGCCCGGCCCCAAGAGAATGTACTTTCAATTACTGTTTTTCTTCATCCATTGTCTTAGAAAGTAAAGACATCGGGGCCGGGCGGTGGCGCTGGAGGTAAGGTGCCTGCCTTGCCTGCGCTAGCCTAGGACGGACCGCGGTTCGATCCCCCGGCGTCCCATATGGTCCCCCAAGCCAGGAGCGACTTCTGAGCGCATAGCCAGGAGTAACCCCTGAGCGTCACCGGGTGTGGCCCAAAAACCAAAAAAAAAAAAAAAAAAAAAGAAAGTAAAGACATCAATTTACCTAGATCTGTTGTAGTTATAAGTTGTGGTTTGCTATGAACTTATAAAGAGGTTTTATAATTGAAAAACTCATGTTTTATGTGTGGCAAGTCTTTTGTTCATCTGATACTTTGAATTATTAATATTTTATTAATTTATTAAGGTTAGATTTAAATTTTAATTTGATATATTTTAGAGTCATGTTTGTGAGGATTTATCTAATACTATTAGATAATTAAGTGATTATTTTATCTACAACTGCTTACTTTGGGTTAATAATTGTCATAGGGTTCAGAGGGGTGTATAGTGGGTAGGACTTTTGCCTTGCAGGTCACTCACTCAGTTTTAATCCCCAACACTCCATAGGTACTTAAATCCCACCAGGAATGATTCCTGAGCTAGGAGTAGTCCCTGAGAACAGCTGGGTATGATCACCAAAAGAAACAAATGTCTTCTAGGCTAGAGGGATAGTACATGATTAATGCACTTGCCTTGAATCCTGCTGAAATCGGTTTGAATCCCTAGTACCTCATATGGTCTCCCAAGCACTAACAGGGGTTCATATCTTAGCACAGTCAGGAGGGCACAACCTATTGAACTAAACCCAATCACCTACAAAATAAGGATAATAACTTTTTAAAAGTCTTGATAGGTATATATTTATGACTAAGAAATACTCTATAGAATCTGTATAGGATCTCTAGGAATCTGTATAGAATGAATAAATGATGTTAACACACAGCACTTTCAGTGTATACCATTTCTCTACATGCGTTTGTACCCTTGGCCACTTTGGGAGTTCCTGCTCATTTTTTTAAATCAATTCAGGCCCAGAAGGTAGTTCAAAGGGCTAGATTGCTTGCCTTGCATATAGGAACAAGAGAGAACAACACATCCTATCCTGCTCATTTTAGCACTACTCAGAGCACTATTGATTATGACCTGCTTCAAAATAAATGAAAAAATGATATCAGGCCAGAGAGATAGCACAGCGGTAGGGCATTTGCCTTGCTAGGGGCTGACCCAGGACCGATGTTGGTTCGAATCCCAGCATCCCATATGGTCCCAGGTGCCTGCCTGGAGCAATTTCTGAGCACAGATCTAGGAATAACCCCAGAGCGCTCCTGGGTTGGCCCAAAAAACAAACAAAACAAAAATGATATCACCATGAAGTCTTTCCTAACTACCATTTTATTCTGTATAATTAACCCATATAATTATTTCTTTTGGAAGAAACTTCAGAAATTTCTTTTGCAAAATATTAGCAAGTTTTTTATATATATGTGTATATAAATCTCTATATAGAAAAAGCATTTGTGTACACATACACAACGCATCCTGATACAGTGTTAGAATGCATCTTGCACACTTGCACACATACACACAGAGCATCTTAACATTAAATAAAGCAAAGATTCAAGTATAATTAATAGGTTTATTGTTGTAGTTTTATATTTTCATCAAGTACGTTCTCATTTATTTATTTGTTTGTTTATTTATTTATTTTTTGGTTTTTGGGCCACACCCGGTGACGCTCAGGGGTTACTCCTGGCTATGCACTCAGAAATCGCCCCTGGCTTGGGGGGACCATATGGGACACCGGGGGATCAACCGCGGTCCTTCCTTTGCTAGCGCTTGCAAGGCTTACCTCTAGCGCCACCTTCCCGGCCCCAAGTATCCAATTTTTTATTATATGTCAAAAGTCACTAGGTTTAATAACGAGTTTATAGTCACCTTCCCCCTTCTTTTTTTTTTTTTTGGTTTTTGGGCCACACCCAGTGATGCTCAGGGGTTACTCCTGTCTATGCGCTCAGAAATCGCCCCTGGCTTGGGGGGACCATATGGGACACCGGGGGATCAACCGCGGTCCTTCCTTTGCTAGCGCTTGCAAGGCTTACCTCTAGCGCCACCTTCCCGGCCCCAAGTATCCAATTTTTTATTATATGTCAGAAGTCACTAGGTTTAGTAACGAGTTTATAGTCACCTTCCCACCTCTTTTTTTTTTTTCATTTTTGGGCCACACCCAGTGATGCTCAGGGGTTACTCCTGTCTATGCGCTCAGAAGTTGCTCCTGGCTTGGGGGACCACATGGGAAACCGGGGGATCGAACCGCTGTCCATCCAAGGCTAGCGCAGGCAAGGCAGGCACCTTACCTCTAGCGCCACCGCCTGGCCCCTCCCCCCTCTTTTTAATTAGATAATTTAGAGACTTTCTAAAGTTCCAGTTTTTTTTATTAAAATATTAATGAACAAGTCTTTCTTTTCTACTTTGTAGATTTCTCGATAACCGGCTGTTTGCAACCTGCTCTGATGACACTACAATAGCACTATGGGATCTGAGAAAATTAAACACCAAAGTATGCACTTTACATGGCCATACTAGCTGGGTGAAGAACATCGAATATGATACTAATACAAGACTTTTAGTAACATCAGGATTTGATGGAAATGTCATTATTTGGGACACCAACAGGTTTGTGAATAGGAAACCATGTTAGGGTTTTGAGAAAGGTTTTTTGTTTTTTTTTTTTTTTTTTTTTTTTTTTTTTTTTTTTTTTTGGCCACACACGGCAGTGCTCAGGGGTGACTCCTGGCTGTCTGCTCAGAAATAGCTCCTGGCAGGCACGGGGGACCATATGGGACACCGGGATTTGAACCAACCACCTTTGGTCCTGGATCGGCTGCTTGCAAGGCAAACGCCGCTGTGCTATCTCTCCGGGCCCGAGAAAGGTTTTTTTAAAGAGGGTAAATAGATTTAGTGTTATAGCCTAGCTTTCATATCTATTTAGGATAAAGAAATTGCCTGTGGAAGAAAAATACCCCCCCTCAGAAGAAAGATTCCAGGGCCAAGGAGATAGTGCAGAAGGCTGAAGAATATGCTTTGCATGCTGAAGCCCTGGGTTTGATCCCTGGCACCACCTGGCCCTCTGAAATAATTGAAATAATTCCAACTTCAATTCTGGGAGTAACCCCTGAATACCACCAGGTCTGGCCCTAGAACTTGGGGAGGGAGGGAAATCCCATCATTTAGTTATATATCACAACCATAATTCTTAGACATAATTTTATGAAGAGGGCCAGGGACTAATACAGAAGCTTTGCATGTGTCCATCCTCAGTTCAAGTCCACGACACCACATATGGGTGGACCCTTGAGTACCTCCAGGAATCACTCTTGAGCACAGAGCCAGAAATACCAGAAATACCTCCTGAGTTCTTCTAGATGTGGCCCCAAATCAAAACAAAAATCTTTATGTAATGGAAAAATTATGAAACTGACTTGTAAGAAGAATTTCTTTCTTTTTTCTTTTTTTGGTTTGGGGCCACACCCAGCAGTGCTCAGGGGTTACTCCTTGACTCTGCTCAGAAATCACTCCTGGCAGGTTTGGGGGACCATGTGGGATACCAGGGATCAAACCAGGTCAGCCATGTGCAAGGCAAATGCCCTAATGATCTACTAAATTATCGCTCTAGCCCCAGAATTTCCAAGATTTTATTTTGAAGGAGGATGTTAGGCTACTCTTAGTAGTGCTCAGGGCTTATTCTTGAGTCTGTGCTCAGGGGTCATTCTTGGTGGTGCTTAGAGCCTACACGTAATGCTATGGAGATTGAATTGGAGTTGGCTAAGTACAAGCCCCTGTTCTGTTTGTTTTGTTTTTTGTTTTTGGGTCACACCTGGCAATGCTCAGGAGTCACTCCTGGCTCTATGCTCAGAAATCGCTCCTGGCAGGCTCGGGACTATATGGGATGCCAGGATTTGAACCACCGACCTTCTGCATGCAAGGCAAACGCTTTACCTCCATGCTATCTCTCTGGCTCCACAAGCCCCTGTTCTATTTTTCTATTCTCAGCTTCCTGAATTTAAGGGAAATGTTTCTGTATTTTCTTTGTGGCATTAAAATACTTTTCTTTTTTAGCTCATTTCTAAACGTATTTATAACTTTTGTGTTAATCCTTTTTATGTAGTAAAAGTGTAGTTTTCAGACTGGAGTGATAGTAAGCAGATATAACACTTATTGAGTTTGTGTTTTTCATGCAAGAAATCCAAATCTGGGGCCGGGCGGTGGCGCTGGAGGTAAGGTGCCTGCCTTACCTGCGCTAGCCTAGGAGACGGACCTCGGTTCGATCCCCCGGCGTCCCATATGGTCCCCCAAGCCAGGAGCGACTTCTGAGCGCATAGCCAGGAGTAACCCCTGAGCGTTACCGGGTGTGGCCCAAAAACCAAAAAAAAAAAAAAAAAAAGAAATCCAAATCTAATTCTCAGTACTTCATGATCCCTCCTTAAACCCCCAAAAGCAGCCCCTGAGCCTCATTGGACATGGCCCAGAAAAAAAAATAAAGTTGAGGATTTGGGGGGGGGGAATAGATTGCTAGTTATGGTGAACTAGAAATGCAGTATTTTATTGAATTTTTTTTTTTGTTCTTATTTAGGTATTACTTCTGATTAAGAATATTTCAGGGGGCCGGGCGGTTGCGCTAAAGGTAAGGTGCCTGCCTTGCCTGCGCTAGCCTTGGACGGACCGCGGTTCGATCCCCCGGCGTCCCATATGGTCCCCCAAGCCAGGAGCGACTTCTGAGCGCATAGCCAGGAGTAACCCCTGAGCGTCACCGGGTGTGGCCCAAAAACCAAAAAAAAAAAAAAAAGAATATTTCAGAATATTCTCCTAGGCCCCATCTAAAAAGAGATCTTAGTTTAAAAAACTGTTATTGGGGCTGGAGCAATAGTACAGTGGGTAGGGCCCTTGCTTTGTACACAGTCTACCTGGGTTCAATATGTGGCTTCTCATATGATTCCTTGAGCACTTCCAAAGTGATTCTTGAGCACAGAGCCAGGAATAAACTCTTAAGTACCGCCATATGTGGCCCAAAATTTTTTTAAAAATTTAAAAATGGATGTCGAGCACTTGTCTTGCATGTTTTAGACCCTGGGTTCCATTCCAAGCACTACTGGAAGGAATCTCTTAACATCAAACCAGCCTAGCCCCCGAGCACAACCAGATATGGCCCAGAAACAAAAAGGTACTGCTCAATGGGTTGACTACATGCTTAGCATGTAAGATGCCAAGGTTTAATTTCTGGCCTTGGACCCTTGGGTGTCATTGGCTAGGCATAAAAACAAAACCAAAGTCTAGTATTATTTGATTAGAGGATAGATCTATTTATTCTTAGGTTCAGAATAATAATTATTATTCTGGATGGAAAGACTTGAACCATACTCAGTAGTAATCAGGTTTTACTTCCTGCTTTGTACTCTGCTTTTGGCAGTGGACTAGACCATATATGCTGTTGGGGCCAGTCATGCAAGACAAGCACCTTAATCCCTGTACCATTTCTCTGACCAACCTCAGAAATTAATTTTTTAAAAACATGGAAATTGATGGCCAGAGAGCTAGTATAGGAAATATGGTGCTTGCTTTGTACACAACTGTCCTGAGTTTATTCCCCACTACCACATTTGGTTACCTGAGCACCACCAGGAGTGATCCCTGAACCCAGAGACAAGAGTAAGTTCTGAGTTCAGCCAAGTATAACCCAAACCATCCCCTCCCTCCAAAAAAAAAAAAACATGTAAATTAGGGTCAGAGATATGGTCAGTGGTAGAGCACATGCCTTGAGTGTATGAGGCTATGAACCCTGGCACTGCAAAGCAATAAAATGAATAAAACTAAATTTGTGGTGAATAAACTAAATTTGGGTTTGATCCCCACTATTCCATGTGGTTCCCTGAGCCACCACCATGAGTAACTTCAGCAGAAAGCCAGAAATAATTCTTGAGCACTGCTGGATATGGTTGAGTGCAGAACCCATAGTTACTCTGAGCACAGTTGGGAGTAGCCAAAATTAAATAAGATGCATGCTAATTAGAACATAAATAAATTCTAAAATAGCTTACATAAATTATATTTTATATACATATAATAAGTTCAGACAAAAATAGGAATTTTTTTTTTTTTTTGTGGTTTTTGGGTCATACCCGGCAGTGTTCAGGGGTTATTCCTGGCTCCAAGCTCAGAAATTGCTCCTGGCAGGCACAGGGGACCATATGGGGCACCGGGATTCGAACCGATGACCTCCTGCATGAAAGGCAAAGGCCTTACCTCCATGCTATCTCTCCGGACCCCAGGAAAAAAAATTTTAAGTGAGAAATTCTTATCTTGTGCCACCGAATGAACCTTATAGACCTGCATATTTTGAATTCTGCTTCCACAGAGATGATTATATGCTTTGAAGAAAAACATGTTCAAAAATTGAACATGTAGGGGCTGGAGAGATTGCATAGTGGTAGGGCGTTTGCTTGCATGCCACCAACCCAGGACAGACAGTGGTTCGAATTCCAGCATCCCGTATGGTCCCCCGTGCCTGCCAGGATTGATTTCTGAGTGCATATCAGGAATAACCCCTAAGCATCAGCGGGTGTGGCCCAAAATAAAAAAAAAATTAAACATTACCATATCCAGAGACATGAACTTTCTTTATTTTTTGACATGAACTTTCTAAATAATCTGTGTATCAAAGAAGAGATTATAGACACAAGGTAACCCCAAAAATTAAGCATCTTACTGAACTAGAAAAATAACAAGAAAACCCAACAAAAGTGACTAAATAGAAATGATAAAAGCAGAAATTTATGAAATTAAAAGTGTGATACAGAATTGTTTTTAGGAACCTACTCTGAAAAATTCATTGATTAAGATGAATCAGAAGAGACCCGCCAGCCTCCAGGTACCCAACCCAACCTCCACCTGCCTCCCTTCCCCGAATCCCCATTCTAACGCTTAAAAAAAAAAAAAAATGAATCAGAAAGGCTGGACAGTTCCTGTGCAGGAGGCCTGTGTTCAATCATGGCACTGCCTAATGCCCCAACAAAGGCAAAAGCAGTCCCTGGGCACTGCCAGATATAATCTCCACAAACAAGTACCACCACAACAGAAAATAATTAAGAAAAAGAAGATAGGGGCTAGAGAAATAACACTCTGGTAGGGCATTTGCCTTGCATGTGGTTGACCTGGGATGGACCCCACATGCGATTCCTGGCATCCTATATGGTCCCCTAACCCGGCCAGGAGTGATTTCTGAGTGCAGAACCAGGAGTAACCCCTAGGCGCCACTGGGTGTGTCCCAAAAGCAAAAAAAATAGAAGACATAATCTCAGTAATGAAAAAGGAGACAACAAAATAAACTAACAAGATCAACTGTATGCTATCATATTTGGAAACTTTAGTAGTTCACTATGAAATACACTTTAGATTGAAGGTAAGAAAAAGCATTGGTTCTAGGTTATCCTCAGGGGTCATTCTGGCAACTTCTTGCTATCCAGGCTCCTCTTCTAGAGATATTCTAGAAAATATTCTTTGGTTTTTGGTTTTTGGGTCACATCCGGCAGTGCTCAGGGGGTTACTCCTGGCTCTATGCTCAGAAATCGCTCCTGGCAGGCTCAGGGGACCATATGGGATGCCGAATTCCAATGATCGTCCTTCTGCATGCAAGGCAAATGCCCTACCTCCATGCTATCTCTCGAGCCCAAAAAGATATTCTTTTTTTTTTTTTTTAAGAAGATATATTTTTTTTGGTCCCCCAATTCACAACACAGACCAGGCAAAGAACCTGTGTTGAGGTGTATATGGGGTGCATTTACTGTACCTCCTCTTTCTATACAGTCAGTGTAAAGAGCACAGCCTGTGGTAAGAATTGGGAGGCAAGAAGATATTCTTTTTTTTTTTTTTTTTTTGGTTTTTTGGGCCACACCCGTTTGACGCTCAGGGGTTACTCCTGGCTATGTGCTCAGAAATCGCCCCTGGCTTGGGGGGACCATATGGGACGCCGGGGGATCGAACCGCGGTCCGTTCCTTGGCTAGCGCTTGTAAGGCAGACACCTTACCTCTAGCGCCACCTTCCCGGCCCCAAGAAGATATTCTTGAAGGAAACTACCTCAAGAGTTTCCTATCATCTCTGATGAGGATTTCTTACTTTTTTTGAAATGTTTATTTTTGCTTTTTATGATATGAGTCTGTTACACAGCAGAGTAAGATCCTGCACTTATTCTCGCTGCCTGATTTTCATGCATTAATAATTTTAACATTTTGAACATCACTTCTGCCTTAGCCATTTAAAAAGATGGAGCAGGTCGGAGAGATAGCATGGAGGTAGGGCACTTGCCTTGCATGCAGAAGGATGATGGTTCAAATCACGGCATCCCATATGGTTCCCCAAGCCTGCCAGGGGCGATTTCTGAGCATAGACCCAGCCAGGAGTAACCCCTGAGCACTGCTGGGTGTGACCCAAAAACCAAAAAAAAAAAAAGTGGGGAAAATTCATTAAAGTCTATTAATAAATAACAGATTTTTCAATTTTATAGGTGATGTCTATGAAATATTACAAGAAAGAGAATATTTAATTTTATTAAACTGTTCAAAAAAAAGCAATATTTGCATACATATATGAAAATGACCAGGGTATCTAAACTCAAATAATAGAAGATAAAAGATCAATCTGAGGGGCTGAAGAGATAGCATGGAGGTAAGGCATTTGCCTTTCATGCAGGAGGTCATCGGTTCGAATCCCGGTGTCCCATATGGTCCCCCGTGCCTGCCAGGAGCAATTTCTGAGCCTGGAGCCAGGAATAACCCCTGAGCACTGCCGGGTGTGACCCAAAAACCACCAAAAATAAATAAATAAATCTGTATTATTATTTTAGATACAAATGGTTTGTAAAATATTCTTATTATTATTTTGTTTTTTTGGGTCATACCCGGCAGTGCTCGGGTTACTCCTGGCTCTATGTTCAGAAATCACTCCTGGCGGGGCAGGCTCGGGGGACCATATGGAATGCTGGGATTCGAACCACTGTCCTGCTGCATGCAAGGCAAACAACCTACCTCCATGCTCTCGGCCCCATGTAAAGTATTATTTAAAAATTCATGATCGGGGGGCTGGAAATATAGTAAGACATTTGCCTAGCACGTGACTCATCTGGGTTCAACCTTCCTCACTATATATAGTCTGCCAAGCACAATCAGGAGTAAGCCCTGTGCACTACTGAGTGTGACCCAACTCACCCTCCCCCGATCTGAATGTGATTCAAAGCCCATGTCTAAAAAGCCTTATGAATATTATGAAACATTTGCAGAGTAATTATATTTCACAGAGTCTCAGAAAAACACTTTTTTTTAGCTCACTTCATGATTGTAGCATAAGAATAGAAATTTGGAAGACTATACTTTCAGAGATCATTTCTTTTTTTTTTTTTTTTTTTTTTTTTGGTTTTTGGGTCACACCCGGCGATGCTCAGGGGTTACTCCTGGCTGTCTGCTCAGAAATAGCTCCTGGCAGGCACGGGGGATCATATGGGACACCGGGATTCGAACCAACCACCTTTGGTCCTGGATCGGCTGCTTGCAAGGCAAACGCCGCTGTGCTATCTCTCCGGGCCCTCAGAGATCATTTCTATAGTATGTTACTAGAGAAGTTTCTCTGATCATGTAGAGCACCTGAACCCATGAGGAAGAGTCAGAGCGTGAAGCTGGCTCTAGGTGTCGCTTTTGCGGCTGCCTTTTGCCATTGATGATCGTTCTTCCCTTCCTTTGGAAGGGATAGAGGGAGAGGATGCAGTATGAGTGGTTTCGATTTAAAAAAAAAAAAAAAAAAAAAGGGCCTGGAGAGATAGCACAGCGGTGTTGGCCTTGCAAGCAGCCGATCCAGGACCAAAGGTGGTTGGTTCGAATCCCGGTGTCCCATATGGTCCCCTGTGCCTGCCAGGAGCTATTTCTGAGCAGACAGCCAGGAGTAACCCCTGAGCACTGCCGGGTGTGGCCCAAAAACAAAAACAAAACAAAACAAAAAAAAAAGAATAGAAATTTGGGTCCTGGAAAAAAAAAAGAATAGAAATTTGGAACTGGAAAGCTATTACAGGGATCAAGTTAATTGCCTTACACACAGCAGACCTATGCTCTGTTCCCACACAACATGTAATGCACTATCACCAGGAGTGAACTCTTGAGTACAGAGCCAGCCAGGAGTAAGCTCTAAGTATAGCCAAGTGTAGCCCACTTCCAACATCCCAAGAAAAAAAGGGCCCATAAAGATAGCACAGATATTGGGGCACATGCACCCAAACCAGGTTTATTCCTGAAACATCATGTATTGGACATTGCTAGGCATCAGCGTTGAAACTTCTATGCACTGGGGTGTGGCCCTTCTGACTATATCACTTTGGAGACCCTTCTAGACCCTGACACTGCAGGGCCCAGGCCCACTGAGCTTGGGATGCCCTTCCCAAAAGAAATAGAAAATTTTGACCAAACCATTTTTATACAGACACACATAACAAAATTAAGTGCACAAGGATTTACTCAGTGACTTAGATTTCTTATGAGGACATAATTTCATAATTTTGTTGCCCAGTGCCTAGGCCCACTGAGCTTGGGATGCCCTTCCCAAAAGAAATAGAAAATTTGACCAAACCATTTCTTTCTATACACACACACACACACACATACACACACACACACACACACACACACACTCTCTCTCTCTCTCTAACAAAATTAAGTGCACAAGGATTTACTAAGTGACTCACATTCTTACCTTATGAGGACATAATTTCATAATTTTGTTGCCCAGTTCTACCCACATGCATTCAGTGCAGTCACAACAGCTCAGTGGGTGGGGTTCTTAGTGCATATGAGCAATAATGGCTAACGAGCACAGTTTTGTTTTGTTTTGGGGGCACACCCGGTGACACTCGGGGGTTACTTCTGGCTATGTGCTCAGAAATCGCTCCTGGCTTGGGGGACCATATGGGATGCCAGGGGATTGAACTGCGGTCCATCCTAGGCGAGTGCTTGCAAGGCAGATGCCTTATAGTTTGCGCCAGCGCTCCGGCCCCATGGCTAGTGAGCTCAGTGGCTGAATAAGCATCACAACCAGATATGTAATTCCTGGTAAGCACCATAACCAAGAGTGAACACAAACAAGTACAGAGGGAGCTGGAGCTCTAGCACAGCGGGTAGGACATTTGTCTTATGCACAGCTGATGTGGGTTTGATCCCTGACAGCCCATATGGTCCCTCAAGCACCACTGGGAATAATACCTGAGCACAGAGCTAGGAGCAACCCCTGAGAAGTGCCAGGCGTGGCCTAAAAACCAAGAAAAGATGTTGAACATTAGGGAAATATAGTGAAAGACACGAAAAACTACTTCACACCTACTAAAATGATTTTAATAGGGGAAAAATGATAAATATTGGCAAAAATCGAGAATTTGGAACCTCAGGTTACTGTTAAGAATATAAAATGCGCCGGGCGGTGGCGCTGGAGGTAAGGTGCCTGCCTTGCCTGCGCTAGCCTAGGACGGACCGTGGTTCGATCCCCCGGCGTCCCATATGGTCCCCCAAGAAGCCAGGAGCAACTTCTGAGCGCATAGCCAGGAGTAACCCCTGAGCGTCACAGGGTGTGGCCCAAAAACAAAAAACAAACAAACAAACAAACAAAAAAAGAATATAAAATGAGGCCGGGCGGTGGCGCTAAAGGTAAGGTGCCTGCCTTACCTGCGCTAGCCTAGGACGGACCGCGGTTCGATCCCCCGGCGTCCCATATGGTCCCCCAAGCCAGGAGCGACTTCTGAGCGCATAGCCAGGAGTAACCCCTGAGCGTCACCGGGTGTGGCCCAAAAACCAAAAAAAAAAAAAAAAAAAAAAAGGAATATAAAATGAGGCTGGAGAGATAGCTCAGCTGCCTGCGCGCAGCCGATCCAGGATGGATGATGGTTCAAATCCCAACATCCCATATGGTCCTCTGAGCCTGCCAAGAGCGATTTTCTGAGCACAGAGCCAGGAGTAATCTCTGAGCACTGCGAGGTGTGACCCCCCCCCCCAAATACAAAATGGAAAAGGGGCACTTGTGAAATTTGGTGGGTAGGGTGCTTGTCTTGCACGTAACAGACCTGGGTTTGATCTCCAGCATCTAATAGATTCCCCCAAGTCCCTCTGTCAGAATAATAGACTTGAGTATAGAGCCAGGAGTAAGCCCTGAGCACAACTGTGGCCCCAAAACAATAAAACAAAATAGGCCTTGAGGGCTAGAGCTATAGCACAGTGGGTCTTACATGCAGCTAACTTAGTTTCGATGCCTGGCATTCCTATAGTTCCCTGAATCTGCCAGGAATAATCCCTGAGCGCCACCAGGAATGACACCCCCTCCAAAAAAAAAAAGGCCTTGAAATAGTTTGTAGTGCATTCTTGGCCTGTGAGAAGCCTCAATTTCATCCCCAGCAGCATATGATGGTCCTTCAGGTGCCCTTTGTCACCATGCCAGGGCTAGTCCCTGAGCACTTCTATGTGGGCTTCAAGTCAAGAAAAAAGTAAAATTTCAATATAGTCATTTAAAAAAATAGTGAGTTTTTTAAACATTTTAATGATTATATGCCTTAATAGCTCACCCCTAGTTATCAAAGAAAAATACTTTGTCTACATAAAGACTTAAAACGTGTGCTGGGCCGGAGCGATATAGCATAGTGGGTAGGGTGTTTGCCTTGCATACAGCTGACCCAGGTCCATTCTCCAGCATCCCATATAGTCCCTGCCAGGAGAGATTTCTGAACACAGAGCCTGGAGTAAACCCCTGAGTACCACTGGCCCAAAAAACAAAAACATGCTTATAGTAGCATTATTCATAATTTTTTTAAAAATTCAAACACTCTGGGGCCGGAGAGATAGCATGGCGGTAGAGCACTTGCCTTGCATGTGGAAGGACGGTGGTTTGAATCCCGGAATCCCATATGGTCCCCCGAGCCTGCCAGGAGCGATTTCTGAATGTAGAGCCAGGAATCATTCCTAAGTGCTGCTGGGTATAACCCCAAAAAACAAACGAACAAAAAAATTCAAACACTCATCACCTGATAATTTGATAAGATGTGACCTGAAAAAGAATAAACTACGAAGATGAAAGGATGAAATTAAGAATTTTTTTTGGTGGGTCACACCTGGCGGCGCTCAGGGGTTACTCAGAAATCACTCCTAGCAGGTTCGGGGGACCATATGGGATGCCAGGATTCAAACCACTGTCCTACATGCAAGGCAAACGCTCTACCTCCATGCTATCTCTGGCCCCTAAATTAAGAATTTTTTGCTGTGACAAATTTATTGAAAGAACACCTATTAAATGATTCTGTGTTTATGAAATGTTCAGAATAGGTAGATTATGGAAACTGAAACTCAGTTCCCATAGATATATTCAAATCTAGAGTGGGTAACAAGTGACACCAAGGGATAGGAGGAAATTTTTAGACTGATGAAAATACCTTAGTATTATTAATGATTTCAAATTTACTGAAAATTATCTGATGTACAATCAAAATGAGTACATTTTATGATTGTTATTTCATACCTCAAAACCTGTTACAAAGAGTTCACTGGGCCTGTCATTAAAACCCAGCGCAGAATACCTGCCTTCCACTGTCCCCCACATTAAATACAGTGGTCACCCAGTGTCACTGCCACTGTGTGATACTTCGCACCACAAAAAATGTAGGTGATCTCCAGTTCTCCAGTGCACTGTAGCCAAGTAAGTGTGTGCAAGCACTGCAGTTAAAGAGTGTCACCCCTCCCCACACAATATAATTAAGTGTGAAAACCCCAGCAAGAATTGCAACCAGATATGCAAGCACTGTCACCAAGTGTGTGAACCTGGTCATAGCAACAACTCAAAGGGAGAGCTGGAGCTTTATTCTCTAAAGCAGAATGCAATTAAGAAATGTGGAACAGTAAGCCATAGTAATAATAGATGATAGATTGTGCCTTGTGTGTGGCTGACAGGGTCAGTCGCAGCTTCCTGTATGTATGGTCCTCAATGTTCTCCGATAGTGATTCTTGAGCACATCTGGGTGTGCCCCCAAAAAAAGAAATTAGAAATCTGAACTGAAGAAAGTATACAGAGGTTAAGACACTTGCTTTGAGTGCCTTTGACCTCAGTTTGATCCCCAGCACTGCTAGGAGCTACTGAGCACAAACTAGAAGAGGCTTAAACAAACCCCTGAACTCCTGAATATAAGTGTAACACATAACATCTTGCCCCCCCCCAAACATTTTATTTGAAAGATGCTAAATATATTTGAAGACTTGGATATCACCAGAACTAGGGAGATTAAGTGTACCATACTGAATATTGAATTCTGATAGCCTTCGCCTTCTTGCAGTTGGTGATATGAAGAAACTGACTTTAGGGGTGTCCTAAAGTGGTGGCTAATGGTGCCTGCTTTACAAGAATGAGTTCAGTTTTCCAGGCTACTCTCGTGTGGCGCTTAGAGTCTCAGCAACACTGCTGTCCAGGACCTAGGGCTCCTTGAACCGTGTGTGATCTCTGACTTGTACGTATGACCCAACAAGTACTGTCTCCAGATATGAGCACTGTATTCAGATATGCAACCTCCCAGAAACCTCACAGATGACTGTGCAAGCACCACAAGTGAGCATGTGTGCAACTTCCTTTACTCACAATTGTCACAAAGGGAAGCAGAGGGGAAAATATACTGAACTTAAAAGTTGCTCAGAACAAAAAAACTTCCTTTGTTACGAGTTACACAATGCTCAAGTCACTACCCTTGCACAATTTCCATCGCTTTTTTATACCTCAATTATGAGCAGACAACTAAAATAATTATTTAAAATCACATTTTAAATTTTACTAAGGGGCAAGAGTGATAGTACAGTAAGTAAGATGCTTACCTTGCATGTGATTGATCTGGGCTCAATCTGAGCACACCACATGTTTCCAAATCATCACCAGGAGTTATCACAGAATGTAGTGAGAAGTAAGCCTTGAGCACTGCTGTGTGGTTGTACCCCCCCCCCCCCAAAATAGGGGCTGGAGCAATAGCACTGCTGGTAGGGCATTTGCCTTGCACACAGCAGACCTGGGATGGGTCTAAGTTTGCTCCCCCACCAGCCTGCCAGGAGTTATTACTTAGTGCAGAGCCAAGAATAATAACTGAGCACCACCGGGTGTGTCCCAAAAACAAAAACAAAAAACACTTTCTAGGGACTGGAGAGATAGTCAGCTAGTAGGGCACTTGCCTTGCATATGGCCGACATGGTTTTGTTCCCCTGCATTACATATGATTCCTGGACATCACCAGAAGTGATTCCTAACTACAAAGCTAGAAGTTACCATTATCCTGAGCATTGCTGATGGTGGCCCCAAATGAAAAACTACAACAAAACTAATTGAAAGGGGCCGGAGTGGTGGCACAGGGCACAAGACGTTCATTGTGTGCACGCTAGTCAAGGACAGACCACAACCTGTGTCCCACATGGTCCCCCCAAGCCAGAGGCGATTTCTGAGCATAGAGCCAGGAGTAACCCCTGAGCGTCACCAGGTGTGGCCCAAAAATAACAGCAACAAAACCCCACACAAATAGGAAAGTTTTTATAAATACAAAAAATTTTTTTGTTTGTTTTGGGTCACACCTGGCAGTGCTCAGGGCTTACTCCTGGCTCTGTGATCAGAAATCGCACCTGGCAGGCTCGGGGGACCCTATGGGATGCTGGGATTCGAACCACTGCCTTCTGCATGCAAGGCAAACACCCTACCTCCATGCTATCTCTCCGGCCTCGGAGAAAATTTTTAAAAAAAAAGTTGGAATAAAAAAAAAAAAGGTTGGAATTGGGGCTGGAGCAGATAGCACAGTGGTAAGGTGTTTGCCTTGTACATAGCCAAGACAGTACGGACCCCGGTTTGAATCTCGACATCCTATAAGGTCCCTGAGCTTGCCAGGAGTGACTTCTGAGCACAGAGCAAGGAGTAACCCAAGTGCCACCAGGTGTGACCTCAAAACAAAAAAAGGTTGGATGGTAAGCAAGGAGAAAAATGAAAAATGGGAAGGGCAAAATATGACTCACTGAATCTTACATTGGTGATAGCTTTTAAGTTTTGTTGTTTGATTTATCCTCTAGGTGTACAGAAGATGGTTGTCCACATAAGAAATTCTTTCACACACGTTTTCTCATGCGAATGAGATTAACTCCAGATTGTTCCAAAATGTTGATCTCAACATCCTCTGGGTATCTCTTGATTTTTCATGATCTTGACTTAACTAAATCTTTAGAAGTAGGCAGCTATCCCATTTTGAGAGCAAGAAGAACTACTTCAAGTTCAGGTAAGCTTTGCATTTTTGATTAAAGAATTTTCTAGGGCTGGTAGCACAGCAAGGATACTTAGTTTGCACATGGCTAACCTGAGATCAATCCCTAGCACCCCGTATGGTTTCCCGAGCAGCACCAGGAGTAACCTTGAGTGCAGAACCAGGAGAGGAGTAAGCCACAAGGCTTCCTGCCAAATGTGACCCCAACTCCCAAAAGAAAGTTTTTTCAAAGAATTTCAGACATAGATTCTTCTGTTTCCATTCTAAGAATGATAGCAAGAAGGGAAGAAAACTCAAAGATGGTAGAGCTTTTGTTTCCAGGAAATATAAAAGTCTACTTTGATCTTAAGCATTAACTTAAAATTTGTAATTTTGTTTCATAATTATTCAGGAAAAATAGCTATTAACTTAAAATAATTTAGTTCTCAGCTAGCCAGATTTTTTCTTTCCTTTTTTGGTTTTTGGGCTACATCCTGTGATGCTCAGGGGTTACTCCTGGCTATGCATAACTCAGAAATCACTCCTGGCTCGGGGGACCATATGGAACACCCGGGAATCAAACCGTGGTCCATCAGTCGCATGCAAGGCAAATGCCCTACTGCTACACTACTGCTGCGCTACCGCTCTGGCCCCTGCTTGCCAGAAATTTTTTTTTGGGGGGTCACACCCGGCAGCACTCAGGGGTTACTCCTGGCTATAGGCTCCAAAATCGCCCCTGGCAGGCACAGGGGAACATATGGGATGCCCGGATTCGAACCACCGTCCTTCTGCATGAAAGGCAAACGCCTTACCTCCATGCTATCTCTCCGGCCCCTTGCCAGAATATTTTATCGTAATTTTGATACATCATTGTCTCAGGGCTTACTTCTGGCTCTGTGCTCAGGAATTACTCCTGGTTCTGTACTCAGGGATTACTCCTGGCAGTGCTCAGGGGACCCTTTGGTATGCTAGGGATCAAACCCCAGTCATCTGCATGCAAGGCAAATGCCCTATCTGCTGTACTATCATTCTGGCCCCCATTGCTTTTGTTTGCTTTAGAGTTAAACCTGGTGATGCCTGGGGTTTACTACTGGCTATGCAGTCAGGAATTACTCCTGGCAACTTGGGGGCCCATATGGTATCACAGGGATCAAATTCACTTAGTGCAAGCAAGCACCTACCTACTGTACTATTGCTCCGCCCATCCATTTTATTTATTTTTATTTTTATTTTTGGTTCACACCTGGCAGCGCTCAGGGGTTATTCCTGGCTCTACACTTAGAAATCACTCCTGGCAGGCTCGGGGGACCATATGGGATGTTGGGATTCGAACCACCATCCTTCTGCATGCAAGGCAAACGTCTTACCTCCATGCTCTCTCTCTGGACCCCCATTTTATTTTTTGATGTCAACTTTGTATTGTACTTCAAAGGTAATATTTACATAGTTTCAAGAGTGGCTGTATAAGTTTTTGATATGCTTTAAGAAGGATATTAATATTCATGATTTTAGTAATGAATAGTCTTATTGTTTTGACCCTGTTCTACTATTGGTCAGAAAGTGAAAATAGCTCAGTTTTTATCATTACTGATTTTTTCCATTTTACCACAAAAATGAAAGATAAACAAAGATACTCCTATAATTATTTTATTCTTTTTAAATTTTATTTCACTTAAGTAAATCATTAGTATGAAAGTTTTTAGAAAGAGACTAGCTAAATGTTTATTTTAACAGTATGGTTCAAATAGATTTTTTTTTTTTTGGTTTTTTGGCCCACACTTGTTTGTTGCTCAGGGGTTACTCCTGGCTAAGCACTCAGAAATTGCCCCTGGCTTGGGGGGACCATATGGGACGCCGGGGGATTGAACCGTGGTCCTTCCTTGGCTAGCGCTTGCAAGGCAGACACCATACCTCTAGCGCCACCTCTCCAGCCCCCAAATAGATTTTTAAAATAACAGTATCGGAGTCCGAGAGATAGCACAGTAGTAGGGCATTTGCCTTGCACTTGGCCAACCCGGGACGGACCCTGGTTCAATTCCCGGCATCCCATATGGTCCCCTCTAGCCTGCCAGGGCCGATTTCTTTGTGCAGAGCAGGTGTAACCCCTGAGCACCTCTGGGTGTGGCCCAAAAACCAATCAATACATAAATAAAGTTTAAACAAAAATAAAAAACAACAATAACAATAATAAAAAAGAGGGCCAGAGTGATAGTACAGTGGTAGTACACTTGCTTTGCATGCAGCCAACCCGGATTTGATCCCTGGTATCCCATATGGCTCCCAAGCCTGCCAAGATTAATTTCTGTGCACCATTAGGTGTAAACAAAAAGTAAATAAGAGACTTAGGGGTTATGACTCAAATGGTAACACACACCCCATACACAGTGTCCGAAGTCTGATCTCTGCATTATCCTCCTGAGCACCACCAGGTATATCCCTGGTTGCTTCTATAAAAATAGGATAAGGGTGGGGCCGGAGAGATAGCATGGAGGTAAGGCGTTTGCCTTTCATGCAGAAGGACAGAAGGACGGTGGTTCGAATCTCGGCATCCCGTATGGTCCCCTGTGCCTGCCAGGGGCGATTTCTGAGCATAGACCTGGAGTAAACCCTGAGCACTGCCGGGTGTGACACAAAAAAACAAAAAAACAAAAAACAAAACAAAAAAAAGAATAAGGGACACTACCAGACTTTTGCTAAGTTTACTGTCAGGATGTTTTGTATTTTCAAGATTTGACCACTTCATCGAGTTCATCTGGTCCTAGAGTTTCTGCTTCACCTTGTCATCATAGTGATTCTAATTCTTCTGAGAAACACATGTCACGAGCCTCACAAAGAGAAGGTGAGTTGGATTTTGATTTTATAACCTGACGACAATATATTGTTGTTGAAAACTTGTTATAAAATTCATAAAACCAAAGTCTATGATGTGTTCAAGGATCCAAGTCTGCATATAAAATCCATGAAAATAAACATGAAGCTGTTCTTATAGTGAATTGTCACTTTCAAAACTATCACCAAAATCTCCCGGCTTAGCATTTCTGTTGGAGTTTGTGCTTTGGTGTTTTTTTTTGTTTTTTTTTTGTTTTTTTTTTTTGTTTTATTCTGGTTTTTGGGTCACACCCAGCAGCGCTCAGGGGTTACTCCTGGCTCTATGCTCAGAAATCACTCCTGGCAGGCTTAGGGGACCATATGAGATGCCGGGATTCGAACCACCGCCCTTCTTCACGAAAGGCAAATGCCTTAACTCCATGCTATCTCTCTGGCCACTGTGCTTTGGTTTTATTTTGTGTACTAGTAGCATCTATTTTGAAGAGGAAACAATTTGGAAATACCTGTTTCAATAAGCTTATTGTGAAAATTTGATGAGCTAATACATGTAAAAGAATCATTTATGTGCAAAGGGATGAGTTTATCGGGTACTTGTGAAAGTGTCCTGTTTCACAGTCCTGTGTGATTTGAGCAGTGCCTGACGCTTTAGGACTGGTTATAGGTACACTTGCTTTTTTTTTTTTTTTTTTTTTGTGGTTTTTGGGTCACACCCGGCAGTGCTCAGGGGTTATTCCTGGCTCCAGGCTCAGAAATTGCTCCTGGCAGGCACGGGGGACCATATGGGACTCCGGGATTCGAACCGATGACCTCCTGCATGAAAGGCAAACATCTTACCTCCATGCTATCTCTCCGGCCCCTACACTTGCTTTTTTTTTTGTTTTTTTGGGTCACACCGGCGGTGGTCAGGGGTTACTCCTGGCTGTCTGCTCAGAAATAGCTCCTGGTAGGCACAGGGAACCATATGGGACACCGGGATTCGAACCAACCACCTTTGGTCCTGGATCGGCTGCTTGCAAGGCAAACGCCGCTGTGCTATCTCTCCGGGCCCCCTACATTTGCTTTTAAAGTAAGCCACATTTGCTTTTAAAACACATTTCTGGCAAAACCAACTACTTAGCCTGTTCATTCCTTCTACTTTTGACTGCAGTGCTTTCTGCCTGTGCAGATTTCACCTATCATTTTTGTCCATATTACTGCTCATCTAAGCTCTTACAATATTTACTGCTTGTCTTTTGATGAACTGAGTGTTAGTGACCAAATATGGGTTTTTTTTTGTAATTCTTGGTCTCTTTTTTAAAGTATTTTCTTTATTTTTTAAATTAAATCACCATGAGATAACAAAGCTAATTGTTGCTGATAGTTGAGTTTTGATCGTACAATATTTCAACACCTACTCCATCACCAGTGTTCATTTCTTGCCACCAATTTCCTCAATTACCCTTGTATAACACCACCCATCTCTTCTCCCAGCCTGCCTCTATGGGAGATACTTTTCTTCTCTTTCTTTTTTGTTCCTTTTAGGCACTGTAGTTTACAATACTGTAAGTAAACAGGTATTCTGCATATCACTTTACTTCCTTTCAATTTCCAGTTCTTGTCCAAAGTGATCGTTTCCAAATATTATTTTCATAGTGGCCTCTGCTCTGACTAACGACATTTCCTGCCCATCATTTCTATTGTATTTGGGTTATTATTCTCATACTATGGGTTTGTGTTTTTTTTAATATCCTACAGATGAATTCTGCAGATGCTATCAGTCTAGGTTTGTTTCTCTCCCTTGGATTTATTTCACTCAGTATGATACTCTTTGTCCATCTATGTATAAGTAGGTTCATGACTTCTCTTTTCCTAACAGCTGCATAGTATTCCATAGTGTAGATGTACAGTTTCTTTATTCACTAATCTGTTCTCAGGCATTTGGTTGTTAACTTATATACCTGGGATGCTCTCTCGGATATTCAGCTTTTATTCAACTGATCTGAGAGTTGTCTTTATTCTAATACTATGCTATTTTAATTACTACAGCTTTGTAGTACAGTCTGAAATTGGGGAAAGTGATATCCCTCCATCTTTTTTTCCTCAAGGATTGCTTTAGCTATTCATGTACGTTTTTTGTTCCATAAGAATTTAAAAAGTATTTTGTCTATTTCTTTGAAAAACACCAACGGGGGCCTGAGAGATAGCATGGAGGTAAGGCATTTGCCTTTCATGCAGAAGGTCAGTGGTTCGAATCCCAACATCTCATATGATCCCCTGAGCCTGCCAGGAATGATTTCTGAGCATAGAGCCAGGTGTGGTCCCTGAGTGCTGCCAGGTGTGACCAAAAAACCAGAAAAAGAAAAAAGGAAAAAAAAAACGAAAAAAAAAACAACACCATGGGTGTCCTTATAGGGACTGCATTGAATCTGTACAGTGCTTTGGGGAGTATTGCCATTTAATGATGTTAATCCTCCCAACCCATGAGCAAGGATGTGTTTCTACTTCCTTGTGTCCTCTTTTATTTCTTGAAGTAGTGTTTTGTGGTTTTCTTTGCATAAGTCTTTCACCTCTTCTGTTGTTTCCAAGGTACTTGATTTTCTGAAGTACAATTGTGAATGGCATTTTTAAAATTTTTTTCTTCTCATTATTTTATATCAGAAGACCAGGGACTTTTGCATGTTAATTTTCAGCCTGCTACTTTACTGTAAAAATATGTTTCTAGAAGGTTTTTTTTTTTTTGTAGTGTCTTTAGTATTTTCTAAAATTGTGTCATCTGCAAACAGAGGTTGGCTTCTCTTCCTATCTGGATACCCTTGATGTCTTTTTCTTGCCTAACTGCTGTAGCAACATTTCTAGTACTATACTGAAGATAAGTGGTGAGAGTGGGCAACTTTGTCTTGTGCCTGATCTTAAGGGTTATTTATTTATTTAGTTTTTGTTTTTGTCCACACCTAGTGATGTTCAGGGGTTTCTGGCTATGCGCTCAGAAATCTTTCCTGGCTTGGGGGACCATATGGGATGCTGGGGAATTGAGCCACAGTCCATGCTAGGTCAGCCGCAGGCAAGGCAAATGCCCTACCGCTGCGTTGACCCTAATGCCTGATCTTAAAGGGAAGTATTTTAGTTTTTCCCTATTGTCTGGGTCTCTGAGATAAGCTTGTCTCCTACCTAGTTATTTAAGAAAGGGACCATACGTTAGACTTCTGATTTGCGTTTTCCTAGTAAGTGTTTACTAAGTGTATATCACATGACAACTTACTTTTAAGGTTTAAACCTTTTAAGGGATATGATGTCAGTAACAGTGACTTCCTTTGGCATTGAATTTTCACTCGGCTCAGCAGAAGGAAATGATGATTATAATAGTTTCAAGAATACGTATAATTATTAGTGTTTTCCAGCCCTTGTCTCTAATACCTCTTTATAAGGTTTCCTTCCTCACTTCCAAAATTAAGGTCTATTTGTTTCTTTTAATCCTGTCCTTTAGAACCATAGTCCTAGTACACTTACTATCCTTTTGTTTATATAACTTCAGTCTTCATGGCTTCTAAGTAGTTCCTTCTCTGGACTAAAGAGTACCATTTCTTGGGCCCGGAGATATAGCACAGCGGCGTTTGCCTTTCAAGCAGCCGATCCAGGACCAAAGGTGGTTGGTTCGAATCCCGGTGTCCCATATGGTCCCCCGTGCCTGCCAGGAGCTATTTCTGAGCAGACAGCCAGGAGTAACCCCTGAGCACTGCCGGGTGTGGTCCAAAACAAACAAACAAACAAACAAACAAACAAAAATACCATTTCTTGGGCCTGGAGAGATAGCACAGCAGCATTTGCCTTGCAAGCAGCCGATCCAGGATCAAAGGTGGTTGGTTCGAATCCCAGTGTCCCATATGGTCCCCCGTGCCTGCCAGGAGCTATTTCTGAGCAGACAGCCAGGAGTAACCCCTGAGCATTGCTGGGTGTGGCCCAAAAACAAAACAAAAAGAGTACCATTTCTTGGGGGCTGGAGTAATAGTACAGCAGATAGGGTGCTTGCCTTGCAAACACCAAAATGGGTTTGACCCCCAGTACCTCATATGGTCCCCCTAGCTTTCCAAGGAGTTACCCCAGATCTCAGAACCATGAGTAAGTGCTGAGAACCACCGGGTGTGGGCACCCCCAAAAGAGGATTATCGGGTTGTTTTTTTTTTTTTTTTTTGGTTTTTGGGCCACACCTGGCGGTGCTCAGGGGTTACTCCTGGCTGTCTGCTCAGAAATAGCTCCTGGCAGGCATGGGGGACCATATGGGACACCGGGATTCGAACCAACCACCTTTGGTCCTGGATCGGCTGCTTGCAAGGCAAACGCCTCTGTGCTGTCTCTCCGGGCCCTCGGTTTTTCTTAAGATGAGAACTGTCTGTCTTTTGAGATCTCTTTCATGTTATGAATCTTTGATTTCTATTTTATATTTTTTCCTATTTAAAGAGCTTTCTAGATGTAGTTCCAAAGCATAAAGGATCTCTAATAAGCCTTATACACTTTCCCATACCTAGGGCTCAGCCCTACCAATTAAGAGGCATTATATTTTATGTTAAGTAGCAGACAAAAATGAATGAAGGCAATGAAAGCATGGAAGTAGCTGCCAGAAATAAAAGTTTTGAGGAGTCATTTTACTCTTGAGGAAACAAACACCATGTTTTGACTTCCTTTACTGCAGGAGTTTCACCACGAAATAGTCTTGAAGTCTTAACCCCTGAAGTTCCTGGTGAGAGAGACCGTGGAAACTGTATCACATCCTTACAGCTGCACCCAAAAGGCTGGGCCACTCTTCTCCGGTGCTCAAGCAATACTGATGACCAAGAGGTATGTATAGCGGTGCTTCACCTTTAGCAGGACTAAAAGGCTGCCATTGCCATGTGCATGCTGTCTCCCTCCTATAAAAGCCTGTCTCCCACAGACCGGCAAGATAATATAGTGGGTAGAGTACTTGCCATGCACATAGCCAACCCAGGTTCCATCTCTGGAACCACATATGGTCCTCCTATCACTGGTTTGCATGTTGGAGGTACAGGTTCATGCCCAGCACCACATATGGTCTCCTGAGTACCTCCAGGAGTGACCTGTGAGCACAAGCTGCCAGTTGCCCCTGAACTTTGCTGGGTATGGCCACAAGTCAAAAATAAACAAGTGGGCCGGCGAGGTGGCACTAGAGGTAAGGTGTCTGCCTTGCAAGCACTAGCCAAAGAAGGACTGCGGTTTGATCCCCCGGCTCCCAAATGGTCCCTCCAAGCCAGGGGCAATTTCTGAGCGCTTAGCCAGGAGTAAGCCCTGAGCATCAAACGGGTGTGGCCCGAAAAACCAAAAATAAATAAATAAATAAATAAAAAATAAAAAATAAACAAGTAAAAATAAAACCAAGGCAAGTTAGCTGCCGGAGTGGTGGTGCAAATGGTAGGAGTCTGCCTTGCACATGCTAACCTAGAACAGACCTCAGTTTGATCCCCTGGCATCCCATATGGTCCCCAAATTAGGAGTGATTTCTGAGCAATAGCCAGGAGTAACCCCTGAGTGTTACCGGATGTGGCCCCAAAACAAATAAAAAAAAAAAAGGAAAGTTAAAGGAAGAAAAGGACTAGAATAGTGGGAGGTGGAAAGATATCCTGTGATCTTATCATTCCTCTGAATAGCAGTTGTCTTCTGGGGATCACGTTAGTTCTAGAAGCCACATTAACAGGAGAGAAGAATTTTCAAGTAGTCCAGGAGAGGCATCCTACTACTTGAGTATCTTTTTTTTTTTTGGTTTACTACTTGAGTATCTTTTTTTTTTTTTTTTTTTGGTTTTTGGGCCACACCCGTTTGACGCTCAGGGGTTACTCCTGGCTATGAGCTCAGAAATTGCCCCTGGCTTGAGGGGACCATATGGGATGCATGGGGATCAAACCATGGTCCGTCCTACGCTAGCACTTGCAAGACAGACACCTTACCTTTAGCGCCACCTTCCCGCCCCCCCTACTTGAGTATCTTAAACCTAGAATTTTTGTCATGCCAAAATTGTTGTTCTCAGAAAAAGAATTATTAACAATCACTGTGGCCTCAGAGAATAAAAGTCTTTAGGACCAGAGAGAGAGAGTTCAGGAATTAGCATACCAACCTGAGTTTAAGCCTCATATGATTCCCTGAGCACCATCAGGTGTCAGCCAACACCCTTGCAAATAGAAGAAGACTTAAAAGTGTTATAGTATAAAATAGTCTTAGCTTATGAAGATAATAAAATATGGGGCCAGAGAGATAGCATGGAGGTAGGGCGTTTGCCTTGCATGCAGAAGGATGGTGGTTCGAATCCTGGCATCCCATATGGTCCCGAGCCTGCCAGGAGCGATTTCTGAGCATAGAGCCAGTAGTGACCCCTGAGCGCTGCCAGGTGTGACCCCCCCAAAAATTTTTTAAATAAAAAAGATAATAAAATATGGGGCTTACAAGTTTTGTTAGTAGGGATAGGAGGTGTAGCATTCATCTGAATAATTCCTTGCAACAAGAACAAGTTGGTGCTCTATTTTAAGCTTATTGAAATTAAGGAATTGGGCTAGAATGATAATACAATAGGTAGTGCACTTGCCTTGCATGCAACCAACCTGGGTTTGATCCCCAGTATCCTATGTGGTCCCCTGAACCCCACCAGGAGTAATTCCTGAGTACAGAACCAAGAGTAAAAATGTTCCCCTGAGCATTACCCCAGCCCCAAATTAAAGAGTATCTGCAGTATCATTTGGAAGGCTATTGCTTCGATATGTTTTCTTCTCTTCTAGTGGACTTGCGTCTATGAATTCCAAGAAGGAGCTCCTGTGCGACCTGTCTCACCTCGCTGTTCCTTGCGACTAACACATTACATTGAAGAAGCCAATGTAGGCAGGGGTTATATCAAAGAACTTTGCTTCAGCCCTGATGGGCGAATGATTTCTTCCCCACATGGCTATGGGATTCGCTTGTTGGGATTTGACAAACAATGCAGTGAACTTATTGACTGCTTACCCAGAGAAGCCAGTCCCCTGCGGGTGATCCGTTCTCTGTACTCTCATAATGATGTGGTCCTGACAACAAAGTTCTCTCCAACACATTGTCAGATTGCCTCAGGGTGCCTTAGTGGACGGGTTTCTTTGTATCAGCCAAAGTTTTAGGCACAACTTACATCAAATAAGGAACTGCTCTGGTATGTGACTTATAAATTACTTCCATTTAGGTGAAGTATTTCTTTTTAGAAGATCATATAAGATTGGCTCAAGATCCTGGTTCTTAGGGGTCCATGAACATACATACCTATGACCTGAGTGCTTGGTCATCCAGCCTCATAGGGGCATCGCCAAGTTAGACTCTATGCAGCAGCATCTTTTGCCGCATTCCTCTGCTCCTGCTGATCTGTGCCACTGAACTCCAGTTATTTTGCATGGTGACTCTCATCAGATTTATTTCTTTTCATTACTTTAACTTTTTTGTTGTTATTCTAGCATGAATTTC
Organism: Suncus etruscus; assembly: GCF_024139225.1. Lineage (NCBI taxonomy): Eukaryota > Metazoa > Chordata > Mammalia > Eulipotyphla > Soricidae > Suncus > Suncus etruscus. Next base: position 24,582,655 of record NC_064848.1, on the reverse strand, counting down.
ATGGACATTTGGCAGGAGTTTTGGCTGGAATGGGAGAAACCATGATGTAGTATTGAATAAAGCCCAGAGGTTTGATATTGGCACACTGGTTGTTGAAAAAAGAAAGTTTATCTTTCCTTATCAGTATAGTTGGCCTTTAAAGTTGCTGTTATATTTCTATAATGAGCACAGATAATGGCATTCTTATTACTGTTAGTCTTGCAACAAAATGTCTTTTTAAGTTTCCTGTCAAAATTATTCAATTTTCCCACCATAAGAGGCATTCTTCTGTGAAATTCTAGGAAAAAAGATAGCCACCTCTTTTTTGTAAATTTTTTTATGAATTTGAAAACCCCTAGCATGAATTTTAAAAAAAGCAGTCAACTACTTGACATTTTCATCCTATTAGCAGACAGCATTGAAAGGAAAAGTGAAGAAGGAATGGACTTAGGTCATTTTTTTAGGATATTTCTTTTGTATAGAAAAGGTTTTATTTATTAGATTAGATTAGTACTCTGACTGGCTGCAGAGTGATAAGAACAAAGTGACCGAGATTTCTGTTTTCCCTGCCAGATTCTTTGAATCACATATGGTGATATCTGATAGTACTGGGATAGAAGGGGAATTTAGGGAGAAAACTTTTACTCATCTTTCTTCCTTGCATGCATCAGTCCAACTCTTTCATAAGGGAGGGGAGACCTGCTAACTTTTAATAGTGACTTGGATGTCAAGACCAAGAGCTAATATGAAGACATTGGTCTGTGCTCTGTCGTGGAACATGGAACATAGCGAAGTAATGTCCATCAAGCAGAGCTCTAGTCTGAGGCTGACTCTGCTGAAGTGATCAGTTTTTTTCCTCAATCCCACAGTCAATGGCATTGTGCTTAGAAGGGACTGAAGCAGAAGTAACTCAAGCCAGTGCTACACTTTCCTTCCTACCGAGGTCTCATGTACTTGGACAGGTGGTTCTCAAGCATTAGGGTACATTACAATAACTGAAGAGCTTAGGAATACCTGCAGAAATGTCACCCTCAAGTTGGGAGGTTCTATTTTAGCTAGGAGAAAACAAAACCTAAGTAATTTTTTATTCAAGTGGTCCTAGACCACAACTGGAAAAATACTACCTTAAAAATTATTAGAACTTCTGTACCCATCGGGTGCTTGACACAATTTCCAGAAGGTGTTTTTATCATTAAATAAAAAAGCAAGAGGAAATAAAAGCAAGAGGTAGAAGATAACTTCAAATGGAATCAGTTTCATTATTTGACAAATGAGAGAAGTGACTTGCCTAAGGTCATCCTGCAGAACAGAGGCAGGAAATGAATTCAAGTCTCCTAATTCCTTGCTCAGGGCAATTTGTACTGTATATATCCTCTCTGTTAAAACAATGATTTATGAAAGTTTATTTTGTCTTCAGTTGTACTATTGTGAATACCTTTAGTCAAAAGATTAAAAAGAAAAGCTTGGGAGTAGATGCTGGGAATTCCAGCCATAAGAGAAAAAAGTATTTAAAGTCTCACAGAAATATTTAAGCTACAAATACATGAATAAAAGTAGCATTTTGGGGCCAGAGAAATAGCTCAATGGACTGTAGTGCATTCTTTGCATACAGGAGACCAAGTTTGATTCCTAACACTAACTACACAGTCCCCCAGCACCACCAGGAGTAACTTCCAAATACTAAGGCAGGAGTAGCAGTTGAACACCACTAAGTATGGCCTCAAAATAAATTTAAAAAGCAACAACAAGGCATTTCTTTGTAGGACCTATTGAATAGCTACTTCATAAATGCTTCATACATACTCTTATAACAATGTGGACTCTAGGACAGAGCTTGTAAATTAGATAATTGTACCATGTATGGTAAAAAAAAAATGTCAACAAGGGGTCTGGAGAGATAGTAAATCAGGTAAGGCACTTGCTTTGCATGCAGTTAACCCAGGTTCAATCCCTAGCACCTCATATGGTCCCTTCAACCCACCAAGAGTGATCCCTGAGCAGAGCCAGAAGTCCCTAAATACCACCAGATATGGCCCAAAAACCAAAACAGCTACCACAAAGCACAGTGAAAAATCAGCAGGAATACTATAACTCTTAAAAATACATATTTAAAATAGCTTTAGAGGCAAAAAAAATCAAGCAACCATCATAAATAAGCTATGAAGTACAATGACTATTGATAAAAGAAAATTTCATCAATTGCATCCTTTATGAAGAGGACCTCATGTTTTAATTTTTAAATAAAATCATGAGATGGTTAAAAAGTTGTTTAGCTGAGTTTCAGTGATAAGAATGTTCCAACACCTATTCCTTCACCAGTGTTCATTTCCTAAGACCTCAATATTAGATGGTGGGTCCACGTGTTACTCAACTCTATAAATTCATTCATTCTGATTCTCCAGCCCCTGTCAATTATATCACATGTCAAATAGTGCACATACTGTACCAACTCTCAACAAATCCTTATAAGGTATAATAGCATGGTGGGTAGGGTATTTGCCTTGCACACAGCTGACCTGGGTTTGATCCCTAGACATCCCATATATGGTCCCTCGAGCCTGCCAGGAGTGATTTCTGAGCACAGAGCCAGGAGTAATTCCTAAGTGCCACTGGGTTTGGCCCAAAAACAAAAAAAATTTTATAAGGTAGGTTGCATGAGCAATTTTGGAGTAAAAGGAGGATCAGAAGAGTGAAGTCATACAGTATAGTATGGCAGTGGGTGACAGCATTGGGGTCCAGGCCTTGAATGCCTCTACTCACTACTCTGCCATTTTCCCTTTAGTTTGTAAAGACAGTAAACTGGCTTGCTTATTTACATATTTAGAATCATCTAGGAGTTCTTTATAATCAAGTTGGCTTACCTTCTTCACCAAGTAAAATTCTACTAAAATTACGATCATAAGCTATAGGCCCTACACTTAGTCCATTCTTAACTAAAAAGCCTCAGAAGAAGTAGGTATAAAATGAAGTGGAGGATAGTCTTGTTTAAAATTAGAACTGGGGCCAGACAGATAGCACAGCGATAGGGCATTTGCCTTGCATGCAGAAGGACAGTGGTTTGAATCCCGGTATCTCATATGGTGCCCTGAGCCTGCCAGGGGCGATTTCTGAGCGTAGAGCCAGGAGTAGCCACTGAGCGCTGCCAGGTGTGACCGAAAAAACGAAACAAAAAATAAGATTAGAACCACATTAAGTAATCATTGAAAATTAACAGTCAAGGGTAGGAATAGAGTGAATTACTTGCATGTGTGTGTCCCCTGGCAGCATACACTCCCCAAAATAAATTAACATCCAAAATATTCAACATAATTCTTTGTCCTCTTTGAGTTCTGGTCATAATCAAAACATTACCAAGGGGTATTAAGGAATCAAAAGCTATATAACGGGGGGGGGGGAGCGGAGAGATAGCATGGAGGCAAGGTGTTTGCCTTGCATGCAGATGGAAGGTGGTTTGAATTCTGGTATCCCATATCCTATATAGTCCCCGGAGCCTGCCAGGAGCGATTTCTGAGCTTTGAGCCAGGAGTGACCGGCCTCTGAGCGTCTGCCCTGCGTGCACTAGCCTAAGACAGACCGCAGTTTGATACTCCCCCCCCCCAACCCCATATGGTCCCCCCAAGCCAGGAGCGATTTCTGAACTCATAGTCAGAAGTAACCTGAGTGTCACGGGCTGTGGCCCAAAAACAAAAAAACAAAAGCTATATAATAACATTGGAAGAAATTGCACCTTACAAATTTTGAGGTTCCATTTCACTTTACAGTAAAAAAATCAAATTTGATGTTTTCCATTTCAGTCATTTTTATTCATGATAATTAGTTACTGTATTTTAATTGGTAAGGTATGGTTGTTGGTAAATGTACTATACGTTATATTTTATCCTAAAAAGCTTTCTGAAAACCAGTATATTTATGACAATGCTATGTTGAGTAATTTCAGAAACATCAAATACTATTTTATTTTTAGTTGTCAAAATGGAGTGGCTGAAGAAGACACTGTTTTAGTCTTTTTTTTGTTTTGTTTGTTTTTGGGCCACACCCGGTGACGCTCAGGGGTTACTCCTGGCTTGGGGGGGCCATATGGGACGCCCGGGGATCAACCCTCGATCCGTCCTAGCTAGCGCCGGCCCCGTTTTAGTCTTTTAAAAGAGCGTGTTATTTTTTTCTTCAAGAGCCCAAAGAACACGTGCATTTTCTTTTTCTTTTGGCTCACACTTTGCCATGCTCAGGACTTACTTTTGGCTCAGTGCTCAGTCATTACAGCTGGCAGGCTCTGGGGCATGTAGTACCGGAGATCAAACCCTGGTCATCCACTTACAAGATAAGCGCCCTACTTGCTGTATTGTCTCTCCAGTCCAGCATACTCATTTTGTTACTTCTGTTACATCTTTGAAAAGGCTTTACCAAAATATTTAGGAAAACAAAGGGGAACAATTTATAAAAACTTAACAGGAAACATTTTCAGGAAATCAGAGGGCAAATTACGTGTACCCCACTCCTATGTATAGAACCAATAAGATATGTCATTAAAGTTTTGTTTTCTAGAAAGTGCAATATAGGAAAAAGTTAGATATTTTAGATGCTTAGTGCTTATATATTACTCAGAATATTGGTACTGGCACTCATCACTATATTTTAAACTTGTATTTAATACAGGAGAAATAGTCTGATAATTTACTGATGACAATCATCCCATTTAATGACCAGCAGTCACTAAAAGCTAAGGAAGTTTGCTCAGTAACATCCTGTGTTGGTCCTGAAGGAACCGTATATGTGAATTTTTGAATAACTAATGCATATCTCTTAAGTGCCAAACTTTAAAACTTGTAATTATTTTTGATGCAAGTCTTTCAGATGTTAGTATATCTCCCTGCCTTCTATTTAAACAGCATGTTTAGTGTCATTCACTTTGTCATGATAAAAAGTAAAGGTTATATTTATAATGTGTTAAAACCAATGAGCTCTAATGTATAAACATATATAAAACACTTCATAAAATATAAAGGGCTATACAAAAATGAATTAATATCAGTTATTATAAAGTGATCCCCTCAGCCCTGAGGTACAGCCTCAGATTGCTGGTATTTGGTGTTTTTTTAATAATTAAAAAATATATATGCCAAATCATTAGTTCTGTCTCCTGACACCTAATAAATAGGTCTGCCTTCAATTTCCAGAGGCTCCCACTTCCTTTTAAGTGCTGTGTTCATCCTATGAGCCAGGACATGAGATAACCAAACCTGTTCAGTGTCTGAAGAGCCTTGCAGGCTATGGTGCATGTTGAAGACTGTTATGGTTGCTCACACCACCTTTCCACAGCTCACAATACCTTCTGGACAACAGAAGTTGCCAGTTAAGTCTGGGATAGAGATTTCTCAGTTGCCACTAAGTAGAATATTCCAAACTAAATATGCTGCTAGATTAAGGAATAAATAGCAAAGTACCAAAGTAAAAGCAAAGCAACAAAAAAGGCTCTGTATTTACACAAGAAAAAAAATGAGGGGAGGAGGAAAGCAATGAAAATAAAATCTAGACTTAGGAGTATTTTTGATGCCATTAAACTCTGTCAATAACCATTAAAATATATGTAATCATATGCTGTTACATATCCAAGTTTAGTTTATTGCTAAATAAAAGTATAATAAAATTTACACCCTAAAAACACTTTCTAAGCATTTCCCATTTAAAGTATAATGAAAATTATCACAAGGAAAGTATGCTGCTCTCTTTAGTTATAAATTAATGCTATAAATGTGAATTTTAATCAGAACTTTAAGGAATACGTACACCTGTCACTATAAAGTATCACAACGATAATTTTAAAATTCAAATCTGGTCCAAAGTATTTAAACTAGGAAGTTCAACTTTTCTATGCGTTTAGATTTCCTGGTTTTTACATTCAAGCTTGAATCATTTGAATTATTTTTTTTTTAGCTTACTGCATCTTCATTTTGCAAACTGCATTCTAAATTTAAAGTGTTTTGGATAACAAAAGACACAGAAGGTTTTCTCACAAGGTTCTAAGGTGCTGTGTGTTCTTTTTCTAGACTGTAAGCTCCTTGAGGGCAGGGACTGTCTTATTTATTCTTGTATATCCCTAGTGCCTGGTACAGGATCTGACAGAATAGTTGTTCAATAAATATTTGTTGGTTGAATCAAATAAACCTTTACTATATGTGACCTCAAGTTCCCACAAAGACAAAACAATGAATAAATGACTCACCACTAGAGGTTACTATGACAGAATGTATTCTTCCAGGACTAGAGTGATAGTACATCAGGTAGGGTGCTTGTCTTGTACATGGCTGACCTAGGTTCCATTCCATCCTTGGTATGGTCCTCTGAGACCGCCAGTGAGTGCAGAGCCAGGAGTAGTAACCCCTGAGCATAATCAGGTGTGGCACAAAAACAATATATTCTTCCAGGTAAGATATATTCTGGCCATAAAAAGCTACGCATTTCTTACTGATCTGGAAAACTGCAATATCAGACTCAACTTTGTCATTCAACACACATTTGAATTCCAACTAGATGCCTAATCTAGCCTAAGGATTTAAGGGACAAATATAACTAAGGGCTTATTAGATTTTATAGTTGCTTAACTGAAATATACTTAGATGCAGGGCTGGCTTCATGGGTGTGTGAAGTGCAGTCATGTAGGACACTATCCTGAGAAAGACCTTATTTAGTTTAGCACTGTTATGAATTCATCTTGGAAATCCTTTTCCATCTGGTTTTTGGGCCACATCTGGTTACACCTGGCTTTGCACTCAGGAATCACCCCTAGCAGGGCTCCGGCGACCATATGAGGTGCCAGGGATTGAACCTGAGTCAGCAGCATGCAAGGCAAGTGACCTACCCATTGCACTATCACTCCAGTCCTAACATGGAATATTTAAATACTTCATTTTATTTTGCACCGAACTCAGATTATGTAGTTTGGACCATCTTAAACATTATTGATATGGTAAAAACAAAGTTATAGTACCTTTTACCTTCTAGTAAAGAGATGTTCATTGAAAACTAGATTTAAACATCTTTTTTTTGTTGTCTTGTTTTTTTGTTTTTGACCCACACCCGGCGTTGCTCAGGGGTCACTCCTGGCTGTCTGCTCAGAAATAGCTCCTGGCAGGCACAGGGGACCATATGGGACACCAGGATTCGAACCAACCACCTTTGGTCCTGGATTGGCTGCTTGCAAGGCAAACGCCGCTGTGCTATCTCTCCGGGCCCAGATTTAAACATCTTAAAATATAAAATTACCTCTATCTCCTATAAGCTTTTAATTAATTTTATTTGGGAGGAGTGTAGGCCACATCCAGCAGTGTTCAGAACTTACTTGTATCTGCAATCCCCAGTGTCACAATTTCCAGCCACTTTACAGGCAGGTGTATGGGAACACAAAAAGACCCCAACTAGTATCACAATTAGAAAAAAAAAAAAAATAGATAGTTGGGGCCAAAGATTGCATGTGGTCAACCTGGGTTTGATCCCCATTACTTCATCTGGTTCCCTGAACTCTCCAGGAATAACCCGAGCATCACTGGGTGTGATTCAAAAATAAAAACCAAAAAAGGTGTTTAAGCACCAAATCCTAGAAGTATGACCCTGGTGAGCATGTGTAAAGCAGTTCAGAGACTTCCACTTGGGGGCCGGAGAGATAGCATGGAGGTCAGGCGTTTGTTTTTCATGCAGAAGGATGGTGGTTCGAATCCCGGCATCCCATATGGTCCCCTGTGCCTGCCAGGAGTGATTTCTGAGCGTGGAGCCAGGAGTGAACCCTGAGCACTGCCGGATGTAATCCAAAAGCCAAAAGCGGGGGAGAGAGAAGAGAGGAGAGAGAGGGGAGAGGGGCAGAGAGAGAGAGGGGGAGAGAGGGGTGAAGGAAGGAGAGAGAGAGAGAGGAGAGAGACAGAGAGAGAGAGAGAGAGAGAGAGAGAGACTTCCACTAAAAAACAAAACCATAGTTGGGAGCTTCAACTAAGCATGTAGTTTCTAGTGAGTGAATATGCAACCTGGTCCTCACAACAAAAATGAAGGGAAGAACAGACATGGAGGACATAAGATAACAAATAGTACAAAAGGTAGGGCATTTGCCTTGCACATAGCTGACCGAAATTTGATTCCCGGCATCCCATATGGTCCCCCAAGCCCACCTGGAGTAGTAAACCCTGAGCACCACAAGGTGTGGCCCAAAAACAAATTCATAGGGGCCTGAGAGTAAAGCAGGTAGCCTGCTTTCCTTGTAGTCAACCCAGTTCCCATCCTTGGCAGTAATATGGACCCTAGTCCCACCAGGAGTGATCTCTGAGCAAAGAGCCATGAGTAAACCCTAAGCACCACTGGTTGTGTTCCCATGTCACTTCAGATTGCACCAACAGAAATGGTCACTGTCAATAATACTTCTGGAGGATACTTTGGAGGCCATATTCATTTCTTTTCTTTTCTTTTTTTTTTTTTGGCCATACCCGGCAGTGCTCAGGGGTTACACCCGGCTATCTGCTCAGAAATAGCTTCTAGCAGGCACAGGGGATCATATGGGACGCCAGGATTCAAACCAACCACCTTAGGTCCTGGATCAGCTGCTTGCAAGGCAAACGCCACTGTGCTATCTCTCCGGCCCTACTCCCCCACCCCACCCCTTTTTTTTTCAGCAGTGCTTAAGGATCACTCCTGGCAGGACTTGGGTGGTGTCCAGGATCGAACTTGAGTCAGCTGCATACAAGGCAAATGCCTTACCCACTATAAGATAGCTCCACACACCAACATTAATTATGCTTGATTTCATCACCATCTGAGAGAGTACCATTAATGAAGCCACATTAGTGGTTTACAAGGTGGTAAGAAACTACAGTGCCAAATGGACATGATAAACACACCTGAAATCACTTTTCCCAACAACTGATAAACTGAATCACCAAGATAGCATACACTCAGTGAAGTTTATTTCATATGAGAAAACTCAAAATGTTTTGCAGCTGGAGCAAGAGAGCCTGGGGAGTACGGTATTTGCCTTACATGTGGCCAACCCAGGTTTGACACCTGGCCACCATATGGTGCCACCAGTGACTGATCCCTGAGTACATAGACAGGAGTAGGCCCTGAGCACAGCTGGGCATGACCCAAAAGCAAAACAAAACAAATCCAGATTCAGCTACCACAATGAGTGCTAAGAATGAGACCAAATAATACTTTATTCCACATAATTGCCAAAAAAAAAAGCATGTAATTCTGAAACATTAAACATTTCATTGAATTCAGTCACAAAACTCAAAATATCAAAAACAGCTTTGTGTTTGTACCCACTTTTAATGATCAAACTTTAAAAGGGGAAACATGTAGATACCCAATTTAGGAGCCACTTAGTCAAGCATTTATTAAAGAGTATCAAACACGAAGAATCCGTAAGTGCAGGGAAACCACGATTCAAGTCTTTGATGTGCCCTGCTTTGCCCAAAGACAAAACCAGATTGTGACTTAAAAGGAACCAACTCTTGAATGGTCATCTTCCCTTCCAAAGTAGTTCGTCTCACCTTCCCTTTGCCGGCATAGCCTGAACACTGCAGTGTTGCCTACACTGAACAGCATGGGCCAACCTAACAAGCTTCTGTGAAGCCCTCTGGAGCCTCTTTCCTGTCCAACATTCCCTTACCTGTCTGCAGTCTGTAATGATTATTTCCATTGTCATCTGATTTTCAGGTCTCCAAAGGTACTACATACACAACTGTTTTATTGCACAGTTCACAAGAGCTGAGGATCATAAAAATCAACCAAAGGTGAGTGTTGCTTATTGAGGCAAGACATCAATTGTCTCCAATCACAAATTAAAACTATTGGCTGCCCCGTAAAGGTTTTGTTTCACTTGGTGGGGTCCACAGGGCTCAAGCCATTGTATTAAATGTAGAATCCAAGATGGCCTGCATGCCAGGTTTGTGACAGAAAAGCCACTTGTAAAGCTTTTCAGGGAAGGTTTTATTCCCTTATCTTGTCTTTTCAACATTACCATACCAGTTCACACTAATGGTAAAAACAAGTTAGATTCACTTAGGAACATTTTGGCTACTTTAAAGTTCATACAAAGCTGGGGCTGGAGCAACTAGTACAGCGGGAGAGGCAGGTTCAATCCCTGGCATCACATGGTGGTCCCCCAAGCACCACCAGGAGTAATTCCTGAGTGCAGAGCCAGGAGTAACCCCTGAGCATGGCCGGGTGTGGGCCCCTTCACCCCCAAAAATAAAGTCCATACAAAGCTGTTGGTAACCATCAGTTTGATTTTCTTTTTTCCCAAATTTAAGGGTTCTGTTAACAGACAATAATCCCTGGTAAAGTAGTTGCAGTTTGGTCTTCAAAAGCTGTAAAAGTGATAAATAAATCCAAAATTTCTGTTAAAACCATTAAAAATATTTATTTTTTAAAAAGCAACATATTTGAGACAGCAGAAGCCAACTAAGGCATCCTCTCCCCCATTTCAACTTCACTTCATTTCAATTTCACAAAAGTGCTTTTAGAAATCAGATTCCTAACACTGCATGGAGTGTATAGATGAAAGGAGGCCCTGGAGAGCAGAGACCATCTCTGGACCTCAGCAGCACTCACCTGCTTGAGTCAGGGGGGTGGGGGGTGAAGGGGTTCGCAGACACAGCCGGAAGCACACACACACACACACACACACACACACACACACACACACACACACACACAAACACACACACCCGCCTGAAATGAAGGCACCAGAGTGCCCAGGTCATTGCTGGAACTTGACCGACATCAACCCTGACTATTAAATAGAACAAAAGAAGCTAGTCACATTTATTTGGTGTTAATTTGTTTCCAGAAACCCTGACACCTGCATCAAGGTTTCTAGAGTAAACAGCCACTTCCAGCTGCAGTAAAGCTATGGCATTTCCTTGTGGCGAGGCACTCACCTAATGCCACTCCCTAACCTCTACTGCCAGAAGGAAGGATGCTCATTTGATCTGATCTGCCCTAGTGGACTGAGAGGTAAACTTTTGTGGGTTTTTTTGGATTATCTGTCCAGAAATGGAGTAAGCAATAAAGAGCCTAACTGTTTTGGCCAGTGTGAACACTGTTCATGTACTAGAACAATCTATTAGATCTGTAACCCAAAACTACAGAAACCTGGACACGAGACTGTTTACCACTCCACCAAGTCAGATGCTGGAATGTGATCGTCACAACAGAGTATTTACAACTGTGAGTTTGTAGAGTGAGAAGCCACTTTTCAAGGATGATGTATAAGTTTTGCTCCACTAGGATGAGTCATTTTGCCATTTATCTGGAAACAATTACTTTAACAGCTGCTTCCTTTAAGAGGTGTCTCTCAGGCGAAAGAGAGTCTGCTCTCCATCTGTAACCAAGTTCTACAACTTAAATGGACCTTTTCAGCATCTTCTTTATTCTTTTAATATTGAAGCTGGAAACTTCATTATTAAACCCAAGACTGCCAAAAGAAATCTATGTCCAAGAGTAAAATAAACAGAGCCAATACCACAATAGGTGAAAGCTATTCTGTGTTTTTTTTTTTACCCTTTTCTTTGTTTTAAAAGAAAACAAACGGGGAACACAAATGAAGTAAAATCAATATCAAAGTGTTCTGAAGAGTTTTAAAACAGGACACTGAAAATGGCACACTACTGGGGCCGGAGCGTTTGCCTTGCAAGCAGCTGATCCAGGACCTAAGGGGGTTGGTTTGAATCCCGGTGTCCCATATGGTCCCCCTGTGCCTGCCAGGAGCTATTTCTGCACAGACAGCCAGGAGTAACCCCTGAGCACCGCAGGGTGTGGCCCAAAAACCAAAAAAAAAAAAAAAAAAAAAAAAAAAAAGAAAGAAAATAACACACTATCAAAGGGGGAAAAAACGTAATGCACTTGGCTAGTTTGGCAGCAATGAATCAAAGAAATGGAGTTTAACTGCTCTTTAAGCAATTCATAAGAAACTTCTGAGTAGGGGCCAGAGAGATAGCATAGCACTAGGGCATTTGCCTTGCAAATGGATGACCCAGGATCAAAGGTGGTTCAAATCTGGCATCCCATATGGTCCCCCATGCCTGCCATGAGCGATTTCTGAGCACAGAGCCAGGAGTAACCCGAGTGCCACCGGTGTGGCCGAAAAACAAAAAAAACAAAAAACAAAAAAATAACCCCAAACTTTTGAGTAGGTTGATACATCTATAAATTCAAAATCTCGGGCCCAGAGAGATAGCACAGCGGCGTTTGCCTTGCAAGCAGCCGATCCAGGACCAAAGGTGGTTGGTTCGAATCCTGGTATCCCATATGGTCCCCCGTGCCTGCCAGGAGCTATCTCTGCACAGACAGCCAGGAGTAACCCATGAGCACCGCCGGGTGTGGCCCAAAAACCAAAAAAAAAAAAATTAAAAATAAAAACTAAAAAAAATAAATTCAAAATCTCCCATGTTCTGGCAATGAAGTGGATTGAAAAGGTTTAAGGTCACATTCATTCATCACTAGATAGACCTTATCAGTTGCTGGAGTCTTTAACATCTATACAGAGAGACACCAACTACCCCATGGGGCAGGGGGTGCTTTCTGATCGATACAGGGCCAGAGCAATAGTACAGCGGGTAGGACACCTACCTTGCACACAACCCAGGTTCAATCTCTAGCATTCCATATGGTCCCCCAGCATAGCCAGAAGTAACCACTGAGCATTGCTGTCATGGCACCAAAAAAAAAAAAAAAAAAAGCAAGCTATTTATCATGAGAAGCTATTTCTCCCTAAGAAGCTGTTCATCTCTTGTGTTCTGCTCCTCTGTCCTATTGTGTTATGCTTAAATATAGCAATGAGAATGCTCCTCTGGGCATTCTCAGAGCAGAGGCAAGCACTGGAGTAGTTAAAGCAAGCCTGAGGCATGTCTGGACTGGAGGAATCTTTTCTTTATGCAGGAAAGACCCAGAGAGGGAATCATCTCTTGGGAAAAACCATTTCATGGACACTATTAACCAGGCAAATGGCTAAAATTCTGACTTTAAAAGTAAGGAGGGAGGGGACAACAAAACAAAACCCTCATAATTTCCTACTGAAACCTTTTATTCTAAATTTGTTGGTGCTTCAGGAAAACAGCTGTGCCCATAATCACTATGCCCTAGACTTAAGACACCACTGTGTTTTGCCAATTAGGAGTGAAGCCAAACTGCATTCTTCTTAGAGGGCCTTACTGTACTGATAAATGTCACTGGGCTAATGATGTCTCTCATATAATTTTTAACAAGAACTCATAGGTTGCATTAATAATTCCCCAAGAAATGAGGGAACGGTGGTAATTCAAATGGGCACCTCTGAAAAGATTTGTGAGCTTCCTGTCCCGTTCTAGCCAGATTTTTTGGAACACCTTGGGGAAAGATTGAAACTCCCCACCAATCTGCGACTGCATCCGAGTTTTCACCACATTGATTGGGAAGAACAGGATTCCCAGCATAGCCCCCAAGAGACCCCCACAGATGAAGTCGTTGACCAGATGGGCACTGTGGGTTGTTGCGGTGGGCAGATGCTCCTTAATGGGGCCTCGTAAACCAAAGAACAGGACATTACTAAACCCATTACGAAAAAGAATGGGCACCAAGCCCCGGTAATACTCTCGGATCCCATGGCACTTCAGTGCCTTGAATGCCTGGTAAGTGTTGGTAAATTTGTCATGGTGCCGATGGTCCTGAAGCAAGGTCTGAACTCTTTCCAGCGGAGTGAAAATGGCTTCTGTTGTGCCCGCGAGGACTGCTGCCAGGCTCTGCGTGGCGAACTCCGGGGAGCTGACATGCTTCCGGAGCAGGCAGGACAGATCCTCATACAGACCGAACATAAGTGCCAGGGTGGTGGTCTTCTGCATCAGCGGGGGGAGGATGCCTCGATACAAGTTTCGAAACCCATCCTTCTGCAGCTGAAGAATAGCATCTCGGGTCTTGATGCCGTAGAGTTGCTGCCGGAAGAGAACCTTCTGAATGGGGAATGTGAGGGCCACGTTGTTGAACGCTGCACAGTAGCCACACAAGTAATGCTTCATTTCACTGACACTTGCGATGTGAGGGGACAGCTCCTGACTGGAAGATGACAGGATGGGCGGCCTCTTTTCATGAGCCTCTGAATCCATCATGCTGCTTCGTATCTTTCTTTTTCATGAAGATTTTTTAACCTAAAAGTAAGAAATGACAACCAGAAGACCTTTCTTAGACAGTGCTTGTAAGACATATGCCTTACTTCTAGTGCCACCGCTCTGGTCCCAGTATAACCACTTTTCTTAAAAGTTCAAAGATTTCACCTGTAATATCTGGCCTTGGTGTTTTGGGGGATGGCAGCTTTTGGAGAACTCCAGTTTTTTCCATTGATACTGGTAGTAGGTTAGGATCTTTCTTCTGCAGTCAATTCTGATGACTGTATTTCCTATAAGAAACAAAGTTTGAGTTTTTTCATATTGTCTTAGAATGCACTTGCTATTTTAAAAATTACTTCTAATCTTTTAATCCCTTTTCCCTTGATCGGGGTTAATTTATGACTCTAATCCTGGCAAAGGATCAGTTTTTTTTTGTGGTTTTTGGGTCACACCCGGCAGTGCTCAGGGGTTATTCCTGGCTCCAGGCTCAGAAATTGCTCCTGGCAGGCACGGGGGACCATATGGGGCGCCGGGATTCAAACCGATGACCTCCTGCATGATGGGCAAATGCCTTACCTCCATGCTATCTCTCCGGCCCCAGGATCAGTTCTACTATCTTTCCTTTTTTTTTGGCTTGGGGGTCCACATCGCAGTGCTCAGGGATCATACCTGGTGAAGCCCGTGTGACCAAGTACAGTGGTGGGAACTCAACTAGAGTTTTAGAACAAAAGGCAAGCAGTTTAACCCTATATTATCTTTCCTGCCCCCCTCCTTGTTTTTTTTTTTTTCCTTGCACTCTGTCAATGTTTTTCCTTACTTTATTGAGATGCTTATTTAAAATAAAAATTTTTTTTTTTTTTTTTTTTTGGTTTTTGGGCCACACCCGGTGACGCTCAGGGGTTACTCCTGGCTATGCGCTCAGAAGTCGATCCTGGCTTGGGGGACCATATGGGACGCCGGGGGATCGAACCGCGGTCCGTCTCCTAGGCTAGCGCAGGTAAGGCAGGCACCTTACCTCGAGCGCCACCGCCCGGCCCCTAAAATAAAATTTTTGATGGGCATTTCAATATAACAGCAATTAGGTTATTTGCCTTGCATGAGACTGACCTAAGTTTGATCCCCAGCATCCCATATGGTCCTTCAGCCCACCGGAAGTGACTCCTGAAAATGCAAAGCCAGGACTAATACTTGAGGGACACTGGATGTGATTGGGAAAAAAAAAAAAAGTAAGTTTGTTTGAGTGAATACATTTGCCTTTCAACAAAACTTCTTTTTTTATTTGAAGGCACCTATGGAGGATATGTAGAGAAGGTTGAGCATATGCTTTGTAGGAAGGAGGCTGAGGTTCAATCCTGTGCGCAGTCCCAAAAACAGCCCAATAGTCAGAGCACTACTGAGGAGGGCCTCAAAACAATAACAGGTATTCTATGGAGTTCAGGGGAGGTGCTCAAAGGGCTGGACTGCATTTACATGTTGTGCATAAGGAGCTTCAGTTTTGATCTGCAGGCACAGTCCCGAGCACTGTAGCTACGGCCCAGCAACAAACCGAAAAATGCTCTGTGGGAAGTTCTAGTCTAACTGACAGACTTCTTACTATCTGTGTCCTTCTTACTCCTGGCCCACAGTGAGTCTGAGATGGAATCAGACCCAATTCTCTCCACAGTCGAAGGCCGCTGCGGCTGTAAGTAGCATGAGTTCCTTCTTGTGAAGAGAGATTTTATAGGGAAGGCTTCTGATCTTTGGCAACTGTCTTCCCAAAGGTGTAAACACCAGCCCTGAGCAGTCTTTCTTCAATGGCAGAACCAAGTCACATAAGCCCATTGTCAAGTGTCAATCCACAGCAGGACAGTAGAGGGGCCTACTTCTGCAGGATCATGCTCCCTTACAGTGAGTGGAAAGCAACACAGAAATTAAAATGGATAGAGCAATCAACATTATGAATGTTATTGTCTGGTCTTAAGATGTTAGCCCATTATGAATCTATCTGACACAGATATCAGAAGTTGTGGTCCTGACATCTAGTAGTAGTCTCTGTGGCTTACAGAATGAGTTTTTCCTGTCTGTTATGTTTTGATGGATCACACTCAGTAATGCTCAGAGGCTTATTCCTGACTCTGTATTCAGGACTCATTCCCTGATGAGCTTATTCCTGACTCTGTATTCAGGACTCATTCCCTGATGAGCTCGGGGGATCATACTAAGTACCAGGGACTGAACCTGGGTCAGCCATGTGCAAGGCCTTTACAGTGTCTCTCTAGTTCCACATAGTTGAGTTTTGATTTGCGTTTCTAAAAAAGAATTTTTGAGGGCCCGGAGAGATAGCACAGCGAGCGGCGTTTGCCTTGCAAGCAGCCGATCCAGGACCAAAGGTGGTTGGTTCGAATCCCGGTGTCCCATATAGTCCCCTGTGCCTGCCAGGAGCTATTTCTGAGCAGACAGCCAGGAGTAACCCCTGAGCACCGCCGGGTGTGGCCCAAAAACAAACAAAACAAAACAAAACAAAACAAAAGAATTTTTGATAAAAGTCAGATATCCTCTTTTATCCTCAAACTACTAAAGAGACCAATACATTACAACATGTGCTTTGCAAAATCTGAAGACTCAATTTTATTTAATTTCAATTAAAGAACCGTGACTCAATTAATCTCCAAAAGAACATGATGCTGATGGATGTCCCCAAGTAGACTGGTCTGGATTAGAAACTGGCATCCTCTCAGAGCAGGGCAGGCAGCTTCCCCTTTCTACCTGAAGGCAAAGCAGCTCACAATTACATTGGACACCAAATCATTCCAGTTCTCTAGCTTCTGCACCGTTCAGGTGCATATGCAGCCCCATGTCAGTCCTATAGAATCAATGAAGAAAGCAGGCAAGCAAACAAACAAACATAGTAATGTGTACAATTGGTAGGGTGCTTGCCTTGAATGCATCTGAGCCAGGTTCAAGCCCTGGCACCTCCAAGGATCACCAAGAGTGATCATTGAGCATAAAGACAGGAGTTAAGCCCTGAGCACCTTTGGTCATGGTCCCCAAACAAAACCAAAACAGAAAATAATAATAATACAGAAGGCTAACCAGCCCCATACTTCAGTAACACCACTTGTGATATGGAATAACAATAATCACAATCTGACTTTTATTCATCTGTTTTCTTATAATTCCATTTGTCTTTTGGAACAAGCAATATTAAGTACAATTGTTGTGACTGCTCAAGAGGACCAATTTGGGGGTTGGGTATTGTTGTGTTAAATAATTAACGATGGGGCTGGATGTCGGTGGATTTCTGTCCGTGCCATCCCAGTCCACGTGGCTCTGCAACCTCCATGCAGTTGGCGAATCCCAGGCCCAGGTGAAATCACTCACTCACAGTCAGGCGTCAGGAAGCAACAACTTTATTCAAGCCCTAGCCACCACGTGTGTGTGGCCTATTCATAACCTTTCATGCACAGCAATATTTTGCTAGCCCTGCATCTTATTTCCTGTTAGCCATCTTCCCTTTGGGCTCCATGCTGGTCAAAGACCAGAACACAGAAACCCAGAAGCCAGAGCGCACAGCAGCGCAGAAAGGGCAAAGAGCCAAAAAGGGCCGAATTCCCTTGGTTCAAGCCTTATCTAACATTTCCAAGACCCCTCCCAGGAATGGGAGGGTCTCGCAGGTAAGGTTACACCTACTATCCGGTTCCCAAGACCCCTCCCAGAAATGGGTGGGTCTCAGGGTTTCAAATAGGTACACCCACAGGTATGAAACTGGGGAAACTGGTAGAGGGAAGGCCACACTGGCAATAGGATTGGTACTAGAACACCAAATGACTGAAACAACTGTGTTTTATTTGATTTATTTTTATTTTTGGAGGGCCACACTTGACAGCACTCGGGACCATATGGGAAGCTGGGGATCAAGCCTGGGTCAGTCCCAGGTTGGCAGTTGCAAGGCAAACATCCTACTGCTGTGCTATCACTCTGGCCCAAGAAACAACTGTATTTTAAATAACTTGGTAAATCAGTATTATTAAACACACACACACACACACACACACACACACGGGGCCAGAGAAATAGCACACACACACATAACACACACGCACACACGCACCAGAGAGATAGCACAGCGGTAGTGTGTTTGCCTTGGATGAGGCCGACCCAGGATGGACCTGGGTTCGATTTCTGACATCCCAAATGGTCCCCAAGCCTGCAAGGAGGGATTTCTAATCGCAAAGCCAGGAGCAACCCCTGAGTGGCCCAAAAATAAACAAAATAAACAAAACAAACAAAACCCCTTAAAACCCATGATTTACAAAGTTATTGACAATTGAGTATTATGCATACAGTATTCTAAACCCAATCCCACCACCAGTGTCCACTTCTCTCCATCAGCATTTCGATGTCCTCACACCACGGCCTGCCCCCTTGACAGGCACATTTCAAAGTTCAGTGGTTTTCAGTGTTGTGATTCAGCTTTGGATGTCTAGTTCGACCACTATATCTGAGGCCTCTGAGCTCTGTTGCCCCATTAATGATGACCCAATTACAAAAACTCCTTTTTTTTAAAATAAAATCTTTATTAAGCACCATGATTACAAGCATGATTGTAGTTGGTTTTCAGTCATAAAAAAATACCCCCCTTCACCAGTGTCTTATTCTCTTACTCTTTGTTAATTCACATTTCAAAAACTATTTCCTTGAACTAAGGTCTAGCACTCGGTCAACCTGGGTTTGATCCTCAGCATCCCTTGGGTCCACCAGGAGTGACCCCTGGGAACAGACCCAGGTATAAAAGTCCTAAACACGTATGTGTACACACACACACACACACACACACACACACACACACACACACACACACACACACATATATAAATACTTATATATAGTGGCTAGACACAGGGGTCTCAAACTCAATTTACCTGGGGGGCCGCAGGAGGCAAAGTCGGGGTGATCCTTGAGTGCAAAGTCAGTAGTAAGCCTTGAACATTGGGGGTTTGACCCAAACAACTAAAACAAAACAAAACAAAAAAAGATTCCTCTAGGGCAGGGCCACAAAATGTACGGAGGGCCGTTTGTGACCCGTGGGCCGCAAGTTTGAGACCCCACTAAAGAGATCGTACAGTGGACAGGGTACTTGGCCTTGCAAGCAGTTGACCTGAGTTCAATCCCCGGCACAACACAGGGTCCCGAGCATTGCCAGGTGTGGCCCAAACAAACAGTATTCATATACAATTTTTATATAATTGGGGGAAGGCAACAACCGACGTGCTCAGGAACTACTCCTGGCTCACTACTCAGTAATCACTCGCGGCAGTACTTGAGGACCATATAGGATACTGGTGATCAAACCTGGGTTGGCTGCATGCACTGGAAGCATCGTACCCTCCATATTATCACTCTAGCTCCTCATTTATAAATTTTATATAACACATATTTATGCATGTTACTTAATTTTAGGTTTGGGGTCACACCCAGTGATGCTCAGGGGTTACTCCTGAATCTGCACTCAGAAATTACTCCTTGCAGGCTTGGGGGGGGACCATATGGGATGCCTACGATCGAACCCAGGTTGGCGGCATGGAAGGCAAACACCCTACCCACTGTGCTATCACTTTTGCCCCTTTTATATATATACAAAAAATACAAGCATATATTCATATAAATATATTTATAAATATATAATAAATACATATAAAATATATTTATTTATTTTGGCTTTTGGGTCTCACCCGGCAGTGCTCAGGGGTCACTCCTGGCTCTATGCTCAGAAATCACTACTGGCAGGCTCAGCGGACCATATAAGATGCTAGGATTCTAACCACAGTCCTTCTGCATGCAAGGCATATGTGCTACCTCCATGTTATCTCTCTGGCCCCATCTTTTATATATTTTAAACATATGTTCTATATATAGACAATAGAACAATCTGCTAGAGTACCATTGATATAATTGATAATTATTAATTACTTGGTCATCTGTATTTTTACTTTAATTGTATTAACAGACAAGAGTTAAAAGCTGGGTGTGGGGGTATTTTTGTTTGTTTGTTTTGTTTTTTGGTTTAGGACCACACCCAGCTGGGTATGGGGGTATTTTTGTTTGTCTGTTTTGTTTTTTTTTTTTGTTTAGGACCACACCCAGTAGTGCTGAGGGCTTACTCCTGGCTCTTACCAGGAATCAATCCTAGTGGGTTCAGGGACTATATGGGATGCAAGGAATGGAACTTCTGTGAGCCATGAACAAAGCAAGCACCAGTGATGGCTAACCTTTTTGAGCCTGAATGCCCAAACTGCCACACAAAACCAAATAATTTCCTCAAAAGTGCCAGCATGTCAATTAAGCCTTAGTAACAAGATTTTAGTTTCTAAAAACTATGCCGCATATCTTACCATATTTTCTGGCGTATAAGACGACCCTTGAAACAAACAAAGTCAACCGAAAATAGGGGGTCGTCTTATACGCCGAGTATATCCCGAAAGCCGCTGAACGAAAATTGTCTGAATATTGCCACAAAACGAATTTTCCAACTCGATCCTGCACCAGTCACTGCAAGGCTGCTCTGACCGCCTCTCTAACTCAGCCAATCCAAGCAGGCTTTTTATGCATGCAAATTAGACAATGTTCTGGACCCGAATCTACACTGTAAAAAGCCTGCTCAGATTGGCCAGAGTCAGAGAGGAAGTCTATTACAGTAGAACCTTTGAACCTTTGCTTGTTGTGATTGGCTCACTGTGGTACATGAGCACAGGAACACATGCAGCACAGGAACGTTCTGTCTGATACAGCGAATATAGGTCTAAACCTGTTTTAACTGCAAAATTGGGGGTCGTCTTATACACCGGAAAATACGGTACTCCCAGGTTGGACCTGTTGCTCTCAGCAAACTGAGTGTCAGGGATAGAACTCAGGCCTTCTGCAGGCAGAGCATGTGCTCCAGAAATAGCTCCACTGAGCTCTTTCAAACCCTATAAGGCCCTATGTTGGTCAGAAATGAACGAACATTTAAAACACAATTGACATAGAAATACTTTATAGTCCTGTTATGTTCTGCCCTTCTACAGTCCAAGAACTCAACGATGTTTTAAAAAATGATATTGATGGGGCCGGGCGGTGGCGCTAAAGGTAAGGTGCCTGCCTCGCCTGCGCTAACCTTGGACGGACCGTGGTTCGATCCCCCGGTGTCCCATATGGTCCCCCAAGCCAGGAGCAACTTCTGAGCACATAGCCAGGAGTAACCCCTGAGCGTTACTGGGTGTGGCCCAAAAACCAAAAAAAAAAAAAAAAAAATGATATTGATGCAAAAGCCCCTCAGCTCAAGGACATTTCCTGATATGTGACTTCTGGGAGCCATTTTTCAGACTCCACAAGACCATGTTGCAGGCTTCAGGTGTGCTCTGGATTTTACATCCCCACTCCCCGCTCAGACTATTTCAAAAAACTTAAAGGGGGAGAGGTGAGGAGAAAGAAAAAAAAATCTTAAAGGGGACATGTAATTCTCCTTTGAATATTTCTTTAGATGTATTTCCTTAATAGGTATAATTTTTATTGTCTATCTTACGTAGCGGCAGTTTTCCACATTCCTTTTTTTTTTTTAATATATATAATTTTTATTTTGATCATAGTGTCTTACATATTGTTGACAATAACATCCACATTCCTTTTTTTGAATCTCCTTAGTAGGAAATTCCAGTAGATAAGTTTCTCTTGTGTTCCAAGTTTATGTTGGAACACAGATGTTAGAACCAGGTTATCGGGATTGTTTAGCTTGTTACTTTGACTCCCATATGCACTGGTAAGTACCATGTGGCATTGTTCCTTTTTGCATAGGCACATTAAAATGGGGAAATCTTACATGTGAAAATAAGTTCTTATCTAGTAGGTATAGGAACATGTAAATTTTTTTTATAAACTCTTTATTTAAGCACCATGATTACAAACACGATTGTAGTTGTGTTTCGGTCATTAACAGCACAACCCAGTGCAACATTCCCACCACCAGTGCCCCCCTCCCTCCTTCCCATCCCGTCTGTATTCGAGACAGGCATTTTACTACAGTTATTTTTAGTTTGTTTGTTTGTTTTTTGGGTCACACCTGGCTGCACTCGGGTTACTCCTGGCTCTAAGCTCAGAAATCACTCCTGGCAGGCTCAGGGGACTGTATGAGATGTCAGGATTCAAACCACAGTCCTTCTGCATGCAAGGCAAACACCCTACCTCCATGCTATCTCTCTGGCCCCTCTTTTTTTTTTTTAAAGGATAAGAGCTAAAAAAAAATCCAACAATAATAATGGTGTGAGAATGGCAATAGTTGTTTGCATAGGCCCAGCAATATATGGGGAAAATGGGAAAAAAAAAGCCGACATACAAGGAGACCTTATCACTAAAGTTTTCTGGCATAAGAACAACTCTGGGGGGCTGGAGAGATAGCATGGAGGTAAGGCGTTTGCCTTTCATGCAAGAGGTCATCGGTTCGAATCCCAGCGTCCCATATGGTCCCCCGTGCCTGCCAGGAGCAATTTCTGAGCATGGAGCCAGGAGTAATACTGAGCACTGCCGGGTGTGACCCAAAAACCACAAAAAAAAAAAAAAAAAAAAAAAAAAAAAAAGAACAACTCTGGGCTCCAGGCATACTAGGTTGTCCAATCCCTGAGTCCTCTATGGTCCCGGTGAAATTTTCTCGCACATTAGCTGTTGTTGGTGTCAGGTTCCTATAGTTAAAGATTCTGGTTTCTGTGCATTTCCTTCATCGAAGTCAGGATGATGTGGAGCGTCTTCTGGTTTCACTTCACCATTAGATGCGAAGAGCCCTGCCCTACAAGCAGGTTGCTGCTGTTGCTAAGTTGTCTGGGTGTTAAGAAAACCCGCTTTGGAGTAAGTCAATGCCAGGCAATGGTAGGTAGGGTCTTTCCTGGTAGAAGTTTGCTTCCTGGTAATGTTATAGACAATTGTGGTTGTTTCCAGAGATGGTGTCCGTGGCTCAGGGGTGTATGGGCAATGCCATTCTGCCAAGGAACACTTAAATTTTATATTGCAGTGGGGTCTTACACTCTGAACACTAGTCATAGTGTCTTGGCTTAGGCTTCAGAAGATCAAACATTGGCCATTCACCCCTGAACCTTGGATTCCATTTATCGAACCAGCATGATTTTCAACACCAGCACCAGGAATTGGACTTCTACCAGGGAAGGCCCTAATGCTGCCATGACATCAACTTGCTCCAGAGTGGGTTCATATGATACCCTGACAACTTGGTAACAACAACAACATGCTTTCAGGGCAGGGTTCTCTGCATTGCAACCTACTGGTGAGAAAAAAACAGAAGATGCTCCGTGTCACCCTAACTTCAACATAAGATCTATACAAAAACCAGGATTTCTAACTATAGAAACCTGATCACGACAACCATGATTGTGAAGAGCTTTTACTGGAACCACAGAGAAAGACTTTGGGGTTAGACAACTCAGTATGCCCAGAGCCTATAGTTGGTTTTATGCCATGATGTTTCTTCATTGGTAAGGTCTCCCTGTTTTAAGATCAAAGGTTTTTCCTTTCTATTTTCCTCATATTATTTATTTATTGGTTTTTTTGGTCATACCTGGCCACACTCAGGGGTTACTCCTGGCTCTGTGCTTTGAAGTCACTCCTGGCAGGCTCGGGGCACCATATGAAATGCCGGGATTCAAACCAGGGTCCATCTCGTGTTGGTCATGTGCAAGGCAAACAAATGACTTACAGCTTCAGCCCTATTTACCCCATATTTTGCTGTCCCCCCTTTTTTATTGTATTTTTTTAACTCTTAGTTTTTAAATTGGGGCTTCCGCCTTTTACATAGAAACTTGGGACATGGTTTACTTTATTTTACCACATATTCCCGCATTTTTCTATATAACTAAGAGAAATAGATAAAGGCTGGGGGCCAGGGGCAAAGTGGTCTTGGATATTTGGCAGGGAAAAAATATAAGAACAGAACTAAACACCCAAGCCAAAGTCAACGATAATAGAATCAATAGAATCAAGGGACCTAAACTTTAAGTATCTAAACTTTTTGTTTTATTTTATTTTTGGGTCACACCTGACAGCACTTGGGTTACTCCCAGCTCTGCACTCAGAAATCATTCCTGGCTGGCTGGGGGATTTTATGGGATGCTCGGCTTTGAACTGCCATCCGTCCTGGGTCGGCTGTGTGCAAGGCAAATGCCATACAGCAGTGATATCTCTCCATCCACAATAATCTAAACTTAAAGGGATCTGTTATACTGGTAGGCCAGGGGGCAAAGAGTGATGGCATAGGACACACTCTGGGTCCATTGGTGGAGGTAAGATGGGAAGGGCCCTGATTCATTGTATATCTGAAACTCAATTATGAAGGACTGATCACAATTGCTTCATAAAAAAAAAAAATGTAGGGGCCGGAGACAGCAATAAGGCATTTCCTTTGTATGCAGCTGACCCAGGACAGATGGTGATTCGAATCCCAGCATCCCATATGGTCCCCTGAGCCTGCCAGGTGCAATTTCTGAGCACTGCCGGATGTGGCCCAAAAACCAAAAAATAGGGCCCGGAGAGATAGCACAGCGGTGTTTGCCTTGCAAGCAGCTGATCCAGGACCTAAAGTGGTTGGTTCGAATCCCGGTGTCCCATATGGTCCCCCGTGCCTGCCAGGAGCTATTTCTGAGCAGACAGCTAGGAGTAACCCCTGAGCACCGCTGGGTGTGACCCAAAAACAAAACAAACAAAAAACAAAAACCAAAAAATATAAATAAATGAGTAAAAAAATGAGATTAATGTATATATGACTACAAAGTAACACAATGTAACTTAAGAAAATGTTTTCAAGACAAAAAAGAAGGGCCGGGCGGTGGCGCTAAAGGTAAGGTGCCTGCCTTGCCTGCGCTAACCTTGGACGGACCGCGGTTCGATCCCCCGGTGTCCCATATGGTCCCCCAAGCCAGGAGCAACTTCTGAGTACATAGCCAGGAGTAACCCCTGAGCATTATCGGGTGTGGCCCAAAAACCAAAAACCAAAAAAAAAAAAAAAAAAGAAAATGTTTTCAGGGGCCAGAGATAGCATGGAGGTAAGGCGTTTTGCCTTGCATGCAGAAGGTCAGTAATTTGAATCCCGGCATCCCATATAGTCCCCTGAGCCTGCCAGGAGGGATTTCTGAGTGTGGAGCCAGGAGTAACCCCTGAGTGCTGCTGGGTGTGACCCAAAAACCAAAAATCAACCAACCAAACAAACAAACAAACACACAAACAAAAGAAAATGTTTTCAGAGTCTGGAGAGATAGCTTGGAGATAAGGCGTTGGCCTTGCATGCACAAGGTTGGTGGTTGGAATCCCAGCATCCCATATGGTCCCCTGAGCCTGCCAGGAGCGATTTCTGAGCGTAGAGTCAGGAGTAACCTCTGAGCACTGCTAGGTGTGACCCAAAAACCAAAAAAAAAAAAAAAAAAAAAAAAAAAAAAAAAAAGAAAAGAAAAGAAAAAAGAAAAAGTCTTCAGGGGCCTGAGCGATATGGACCCAGTTTGGACCCCAGTTTGAATCCAGGCATCCCATGTGGACCCCCGAGCCTGACAGGAGCGACTTCTTTTTCTTTTTTTTTTGGTTTTTGGGTCACACCCGACAGCACTTGGGTTACTCCTGGATTCGAACCAATGACCTCTGCATGCAAGGCAAATGCCTTACCTCCATGCTATCTCTCTGGCCCCAGGAGTAACTTCTGAAAGCAAAGCCAGGAGTAATTCCTGAGTGCCACCAGGTGTGACCCAAAAACCATTAAAAAAAAAAAAAAAAAAAAAAAAGAAGTTTTCAAAATTTACAGATGGTATCAAAGTGTGATAAAGCTTCTATTTTCTTAAGGCAGAAGAGTATTAAATGTATAGAGTCCTAGAAAATTATTTATTAAAAGAACGACTTAAGTACGAACTTGCTATCTATAAAATAGCTACTTCTCCCATTTTCGGCATATTAGACTTTTACCCTAGTTTATTACTTTTCTCTTCTTCAAACAAAACCACATAACTTGAACTATCTAGTCCTGCCTCCCAGTTAGAGGGGGAAATAAGGGAGGCACCAAGACCAAACAGGTGCAAGACTACTAAGTAGTAAACTAGGTACAGAGGGGACCATATTTTCTAGCAGCCCCGGGGGTGAGGGAGGAGGATTTGGGAGGTAGGACGAAAACGGAGATATAGGGAGGACAAATCGGTGATGGGAATCCCCCTAATTTTATGTAAATATGTACCTAAAATACTGTCAACAATATGTAAGCCACTATGTTCAAAATACAAATTATATTAAAAAATAGCTACTTCTACATGTTTTTTAAATGAACTCCAGCCCATTCATAAGTGGATTTAATTAGAAAAAATTAGACTGCTAGTTTATGTTAGTGAACCAGACATGTGAAATCCTTCCTAGGAAGAATGATAAATTTAAGCTATTTTACGTTAATGAAGTCTTCTATGTAGTTTGTTTGTAAACTCATATTCTAGAATTTTGTCTGTTAAGAAATCACCACTAAAAGTGTACATATGAATTATATAAATGTAATCTTTTAACAGTATATATTTTTTTTTGTTTTGTTTTGTTTTTGTTTTTTGGGTTACACCCGGCAGCGCTCAGGGTTTACTCCTGGCTATATGTTCAGAAATCGCTCCTGGCGGGCTCAGGAGACCGTATGGGATACCGGGATTCGAACCACCGATCTTCTGCACGAAAGGCAAACGCCTTACCTCCATGCTATCTCTCTGGCCCCAAATACTATTTCTTTTAGCCCGTAGCTTAAAAAGTAAAGGTTAAAAAGGAAAAAAAAAAAAGAGAGAAAAAAAGAAAATGTTTTCACATTTTACATACTGAACACCTAATATATATAAAACTCGAAAGGCTTTTAATAATATGTGCTCCTTGGTAATACAAATTACAAGCGCACTTGAGCAACAAAATTTTGCAACCACAGCTGCTGGAGATAGCACAGCGGTAGGGCATATGCCCTGCCTATGGCTTACCAGGCTTCAATTCCCAGCACCTTACATGATCTTTGGTGGCAGAGCCAGAAATAAATTCAGAGCACCTCTGTGTATGACCCTAAAACAACACAAAACTTGTCCATACACACACACACACACACACACACACACACACACACACACACACACACACACACACACACACACACACACACACACACACATTTAATTGTATTTGTATTAGAATGGCACTTGAATTACTTTTCAAGTTAATGGTACTTTACCCAGTTTGTCAAGGATCCAGAATTGGGCTAGGCCCAGGGAGATACCTTATTTTGCTGTATAAGATTCACACCCTGGGGCCCGGAGAGATAGCACAGCCTGGAGAGATAGCACAAGGCACAGCTTGCCTTGCAAGCAGCCGATCCAGGACCAAAGGTGGTTGGTTCGAATCCCGGTGTCCTATATGGTCCCTCGTGCCTGGCAGGAGCTATTTCTGAGCAGCCAGCCAGGAGTAACCCCTGAGCAACGCCGGGTGTGGCCCAAAAACCAAAAAAAAAAAAAAAAAAAGATTCACACCCTGCCTTTTTTCTCAGTAATACTTGGCTCACTGAGGAAAAGCTTCAGTGCTAGAGTCAGCTCATCAGGCAGAGCACAAGCTTTGCATGTAGGAGGCTCAAGCCCCCATCCCTGGCACTGCATGATGCTAGGAGCAACCCTGAGCCTTAGGTTCGATCTCTGAGCACTGCTCAGAGGAGCAGCCCCACATACCAGACACCTCAGATCCCCCCCCCATTCTCAAAACTGTACATAACGGTCACAACCACTTCTGTCTGCCAAAATAAATGTATTTCGCCTTACAAATCTAAGACTGTATGGTGAAACACGGTAGTTCAATGGGCCTGTGAACATGCTTAGTCTGCAGGAGCCCAGGTTCCACCCCGGGCACCACACAATCTCCTAAACGCCAAACTGGGCGTCGCCTGAGTACAGATGAACATAGGATGTAAACAACCCAAAACAACCTGAAATTGTAGCTGCTATAAAGTGAGCAGGAATGGTGGCTAATAGGATGAGGCTCAGCAGTGGAGCATTCTAGCATGCATGTGGCCCTGTTTCCATCCCTGGCAACCCATGCCCCGAAATAAAAATACCTGGCACAAGTGAAAATACTGTTACGGAACACTCCCAGGGCAAACAGATTTCAATTTCTCCCGTTCCTCTCATCCTCTCATCCTCATCCTGAGGAGCTTCTTAATTTGGCAACAGAAAGGCTAGTGTGTCCAACAGGGAAATGCAGTTGAGATGTTTGCATGCTGTTCTACATTGTAAACATGTCTTCTCCTCACCAAACAGACCTCTCTCTTTAAATTCTTTAATCTGAATAGTAATTTCTGGCTGTTTGCTTACCTATCATAATCTACACCTGCTACCTAAATAAAACATCAGCTAACAACATGTCTCAACATTAGAAAGCAAAGTTCATGAAGCTGGCTTTCCAGCACCTGCAAGCATCCAACTTGAGCGGGATAAGAAAAGTGTAGCATCTAACACTGTAATTTATAGCAAGCAGGAATAAACAAGACCTGGAGGTGATCGCAGGCCAAAGGTCTTGCTTTGCTCACAAGAACTGGGGAGAAGGCCACAGTAATTCTCCAAGGATAGGAACTCCCACAAGTCACCCGGCCTGAGTCAGCATGCAGAAAAGAATCAGCCAAAACACCCAAACATGCACCCATAGTGATAGCAAGCTGCGGACCTGGGATGGACCTGGGATGGACCTGGGTTTGATCTCTGGCGTCCCATATGGCATCCCATATGGTGTCCCGTCCCCCCCTCACCTCGCATCTGCCAGGAGTAACCCCCTGAGGCTCCAAAACAACAACAAAACAAAACAAAAAACCAAACAAACAAAATCAGTCAAGTCTACTCCTCAGCCTGACACCTTAGCCACGATCAACACAATTAGAAGCACACTTAAAAAGCTACAATTAGGAAGTGCCTGGGGGGCAGAGTGATAGAGAGTAGTGCAGTGGATTAGATACCAGACATCCCCTATGGTCACCGGTGCCCGCCAGTAGTACAGGCCTGAGTGCAGAAACTGGAACAAGCCCTGAGCAAAGCCAGATGTGGCCTAAGAACAAAAATTTAAAAAAATAAAAATTTCTGCTAACGGCCTAAGAACCGTCCACAGAGACTCAAGAGCCAAAAATCCTAAAACTGTGTTCTGGACGTTTCGTTCAAGGACCAAACCAGTCCATTACAACAACAACAACAACAACAACAAACTCAGGGCAGAGACTCCTAGTTGCAAGGCCAAGGGCGTGCGCGCCTCGGGAGTCTTAAGGGCCGACCCCCCAAAAAGGGCTTCTGATTCCAGAGACATAAAGAGGTGGGACTCCAGAGCAGCTTGAAGGGCTAAAAAAACAAAGCTTCTTCCAGTCCAAAGAAGTCAATCCAGGCGGAGGAGGCATGCTCGCTTCATTCACCTAGCTAGCTCAACCCACCCAACTCAATCCAGAGATTCACCAGCAACACCTCGACCCGACACAAGTCTTCATCACCCCACCTGCTCGCTCCCTCCCCGCCTTGGGCCACAGTCGCCAACAAAGCGATGCAACATGGTGTCGCAGGCCCGTGCCATGCATGCATGCAACACGGGTCCAGCTTTGGGGGACTTCATCTTACCCCTTGCAAGGGGGAAAAGAGGAGAAGCCGGGCCAAATGCACCAAGGCACCGTCTCTGAAAGGAAATCTGCCCGGGGTCCCCGAGATCCGGACCCCAGGGGTGATGCGGGGGTTGCAGAGCCAGCCCAGGCCCAGCTTCCTCCCGCCCCGCGGTGGGCGCGCGCCGTCCAGCGCATCGCAGGTTGGTTGATTTCGGGAGCGCCGACTCGTCTCCAGCGGCCCAGAGGCCGGGCAAGGAACCTCGGCTCCACCCGAGACCCTCCCCGCGCCGGGGCTCCGGGCCCGGGCGGCTGCTTCGAGCCCTCCGTGCATCCCGGCGGAGTCCTTCCCCGCCCCCGCGCCACCCCCGCAGCCGGACTCACCCATCACCGCGGGCGCCCGGCTCCCACCCGAAGCCGGCGGCCGGCCCGCAGGTCCAGCGGAGGCGCAGGCGCAGGCGCAGACCTTGACTGACCCCCGATGGGGGCGCGGCTTGGCGTGGCGTGACGCACTCGACGTGACGACCGACGTCGTTACGTCATCGCGCCGCTGCTGCCTCCTCCGGCCGGCGCTCACGTGACCGGCCCCGACGAGCTCCGGCCGGTCGCCACCGGTCAAGGCGGAGCGTATCGGTTTATTCATCATCCCGGTCGTGCACTCGCGCCAAACTCCGCTCCCCGGGAGCCGTCGTCCTACGGAGGCCTTACTGAGCCAAAAAACAGCTAACGCCTTCTCCGGCTGCCTGGAAAGTTCAGCCGTGTGGGAACTTCAGGCTACTGCGCATGCGCTGAAGACTCGCCTCAAGTGCCCGCCCCCAAGTCTAAGTCAGTCGGCACAGGCTGCTAGTGCAGTTCGCTATAATGAATTTGTGCGGATTTGGGAGCTTTGAAACCCTTTATTTCTTGTGCATCTTGGACGACAACACGTATATAGCTCGAAGCTCCTATTCAGATCTTGACACACACCAGTGGCCATGGCCAAGCCCCTGCCTCAGTTCCCTGTCCCCAAATGCAAGCCTGCCTAGGATGCATCCTCAGCCCTGGTAATGATCACTGCTAATAAGGGTCTGATTCGACCTTGCAGGCTGGAAGACCTCCACAGATGTGAGAGGTGAAGTAAACGCTAGTGGGCTCATTATTTACATGCACTTTACTTGGGGGCAGGTTTAGGGGTAAGTATAGTACTTTAAGGGGGCAGTATAGTTTGGGGATCCACAGCCAGGGACCTGTTGCCAACTTGTTTCTCTGGAGATGATGTGGTGCCAGAGATGAAACACCACCTCCCCGCCAGTTTCCACAAACAGAATATGTCTCTAACCCTTTGAGACATCTCCCCTGCCAGCTTGGGTGTTATCATCATCATCATATAGGGGACCAGAGAGATAGTACAAATGGGGGAGGGGTAAAGTGCTTGTCTTGCACACATCGGCACCCAGTTAGAGTCCCATATGCTACATATGGTCTGGGTACTGCCAGGAGTGACTCTTGGTGCCTCTGGGTGTAGGTATAATAATAATCTAAATAGCTATGCTCTGGAGTGAGGTATTAACTCAAAGTGAGTAACTTTCCCTGCCTATCCCCACCCCCGCCGCAAAGGACTTTGTAGATTCTAAACTCAAAACTGTCTCCTTTACTTGAACTCTTGAACTGGTCTCTTGGGGCGTGGAAGACTATGCTTCCCAGTTTCAACACACATAGTGTGTCATGACCTTGTCCTAGATTCAGATGGAGAATAAGAGAATAGCACTAAAGGGGTCAGAGAGTACAATGGGTAAGGCACTTGCCTTGCTTATTGCAGACCTGGGTTCAAAACTTCTCACTACATAGTCTTCTGAGAACAGGTGTGACATATATATATATATATATATGTGTGTGTATATATGTATATATATTTACATATATAACTTGGATGATTCAGAAGCATAATGGACCTCTCCCCTTGAGAGAGAAGCAGAGACAAAACTTCATAAAGGAGGAGCAGTTTGAACTAGTTCTTGCTTGGAGAGTGAATGAGTGGAATTTGGTCCCAGGGAGAAAGAAAGTCATAGCAGCAGAAGATAAGCGTATAAAGGTCATCTGGAGAGGCCTGATAGTGCAGATCTTGAAAGTGAGATCCAGGCTCACGTCATAGGACAAGATTTTGAGCTCCACAGACTGATGATTAAGCCTGGAAAGAGTCTGGCATGAGTAGTCAGCAGCAGTTGATGAAGGGGCATTCACTTTAAAATTAGGGTTTTTTTTGTTTGTTTTGTTTTTCTTCTTTTTTGTTTTTCAGGGGAGAGCATGAACGCTGTCCCCCACTACCACAAATTATGCAGTCGAGTTTCCCACATTTGGGGAAATCGTAGGGGTCAGCACATCCGGAGTGCAATGGATAAGCCTCGCCCTGGGGAAACCACCTTTGTGATCATGGTATCTCCCCTGCCAGGTAAGTATTTAAAATTAGGTTTGTGATGCCCCTTATGAATTCCTACATTGATGTATGATTTAAAAAGTAGAGTTTGGAGGGGCTGGAGCAATGGCGCAGTGGTAGTCGTTTGCCTTGCACATAGCTGACCCAGGACAGACGGTGATTCGATCCCCGGCTTCCCATATGGTCCCCCAAGCCAGGAGCGATTTCTGAGCACACAGCCAGGAGTAACCCCTGAGTGTCACCAGGTGTGCCCCCCTCCCGAAAAAAAAAAAGTAGAGACTGGAGTGATATTACAGCAGGTAGAATACTTGCCTTGCATGTGGCCAACCAAGGTTCAATTCCCAGTACTCCATATGACCCCCCAAGCTCAGTCATGAGTGATCTCTGAGCACAGAGCCAGAAATTATTCTCCTGTGGCAAAACCTTCCTCAGTAAATCAGAAGTCTCCAGTTTGTCATACAGGCTCTGTATATACCCTAGCCTCTCTGTCTCTCTGTCGAAATCATCCACCAGTACAG
Source organism: Suncus etruscus (assembly GCF_024139225.1). Taxonomy (NCBI): domain Eukaryota; kingdom Metazoa; phylum Chordata; class Mammalia; order Eulipotyphla; family Soricidae; genus Suncus; species Suncus etruscus. Next base: position 24,550,009 of record NC_064848.1, on the reverse strand, counting down.
CCTGGACTTCTGCCATGTGCCATCTCCCAATGTTATGCAAACTCCTATGTTCCAGAAGCTTGTTTTCCCTTTGCATTATCATTCTTCACCAAGCTTGTCAGCCCTTCCAAGTCATTTGTTACTGCCTCCAAAGTGTCTTCCCCAATTACCCTGAGAAACACAGACTCTGCTCACCTTTGCCTTCTCAGAGCACAAAGTATGGGGCCATTCGCATGTCATGAACAAGATTTGTCTTCCTCTCCCACTGCAAGTCTTTTTGACTCACTTCAGACACTTCAGATCAGTGTTTGACTACCAGGGTGTTTGCAGGGCTGGGATTTTTCAGTGTGCCAGGACTTGAGTTGAAACCTCAGTATAGTATGGCTCTGGAGACCCCCAAAGGGTCCCTATACCTCAGGGCCCAGTCAACTCTGACTCCTTAGGTCTTGTGAGCACTACATCAGATTTAAAGTTCCACTACTGACTGGCAGACACCAAAAAGAATAAGAACAACCAATGTTTGTGTAAATGCAGGGAGAAAGAGACCCTCATTCACTGCTAGTGAGAATGCCTACTGGTCAAGCCTTTTTGGAAAATAATATGAATATTCCTCATAAAACTAGAAATTGAGCTTCCATATGACTAAACAATACCATTGCTTGGAATATGCCCTAGAGACCCAAAAATAAAAAGCAGAAAAGCCCTCTGTACTCCTCTATTCATTTTAGCACTACTCACAATAGCCAGAATCTGGAAACTACCCAAGTACTAAAGAACAGTGGATAATGGGCCCGGAGAGATAGCACAGTGGCGTTTGCCTTGCAAGCAGCCGATCCAGGACCAAAGGTGGTTGGTTTGAATCCCGGTGTCCCATATGGTCCCCTGTGCCTGCCAGGAGCTATTTTTGAGCAGACAGTCAGGAGTGACCCCTGAGCACTGCTGGGTGTGGCCCAAAAACCAAAAAAAAAAAAAAAAAAACCACACACAAAAAAAAAAACAGTGGATAAAGAATCTGTGGTACATCTACACAATGGAATACTGTGCAGCTATTAGGAAAAATGAAGTCATGAAATTTGCTTATATATGGATGGATATGGAAAGTATTGTGCTGAGTGAAATGAGTCAGTGGGAGAAGAATAGGCACAGTAGGATCAAACACATCTGTGGGATATTAAAAAAGATAGTATAATATTAATATCAATAAACAATAGAAATGAGATCCAGGAGGACCAGAGCATGGTAGGAAGTTTGCCATAAATAGTGGGCAAGTGCAATTAGGGCAGAAAAGGGACCCCTATAGCAATGATAATTGGAAATAATCACTCTGGACAAGAACTGGGTGCTGAGAGAAAATAAAGTGATATGGAGAGAGAGAGAGAGAGAGAGAGAGGGAGAGAGAGAGAGAGAGAGAGAGAGAGAGAGAGAGAGGGAGAGAGAGAGAGAGAGAGAGAGAGAGAGAGAGAGAGAGAGAGAGAGAGAGAGAGAGAAGAAAATGTCTGCCACCATAGAGGTAGGCAGGAGAGGGTAGTGATGAGGACTGAAGGGAAGCTGAAGACATTGGTGGCAGAAAATCTGCACTGGTAAAGAATATTGGACATTGTGTGACTGAAAATCATTAAGAACTTTATAATTAAAGCAATAGTCATTAAAACAGCATGGTATTGGAATAAAGATAGACCCTCAGATCAATGGAATAGATTGAGTTTTCAGAGAATGTTCCCCAGGCATACAATAAATTAATCTTTAATAAAGGGGCAAGAAATGCAAAATGGAACAAGGAAAGCCTCTTCAACAAAACTTGGATGTCCATCTAATACCATGCACAAAGGCCAAATCCAAATGGATTTAAGACCTTGATATCAGACCCATACCTGAAGGTATATAGAAGATCACATAGGTGAAACACTCCATGACATTGAGACTAAAGGCATCTTCATCAGGCCCGGAGAGATAGCACAGCGGTGTTTGCCTTGCAAGCAGCCGATCCAGGACCAAAGGTGGTTGGTTCGAATCCCGGTGTCCCACATGGTCCCCTGTGCCTGCCAGGAGCTATTTCTGAGCAGACAGCCAGTAGTAACCCCTGAGCAATGCTGGGTGTGGCCCAAAAACAAAAACAAAAACAAAAAAAAACAAACAAAGAGGAGGCATCACTGTGCAAACAAGTGGAAGCAGAAATAAACAAATGGGACTACATTAAACTGAGAAGCTTTTGCACCTCAAAGGAAACAGTGACTAGGATACAAAGGCCACCCACAGAATGGGAGAAATCATTCACCCAATACCCATCAGATAAGGGGCTAACATTTAAGATATACAAGGTTCGGATAGAACTGAACAACAATAACGGGGCCGGCGCGGTGGCGCTAGAGGTAAGGTGTCTGTCTTGCCAGCGCTAGCCTAGGAATGGACCGCAGTTCAATCCCCTGGCGTCCCATATGGTCCCCCCAGGCCAGGAGCGACTTCTGAGCACATAGCCAGGAGTAACCCCTGAGGGTTACCGGTGTGGCCCAAAAACCAAACAAATAAACAAACAAATAACAACAAAATAAGTCTAACTCCTTCAAAAAATGGGGAGAAGAAGGCCGGAGAGATTGCAGGACAGACAGTGGTTCAAATCCCAGCATCCAATATGGTCCTCCGTGCCTACCAGAAGGGATTTCTGAGCACAGAGTCAGGTGTAACCCCTGAGCACCACCAGATGGGACCCAAAAACAAAAAAATGGGGAGAAGAATAAACACTTCCTCAAAGAAGAAATATGAAATGGCCAAAAGATGCATGAAAAAATGCTCCACATCACTATCAGGGAGATGCAAATCAAAACAACAATGAGGTACCATCTCACATCACACAGACTGGCACACATCACAAAGAACAAGAACAATAAGTGCTGTAGGGAATGTGGGGAGAAAGGAAATCCCATTCATTACTGGTGGGAATGCCGTCTAGTCCAGCCTTTATGGAAAACAATATGGAGATTCCTCCAATATGAAATTGAGCTTTCATATGACCCAGCTATAGCACTCCTAGGAATATATCCTAGGAACACAAAAACACAATACAATGCATGCCTCATGCCTATTTATTGCAGTGCTATTTACAATAGCCAGAATCTGGAAACAACTTGCCTTGCATGCAGTGACCCAGGATGGACTGTGGTTCGAAACCCAGCATCCCATATGGTCCCCTGAGCCTGCCAGGAGACATTTCTGAGCACAGAGCCAGGAGTAACCCCTGAGCGTTGCCAAGTGTGACCATAAAAAAAAAAAAAAAAACATAAAACCGAAATTTAAAAAAATTAAAAAGAACTTTGTGGGGCTGGAGAGATAGCATGGAGGTAGTACGTTTGCCTTGCATGCAGAAGGATGATGGTTCAAATCCCAGCATGGTCCCCTGATCCTGCCAGGAGCGTAGAGCCAGGAAGTAACCCCTGTGCACTGCCAGGTGTGACCCCAAAATCAGAAAAAAAAAAAAGGAAAAAAAAGAACTTTGTAATTGTGTATGTCACAGTAATTCAATTAAAGAATTTGTATATATACATCTATATATGTTTCTCTTCTGGGGGCAGAGGGGATAATACAGCAGGTTGGGCACTTTCCTTGCATGCTGCTTATCCATTTCGACCCTCCACATCCCATATGATGCCCTGAGCACCACCAGGAGTGAGTGGTGAACAGAACCAGGAGTAATCCCTGAGCACTTCCAGGTATAAATCAAAATCAAAAAAAAAAAAAAAAAAAAGTAAATAAATTAAAAACAAAGATGCTCTACTTTCCCATCAAATGTGTTCAATCATATAGCACCCTAAACCCCATCAGCTCTGCAGAAGTTGTGGAGCTGTCAGTGGCTCAGCATGGTTCAGTCCACATAAGGTCACTTGTGGCCACTGCCTTGGCTAGGGGTCAGTGACCTGCCTCTCTGTGACTGCTCCCATTTCCCAGGCCCCTGAGTCCTCCAAACCTATCTCTGCCATGCCCTCCGCACACACCCCCAGCTCCACTACTTGCCTATGCCCACACTGCACTGCACACTTTGTCCTTTGTGCTACAAGGCTCTGCCCACTTGGTGACAAAGTCCTGCTCGCTGACACTGAGGCTTCTGGTGACTCTGACCTCACTGCCTTGTCCTGCAGCACCTCCCCATTGTGTTGCCAGTACTAAACCTCCTCAGCCCAGTCAGCATTTATTTGTTTGCTTTTTGTTCCATGCTCCATCCTCTGGTGCTGGGGAAGGGGCTACTCCTAGCTTTATTCTTTTTATTTTGTTTGTTTTGTTTTTGGGTCACACCTAGCGGTGCTCAGGGGTTTCTCCTGGCTCTGTGCTGAGAAATTGCTCCTGGCAGGCTCTGGGATCATATGGGATGTTGGGATTCAAACCACCGTCCATCCTGGGTTGACTGTATACAGGGAAAATGCCCTACCACTGTGCTATTTCTCTGGCCCCCTGGCTTTATTCTTGAGATACCAATTTATATTTATATTTATATATAAAGAGTAATTGCACATAAAGAGTAATTTTAATCCTTTGAGTTGTCTGAGATATGTATTCAATGACATCACCAGGTGATTTATAGATACTTTTTGCTTGTTTGTTTTGGGGGCCAGACCCAGCAGTACTCCAGGATCACTCCTGGTGTGGTTCAGGAATCAAACCTGGGTCAGCAATGTGCAAAGCAAACATCCTACTTTCTTTTTTGGTGTGTGTGTGTGGGGGGGGGGGGTTGTTTGTTGTTGGGCCACACCTGGTGGTGCTCAGAGGTTACTTATGGCTCTGCACTCAGAAATTGTTCCTGGCAGGCTTGGGACCATATGGGATGCCAGGAATCAAACCTGGGTCTGTACAGGGTTGGCCATGTGCAAAGCAAATGCCCTACCGCTGTGCTAGCTCTCTGACCCATCATCCTACTTTTGTTTTGTTTTGTTTTGTTTGTTTGTTTTGTTTTGTTTTGGGTCACACCCGGCAGTGCTCAGTAGTTACTCCTGGCTCTATGCTCAGAAATCGCCCCAGGCAGGCATAGGGGACCATATGGGATGCCGGGATTTGAACCGCCGTCCTTCTGCATGAAAGGCAAACGCCTTACCTCCATGCTATCTCTCCGGCCCCCATCTTACTTTCTGTACTATCACTCTGGCACTTTACCAGTAGAAAAGTTTGAAGTCCTAGAATATTCTTGGTTTACTCCTAAATGAAACTGACTTTAAATTCCAACCTTCCCCTGTTCCCTACATATCCACCCCAGGGAGAGTCTGTATAGCATTAACTCCAGTACCAGACAGTTGTTTTCAGACAATTTTGAGAAACATCAGCCATAAAATTGATATCCTAGCCCAGAATAGTGACCAAAAAACTGTGAAAAGCAGGGGCCTATAAAACTCAGGAATGTGTGAGTTGGATGAGCTTACAGCCCAGAGTGGAAACCAGAGCCCAGTCCTAAAGAGAACTAATGCACATCTGAGACAATTGCACACCCAAAGTTATGAGTATTCACAAATGCTATGAGAGAGAAAAATTCATTTGCTGCAATCAGGGAAGTCTACTTGGAAGAAGTGATTCATAAAAGAATCACTAGATTTTAACACATTGATGGATGGACACCTGGGCTGCGATTTGTGTTAACTAAGCCATGTGAGCTCCAGTAAAGGCATGGGATGGAAAGGAGTTCGTAAAGAAGAGGTCACAACCCTGCTCTGCCCTTGTTCTGACCTTGTTCCTGCCTGCCAGCTTTGCCTTTGCCCCAAGCACCACCCCCTGGCATAGTCTATGCCCACTGGTTGCCATCAGAAAGGTTGCTGACCTCTGGTGGGGATCATGGGACACTTTACTTGGTATCTAAGTGACACATACTTGTGAAATACAAACACATTTTTATCAAGCAAGTGCCAAGTCAATACAACAATATTAAACATTTGCACAAAACTCTGTGGGCTTTCTAAGCAGTTCCAGGCTAGTTTCCCCCCTGATTTTCACATAATTTGTGTATTCAGAGAATCCCCTTGACTGTGACCTGTGTTTGGATCTAACCAGTCTTGAGTCTGGGATTTCATTACTTTTACCATTTGTGGGAACAGAAGTTCAGGAGCTGTGTCCAGCTGAAAGGGTAGGTGTGCAGGAAAGCTAGAGAGTGCTCAGGCTTCTCTCATTATGAGGACCACCCTGCCCCAGATGCTTCTTAAGAATCGGGGGTTTGGGGTCGGTGAGGTGGTGCTAGAGGTAAGGTGTCTGCCTTGTAAGCTCTAGCCAAGGAAGGACCTCGGTTCGATCCCCCGGTGTCCCATATGGTCGTCCCCCCCCCCCATGCCAGGGGCGATTTCTGAGTGCTTAGCCAGGAGTAACCCCTGAGCATCAAATGGGTGTGGCCCAAAACAAACAAACAAACAAACAAACAAACAAACAAAAGAATCAAGGGTCCTAGTGTCCTCTCAAGGCCTATTGAAGTAAAGTTCCCAAGAGGAAGGTCTTCAGAATTTTGTAAATTCTTTTTCTTTTTTTGTTGTTTACTTGTTTGTTGTTATTGTTGTTTTGGGTCACACCCGGTTGTGCATACTGCAAAAATACCTCAGAATTTATTCCTGGCTGGTTCAGAGGAGCCTATGGGGTGTCGGGTATCAAACCCAGGAGAAAGAGACAGAGAGAAAAAGAGAAAGAGAGAAGAAAGAGAGAGAGAGAGAGAAGAAAGAGAGAGAGAGAGAGAGAAGAAAGAGAGAGAGAGAGAGAGAGAGAGAGAGAGAGAGAGAGAGAGAGAGAGAGAGAGAGAGAGAGAGAGAGAGAGAGAGAGAAGAGACAGTCAGTCCCTCTAGGTCAGGGGTCTCAAACTCAATTTACTTGGGGGCCGCAGGAGGCAAAGTCGGGGTGATCCTTGAGTGCAAAGTCAGTAGTAAGCCTTGAATATTGGGGGTGTGTGACCCAAACAACTAAAACAAAACAAAACAAAACAAAGATTCCTCTAGGGCAGGGCCACAAAATGTTGTACAGAGGGCTGCAAATGGCCCACAGGCTGAGTTTGAGACCCCTGCTCTAGGTCCTGCCCTCTCCCATCTTCTAATTGCTTCTCCTCAGGGGCCCCAGGACTAAAACTAGCTTGTGCTTTTGCCTGTCTCAGTTTTCCTTTTTTTTTCTTTCTTTCTTTTTTGGTTTTTGGGCCACACCCAGCGGTGCTCAGGGGTTACTCCTGGCTGTCTGCTCAGAAATAGCTCCTGGCAGGCACTGGGGACCATATGGGACACCAGGATTCGAACCAACCACCTCTGGTCCTGGATCAGCTGCTTGCAAGGCAAATGCCACTGTGCTATCTCTCCAGGCCTCTGTCTCAGTTTTCCACTTGCACCCATGCAGCTCTCATGGTGAGACACCTGTGTTTGCATCTCAGAGTCACCCTACTACAGAAGTTGCTGGTCCTCATATATCTTGTATTCACTCCATGAACACCTAGTGCTCCTATGCTGCCACCCCACTCTTCCATGTGAGATCTGGACATTCTCAGGACATTCTGGCCCTGGGGTCAGGCTATGAGTAAAAAATATGTATTTTGGGGCCGGGCGGTGGCGCTAAAGGTAAGGTGCCTGCCTTGCCTGCGCTAGCCTTGGACGGACCGCGGTTCGATCCCCCGGCGTCCCATATGGTCCCCCAAGCCAGGAGCAACTTCTGAGCACATAGCCAGGAGTAACCCCTGAGCGTTACCGAGTGTGGCCCAAAAACCAAAATATATATATATATATATATATATATATATATATATATATATATATATATATATATATATATGTATTTTGTTGTAGACATCTTGCGTCTCAGCAATTCTCGTGAGTCATAGCACTACACGATAGGAAAGTGGGAGCACAAGCAGATGAAATATGAAATAAATGAAACCACACGGAGAATGTGGGGTCAACACGTTTCTGGCAGGAGTGCGACAAGTTTAATTTTTTGAGCAGGGGAATTTATAGGGGTAAAATTAGCCACAGGTGAAGAATAATTGTAGTCACAAAGCCTACTATAACAATAACAATACCTAAGCTATGGGTGTGACTAAAAATTCTAAATTACAAGAGAGAAGGTCACAACTCCTTGCAAGCTTACTTAAAACGCAAAAATCAGGATTAGGAGAAAATAGGAAATATCTAGAAACTTGGTCTTTCTAGGCTGCACTCTATTGTTATAGAGTTAAATGAAGGGAGGTACCAAATCCCCAAGAATGAGCTTCCCTATTTCTAAAGGAGGGTCAAAAGTCAAAATCTGTATTCTGGTTACGCCCTTGATTACCAGAAACTGCAGCTGCAAAGGACATATTTGAAAAGGAGAGAAAAATTGTCTTTGCTTTTAGGGCTGACTATATTCAGAAAAAAGGGATTCTCAAATAAACTTTGGTGCTGGAATTTCTGGGCCAAATTATTTGATAGAGGTCAATATTTTGCCTAATATAAACAAAGGAGAGATAGTCAGATACTGGCTGAAAATGTAATACCAGGTGTCTCTTTGGAAATTCCTCAACCATCCACGCAGGAGAAAAAGGCGTTCACAGCGGGAAAATCTGAAGATACATCTGGTGGGCTGAGCCCCCCTAAAAGCTTAGGCATGCCCTGGCAGTATTTGTTATTTATTTAGGTTTCAGGACCACAATGGCAATACTCAGAGCTTTCTCCTGGCTCTTCGTGCAGGGCTCCAGAAACAATGTGGAGTTCTGGGGATTGAAACTGGGTCAACCACATACAAAACAAGTCCCCTGTTACAGTTAGGAGATGTGCCCATGGCCCCTGCCTTTCCCACTACAAGTGCCACATCCACAGGCTGACACTGGGCATCCTCCAATACTGTCATCACCAGAGCTGTATTCTATCCTACTATATTACAGTAGTGGAAACAGACACTCCCCTCCAACATGAGTGGAGTGAGGAGGGAGCCCTATGCCCCTGAGAGCCTAGAGCCAGAGGTTCCTCTGCAAACCTGACTCATCACTCACATATCAGCACATTTGTCCCAGGGCTGAGCATTGTGAGGGTAGCTGTGTATCAGACCCATGCTTATCATGGTTAAAGTTGCATCCAGGGTTGAGTGGCTCAGGGTCACACCTGGGTGTGACCAACTGGGAGAATTAGGAGGTTCCAGAGCTCAATCCATCTGTGGTAGCACAGGCCACATTGCCACATTTAGAACTACTGTCTGTTCTAAATCATGGTTACACAGCATGTTCTAAAATGTGACCCCCAGACATGCCCTGAAAGCTACAACTGTCTCCAAAGGAGAAGCCTTAAAGATGGGCCGTGGGTTGGAGTGATAGCACACACACACACACACACACACACACACACACACACACACACACACACACACACACACACACACACAAACAAAACGCTGATGTGCCCAGACCTTGATGCAGTAATTATACTTCCCTGATTTAGTTTCCTATAAGAAATATCCATGAAGGGCCGGAGAGATAGCATGGAGGTAGGGCGTTTGCCTTGCATGCAGAAGGTCGGTGTTTCGAATCCCAGCATCCCATATGGTCCCCGAGCCTGCCAGGAGTGATTTCTGAGCCTGGATCCAGGAGTAACCCCTGAGCGCTGCCGGGTGTGGCCCCCCCCCCAAAAAAGAAATATCCATGAGGGGCTGAAGAGATAGCACAGCAGTAGGGCTTTGCCTTGCATGCAGCTGACCCAGGACCAATCCTGGTTTGATTTCCCCGGCATCCCATATGGTCTTCTTAGCCTGCCAGGAGCAATTTCTGAGTGCAGATCCAGGAGTGATGCCTGAGCGCTGCTGGATATGGCCCCAAAACACTAAATAAATAAATATATTTATTTATTTATGGGTAGGAGGGTGCTTGCCTTACATGTGGCCAAGGCAGATTTGATTCACAGCATCGCATATAGTCCCCAAAGTACTTCCAGGAGTAATTCCTGAGTGCAGAGCCAAGGATATCCCCTGAGCACCTGTCAGGTGTGACCTAAGAACAAAAATAAAATAAAACAACCCCCCCAATAAAGCAAAACCCACAAAAATCTAGAACCATGAGTGTGAATAATTGCTGAACAAAAATATCCATAGAAATGCTGCTATGCAAAAATTTGAGGAACTTGACTTAGAATAGAAATATAGACCAGGGGACTGGAGAGATAGCGGTAGGGTGTTTGCCTTGCACAGCCGGACGGTGGTTCAAATCTCGGCATCCCATATGGTTCCCGTGCCTGCCAGGAGACACACACACACACACACACACACACACACACACACACACACAGAAATATTGACCTAAGGGAAACACTGACATAAGGAAAAGCACTGGACACTATTTTATTTTATTTATTTTTATTTTTATTTTTTTGGTTTTTGGGCCACACCCGGTGACGCTCAGGGGTTACTCCTGGCTATGCACTCAGAAGTTGCTCCTGGCTCCTGGGGACCATATGGGACACGGGGGATCGAACTGCGGTCCGTCCTAGGCTAGCGCAGGCAAGGCAGGCACCTTACCTCTAGCGCCACCGCCCGGCCCCTGGACACTATTTTAAATGGAAAATGAAAAATACAAAAGTTTATAAACACAGACCCCGATTTTTAAAAGTTTTGGGCCATGCCTGTTAGTGACCAGGCTTTACTCCTGGATCTGTGCTCAGGGCTCAGTCCTGGTAGGATGGGTACTAGGAATCAAAATCAGGTCAGCTGTGTGTAAGGCACACCTAACCCTAACCCTACCCCACTTACTGTCTCTCTAGCCCCTTAAGGGATAGGGAGAATCACTCAAAGAGCTGAAGTACATGCTTTACATGCAGGAGGCTTGGGTTTGATCCCCTGCATTGCTAGAATAAACCAGCCAAGTAGATTCTGGAGACTGCCTTGCAAGTGGCTGACCTAGGACAGACCTTGGTTCTATCCCCTGGCGTTCTATGTGGTCCTCAAGCCAGGAGCAATTTCTGAGCACATAGCCAGGAGTAACCCCTGAGCATCACTGGGTGTGGCCCAAAAACCAAAAAAATAAAGAAAGAAAGGAAGATATTTATCTTGAACACTCTTGGCCCCAGAGTATAGCAAGGAGAAGAAAAGAAATTGACAGAGGAGGAAAAAAACAAATATAAAAAGATGGAGGCCGGGCCCGGAGAGATAGCACAGCGGTGTTTGCCCTGCAAGCAGCCGATCCAGGACCAAAGGTTCAAATCCTGGTGTCCCATATGGTCCCCCGTGCCTACCAGGAGCTATTTCTGAGCAGACAGCCAGGAGTAACCCCTGAGCAACGCTGGGTGTGGCCCCAAAAAAAACAAACAACAAAACAAAACAAACAAAAAAAGATGGAGGCCAGGGGCCACCTGGTCTCAGGTGAAGATAAGAAACAGGACAGAGGGCTCAGGCAGGTGAGGAGGGAAGAAAAAACAAACAAACAGGACAGAGGGAGGAGCCGGAGAGATAGCATGGAGGTAGGACATTTACCTTGCATGCATAAGAACAGTGGTTCGAATCCTGACATCCCATATGATCCCCTGAGCCTGCCAGGAGCGATTTCTGAGCATAGAGCCAGGAGGAACCCCTGAGCACTGCTCAATGTGACCCTCCCCTCAAAAAAAAAAAAAAAAAAAAAAAAGAAAAAAAGAAAGAAACAAGACAGAACTAAATGTCCAAGCCAAAGGCAGCAACAATGGAATCAAGAGACCCAAACTTTAATAATCTAAATTTAAAATGAGCCAGTTTTACTGGCAGGTTGGGGAGGGGAAAAGAGGGGATGCACTTGGGGAATATTGGGGGAGGGAGGTCTGTACTGGTGGTGGGATTGGCCTTGATTTATTGTATATCTGAAACCCAACTGTGAAGGACTTTGTAAATCACAATGGTTTCAATAAAAAAAAAAAAGGTATTTTAAATTTTATTATTTTTGTTTGTTTTTTGGGTCACACCTGGTGGCAGCACTCAGGGCTTACTCCTGGCTCTGTACACTAAATTGCTCCTGGCGGGCACCAGAGACCATAAGGGATGCTGGAATTCGAACCACCATCTGTCCTGGATTGTCTGCATGCAAGACCAACGACATACTCCTGTGCTATCTCTCTGGCCCTAAATATCATTCTTTTCCTTTTTCTTATTTTGGGGAGCACACTCAGTGGTACTGAGGAACTCCTCCTGAGAGTGCTCACAGGACCATATAGGATGCTGGGGATTGAATCCAGGTTGGCTATGTGCAAGGCAAGCACCTTATCGCTGTACTATTGCTCCAACCCCTTAAATTTATATGGTTGGATATTTGTTTTAGTCTTGGTTTGGGGGCCTCACAAGGCATAGATCAGGACATACTTCTGTGTGCTCTAGGATCTCTCCTAATGGGGCTCTGGATCATGTGGGGTGCTGGAGTTTGAACAAGAGTTGGCCACATATAAGGAGAGTGACTTATCTACTGTATTATTGGTACAGCACCTGTACATGGATTCTCGGCAGGCCAGGACATGGTCTGGCACTCCTAACCCCCATGTTGTTCATGAGCCAACTATATCTACTAGAGAGATATTATACATGTCTTACATGCAGTAGACCTGTACCTGTACCTAGTAACTCATATGGTCTCCTGAGCTCACCAGGAATGATTCCTGGGTGCAGGGCCAGGAGTAACCCCTGAGCACCATAGAGTGTGCCCCAAAACAGAACAAAGCAAACAGTTGCCAAGAGTAATCACTGAATACAGAGCTAGGGCACTACGAGGTATGGTCCAAAAGAAAAATTGAAAACTGGGGCCAGAGAGGTGGCGCTAGAGGTAAGGCATCAGACTTGCAAGCGCTAGCCTAGGACAGATTTCGATCCCCCCCGGTGTCCCATATGGTTGCCCAAGCCAGGGGTGATTTCTGCGTGCATAGCCAGGAATAACCCCTGAGCATAAAACGAGTGTGGCCCAAAAAACAAAAACAAACAAAATGAAAATAAGTTAAAAAGATGTACATACTAACAGACTAGAAGCACAGAAGCTGGGATTGGGTAGTGGGATGTGGAAAAATGGGAAGATACTGCTCAAACAGTACAAACTCTGATTTATAATCAGTGAATGCAGTGCTGAATAGATTGCACAAAATTAAGACACTTGCCTTGCATGCAATCAGTCCTGGTTCAGCCCTGGCAACCACTGGGAGCAACATTGTTGAGTGTGGGCCCTCAAAAATAAAGTCTCAGTGAATGCTGGGAATGTACTGTTCGTCATACTGTCTGTAGTTAGCAGTACTGTGTCATATGTCTCAGAGGATGGGTCTAAACTGTTCTTAACAACACACACATGTGCGCGAGCATCTGTGCTCACCCCCCGCCTGTAATGTCTGAGGTGATGGATGTGCTAACTGACCTTAGTGTGGCGATCATTTCCCAGTGGACATATATATCAGATCATCCTGAACACCTTCCATTCACACCATGCCTGGGGGGTGGACAGATATCACAGGGGTGAAGGCACTTGCCTTGCATGCAATTGACACAGGTTTGAACCCAGGAGGGCATCCTGTATTGTTCCCTGAGCACACCTCCCACTCCTGTCACCTGCCTAGGAGTGACTCCTGAGCACAGAGCCAGAAGTAAGCCCTAAGCATCACTGGGTATGGCCCTATATCCTTTCCCCATCCCTCCAAAAATTGTTCTGTGTTCTGTTCTATCTGTCCTAATCTTGCCTTCCTTTCTCAGCCAGCCAGACTGCATGAGCGGTGCTTTAAGGCAAAATGCAATTGCAAAATCCCGGGTTTTTGCCAGGGGACCTATGCCTTGCTCAAATATCACCTCTCTGTCCTTCCTGCTATTTGTACTTCCATTGCAGCACCCACATCCATAACCATCACTCACTACTCCCCATTCCTCTTTCTCTTTTGGTAACTAGTACTGACCTTTCTTTCTCCTAGTGTTGACTGCAATACTGAAAGAAACCACAGGATGGCACAAGAACCACACTAATGACTTTTTGGTTGCCTGCACAGACCACAGTTAATTTCCAATTGTTCCCCATCCCCAGAGTTGGTACCCACTGGCCTGGGCCACTTCCACTTGGGAAAGAGCCAAAGAGCAGCATTTGGTTCATAAACTATATACTCGAAACATCTCCATCCCAACCCCAATCTTCCCATCACAGCATCAGCTAAAGTGATTCTAGGTATGTCTGAGGTGCTTGGAAAGGGACTTGTGTGGATGGGTCATAGCCAGGTTTCTTTCTGGGCCTATTTCAGGTCCTGGGTGCTGGCTCTTCTCAGAGATGCAGCAAGGTAGGTGGCTGTAGGTCTGTCCATTGTGTCCTGAGGAGGAAGTGTCCCAGGTCCCCACATCACATTCAATGGTTGTTAACTGGAATTGAAACCAAAGATTAGACAGACAGGAAAACTAAACTCCAGAATGCAAGGATTTTCTCCTCATCTGCAAACTCCTGTCACAAGAGCTTACTGTATCACCCTCAGTCCTTGTCTTGGTTGACCCAGGAATATTTGAGCCATGGTCAAAGCCAGGCCTTTCTGCATGTTCCTACTACTGGGTCAGACCTCTTCCTCAAAATGTGTATTTTTTGGGGCCCAGAGAGATAGTACAGTGGGTAAGGTGTATGCCTTGTATAAGGCTGACCCAGGCGCTAATCCCTGGCACCCCATGGGTCCTCTGAAACCACTAGGAGTGATCCCTGAGTACAGTCAGAAGTAGGCCTTAAGCAACTGCCAGGTATGGTCCCCAAACAAACAGTAGTTTATTTGATGTATATATTTTCTCTGTCACCAGTACTACTTGCCCAGGTGTTGCCCTCCTTTGGACAAAGGTCTTCTATCTCACGAAAGAGAGAGAGAGAAAGGGGGGGGGTATGATGAACAAAGCCTGTGCCCTGGGAAAGGGGTTTGTGTTCTGTGAGGCCCAGAGCAGAGGTCCTCCATGAAGAGGGGACTCTTCAGAGGTTTCCTGGCTAAGGGGTTTGAGATCTTCTCCAGGGTATGTGCGTGGGCAAACAATGGGGTGACCTCCCCCCTCTGAGAGACCAAGAATGGCTTCCAGCTGGGCAGTTGAGCTCTTCTCTGGCCCTTTCTTTGGCTTTGGAGGCAAGCAAGCCCATACCAGGGGCCCTAACTCTCCCAACCAACACCCCAGGCCCTGAGCCTTTCCTGGCTGCAGGTAGGTTCATTCCCTTTCATCTGGCTGTCCACAGTGTCTGCCTCCCCTCCATAACATAGGGAATTGTGAGTTGGTTCTCCCCATATTGGAAGCTTCCTGAGGGCAGACAGAACCCTCTTCTTGGTATTCAGGTTTGAGGACCAGCAGGAACTTCACAAATGTTTCCACTTAACAAACTCATTAGTTTATCTTTGTCCTAATTAGGAAGCAAGAAGGTTTCTTTTTATTTCTTCCTTTAACAACCCTCCTTTGGAGAGTAATGGCTGAACAGTATCTTCTTTTTTTTTTTTTTTGGTTTTTGGGCCACTCCCGGCGTTGCTCAGGGGTTACTCCTGGCTGTCTGCTCAGAAATAGCTCTTGGCAGGCACGGGGGACCATATGGGACACCGGGATTTGAACCAACCACCTTTGGTCCTGGATCAGCTGCTTGCAAGGCAAACGCTGCTGTGCTATCTCTCCGGGCCCTGAACAGTATCTTCTGGCAGCAGAAGGCAGGACTCCTGGGATACAGGATTGGATCAGAAAGGTGGAGAGCTGGAGAGATATAGTACAAGGGGTAGGACACTGGCCTTGCACAAGGCTGATCTGGATTTAATCCTCAGCACCACTTGCAGGGGGTGGCAAACAGGAATTTTACCCTCACTCAAAATGGCAAAATGCAATATGTGTTTAATATATATATATATATATATATATTTTTTTTTTTTTTTTTTGGTTTTTGGGCCACACCCGTTTGACGCTTAGGGGTTACTCCTGGCTATGTGCTCAGAAATCGCCCCTGGCTTGGGTGGACCATATGGGACGCCGGGGGATCGAACTGCGGTCCTTCCTTGGCTAGCGCTTGCAAGGCAGACACCTTACCTCCAGCGCCACCTACCCGGCCCCATGTGTTTAATATATTATTGTTAAAATTATATAATTTTGTGTGTGTTTGTTTTGGCAGGTCACTGCGTGGTGTGGCTCTCTGACTCTCACAGTTTAAAATTTTGGCTCTTTGTGTCAAACTTGTTTGCCACCCCTGATATGGTGTCCAAATCTCAAAAGGAGTAATTGCTGAGCCAGAGACAGGTGAGTTTGATGAAACAAACAAAACAAACATTGCTGGACCATAGACAGTACTGTACAGTGGGTGCTTGCTTCGCATGCAGTTTGCTCTGTTTTTATCTCTGACAACCTATATGGTCTTCCAAGCCTCACTAGGAGTGATCCCTAAGCTGAGAGTTAAGAAGAAGCCCTGAGGGGCCGGAGAGATAGCATGGAGGTAAGGCGTTTGCCTTTCATGCAAGAGGTCATCGGTTCAAATCCCAGCGCCCCATATGGTCCCCCGTGCCTGCCAGGAGCAATTTCTGAGCCTGGAGCCAGGAATAACCCCCTGAGCACTGCCGGGTATGACCCCCCAAAAAAAAAAAAAACAAAAGAAAAAACAAAAGAAAAAAAAAAAAAAGAAGAAGCCCTGAGCACTATTAGGGTGTTGCTACAAAATTATAACAAATAGGTGCTGGAGATATAGCATGGAGGTAAGGCGTTTGCCTGCAGAAGGTCGGCACCCCATATGGTCCCCCAAGCCTGCCAGGAGCAATTCCTGAGCGTAGAGCCAGGAGTAACTCCTGAGTGCTGCCAGGTGTGACCCAAAAACAAAAACCAAAAATAAAATAAAATAAAATATGTGTATGTAAAAATATACACATGTGGGGCCGGAGTGATAGCACAGAGATAGTTCCTTGCTTTGCGTGTGACCAACCCGGGATGAACCCGGGTTCAATCCTCAGCATCCCATATAGTTCCCTGAGCCTGTCAGGATCGATTTTCTGAGTGCAGAGCTAGGAATAAATAACCCCTGAGCATGCCACTGGCCACAAAACAAAACAGAACAAAACAAAAACAAGAAAGCCCAAACCCAACAAACAAACAAAAACAAACACACACACATATATGTATATATGAACACTGCCCAGTTGCAGGAGGAATCAGAGCATTTCAGGACACTTCGCGACAACCAGGGTAGCAACAGGAGGCTTTGTGTAGTAATAGCTCAGTTCTGAGAGGAGGGGACGGAGAAACTTAGCCTGGGCCCCTTGACATCCTTGTGCCGCCTGCATGAACAGCTCTGGGCTGTACTGCTGCCCTTCAGCCCTGAAAGAGGGAAGCCAGCCATGGCAAAGCCCTGCATGGCTTCCTAGGCCAGCCAGAACTCTTCAAGGGCAGCCACGGGTCTGGCTAGCCATGCCAACCTACTCGTCTGCCAGCCTTCTGTGAGCATCGTCCCCTGGGCCTGGGTGTACTAATGGAAAGCCTGACCATCTGTCCCCACTTGGTCAAGAGACATCAACGATTTTCAGTCTCGCAAGCCACTGCTGGGGCTTGCAGGTCTCAAAAGTTTCTCTGGCCCTGCCATGCTACCAGTTCAGTGTGGAGCTGTGAGCTCCCCTGTGGATGGAAGCCCCTCGCTGGTGCTGCCTCTGCATTTTCCTCCCCTCACACCCCCTCAGCCTCCATTTTCTTGGCTAGGCACCTTTCTCCTCAAGAGGCCATCAGTAGATCAGCATGGGGGACAACCCTGGTGGGGGAGGCTCTTGCCCAACAATCCCTCACTTCCCCACCCTGGCCAAGTGGCCTTCTCACCCACAAAGACTCCTTTCTCCCTGCAAATGCCCTCTTGGGTGAGGGATTACTAAAAAGAACCTTGACTGCCCTGTGCTCAAGGACAGATGTGCTGAAGTAGCTGGGCCATTGTGGGCAATAATGAAGCTGGCACCTGAGGAAAAGAAAGGGAGAGAGAGAGAAACCAAACAAAACAAGCCTATGGTATTAAGCAGTGTAGTGGGCCTGAACGCTGATGTTCCGAGACAAAATACTGAGAGGAGACACTGTGAGGCAGGAGCTTTCACTCTCTCAAAGAAATTCCACTTAAACACCCCTCCCGCCCCCATCCAATTTGGCAGCAGATGAAAAAAAAAAAAAAAAAGGCCCAAACAAAGACCAAAGCATCTCTAGTAAGCTGCATGAATGCTCTGAGAGGAAAAGTGGTTTCCATTGTCAGCTGTCCAGGAAACATGGACACCTGCTCACAGAGGGAAGTGTCATGAGGAGAGGAAGAAGAGGGAGGAGTCATACAATTCACGGAGAAAATGACTGCTAGCAACTCAATCCTGGGAATGGGCTCCTCTGCTTGCCTTGGTCTCTAGGATTGAGGCTGGTCTTGAAGGGAAGCCTCAGGAAAATGAAGGGAATCAAAGATGCCGGTGCTGCAATTGTGTTAAAACTGCAGGTGAGTGATGAGTTTAGTTTGAGTAATAACTACATTTTGAACTATCCTAATATTGAGAATGCAGAGCCTGTTTAGAGTACAGGCAGGGCTCGGGTGGGGAGGAGGGAGATTTGGGACATGGGTGATGGGAATGTTGCACTGGTGATGGGTGGTGTTCCTTTTATGACTGAAACCCAAACACAATCATGTATGTAATCAAGGTGTTTAAATAAAAAAAAAACAAAAAAACTGCAGGTGAGTGTGAGGCACTAATGGTACATGCTAGAATCAACACATTAAAAGAGCAAAAGGCAGAACTGCTTGGCAGAATTCTCAGACTGGGGCTGGAGAGATAGCATGGAGGTAGTGTGTTTGCTTTGCACAACAATGGTTCGAATCCTGGCATTCCATATGGTTCCTTGAGCCTGCCAGGAGCGATTTCTGAGCGTGGAGCCAGGAGTAACCTCTGAGCACTGGCAGGTGTAATCCAAAAACCAAAAACCAAAAACCAAAAAAAAAAAAAAAAAAAAAAAGAATTCTCCTCAGACTCTGACTTTTCTGAGGAATGGCAGACTTGCCTGTGGGAGAAGACCCTTGACCTGCAGGGGTGTCTCCTCTTTCCTAACCTATAACTGGACCCTCAGGATCTAGTCTCTTTGGCACTTCTGCTTGAGCAAATAATACCATATTTTCTGGCGTATAAGATGACTTTTGAAACGAAAAAAAAGTCAACTGAAAATCGGGGGTCATCTTATAGCTGAATATATCCCAAAAAAGTTTCGATATGCCGCTAAATGAAAATCGTCTGGATATTGCCACAAAATGAATTTCCCAACTCGATCCTGCACCAATATCTGCAAGGCTGCTCAGACCACCTTTCTAACTCAGCCAATCTAAGCAGGCTTTTTTTTTTTTTGGTTTTTGGGGCCACACCCATTTGATGCTCAGGGGTGTGCTCTGGCTTAAGTGCTCAGAAATTGCCCCTGGCTTGGGGGGACCATATGGGACGCCGGGGGATCAAACCACGGTCCTTCCTTGGCTAGCGCTTGCTCTAGCACCACCTCGCCGGCCCCCAAGCAGGCTTTTTATGCATGCAAATTATACAATGTTCTGTACCCAAATCTACACTGTAAAAAGCCTGCTCAGAATGGCCAGAGTCAGAGAGGAAGTCTAAAATTAGGGGGTCATCTTATACATCGGAAAATACGGTAGCTCCTCACTCATTTTCTCACTCACACATATTAAGAAACCTGTGAATCAGGTCACCTCAAGGGATGCTGAGGAAAATGCCAGAATAGGTGAAAGATCAAGACTGTGTCTTTAGACTGACAGCTACTTAGAGGTGATCAGCTTGTGGAGTCTGGAAGATGACCCCAGAAGTTGAGTGGGCAACAAAGACTGGTTCCCAAGGAAAGTGTTGGCCAAAATCTCCCAAAACTCTCAGCAGGTTTAGTACAACTGGGCATAAGTGATATTCCTCTCTGAACCCACATCAATAGTCAGGGCCACAGAGGACTTTCACCTAGACTCCCCCAGAAATGAACATACTCAGGTTTTCCCGTCACCCATCTTTCATTCCATGAAAATTGGCTGGACAGGCAGGGAGATATACTAGGCCATAGCTGCAGCCCACAGAACCTGAGTCCATGGAATCTACTCCTTTGAGACAAAGTTAGAGTGAGGCTACAAGCAAGGGTTAGGTTTAAACTGTGGTAGAAGGTGAGAATGATAATGACAATGAGAGAGAGTTAGGCTTATGTTATGGCTAGAGTTACAATTAGGTTTATGGTAAAAGGTTAGTGTGAGAATTTAAGTTTGTCTCTGGTCTAAGGGAACACTCTGCTTGAAGAACCTTGAAGATTCTTTGCATCCCTATTTGGCTCATCATTCTATTTCACCAACTTGAAGATCTTTCAAAAGCACTGTGGTGGCACTGAATCTATTTTCTCTTTTAAAAAAAGATTTTTGGGGGCCAGAGCGGTGGCACAAGCGGTAGGGCACCTGCCTTGCAGATGCTAGCCTAGGACGGGCTGCATTTGATCCCCCGGAGTCCCATATGGTCCCCTAGCCAGGAGCGATTTCTGAGCGCAGAGAGAGCCAGGAGTAACCCCTGAGCATCATAGGGTGTGCCCCTCCCCCCAAAAAAAACAAGAACCTTTTTTTGTTTGTTTTGTTTTTGAGCCACACCTGGTGGCACTCAGGGTTACTCCTGGCTCTGTGCTCAAAAATCACTCCTGGGAGGCACGGGGTACCATATGGGATGCCAAGATTCGAACCACCGCTGGTCCTGGATCGCTGCTTACAAGGCAAACACCCTGCCGCTGTGCTATCTCTCTGGCCCCAAAAGAACGTCTTTTTGAGGCTGCTGGTTTCTGAGTTATGGCTAGGGTTATCATGGGGTTTGGATTTAGAAATAGGATAAGAATTAAGTTTAGGAGTCGGAGAGATAGCATGGAGGTAAGGTGTTTGCCTTGCATCCAGAAGGTAGGTGATTCGAGTCCGGCATCCCATATGGTCCTCTGAGCCTGCCAGGAGCCATTTTTGAGCATAGAGCCAGGAGTAACCCGAGTGCTGCCGGGTGTGACCAAAAAAACCAAAAAAACAAACAAACAAAAAATTAAGTTTAGGTTAATGGCTAGTGTTAGGTCCCAGGACTCAGGTTTGGATTAAGGTTTAAGATTTGAGCTAGAGCTAGAGGGTTTTGGGTTAAGGCTGAAAACATTTTTCTAAGGCTGCTCATTTGGGGGGGGGGGGATTATGGACCATAACCAGTGACGATTAGGGGTTACTCCTGGCTATGGACTCAGAAATCGTTCCTGGCTTGGGGGACCATATGGGACACCAGGGGATTGAACCACCATCAGTCCTAGGCTAGCACGCGCAAGGCAAATGCCCTACTGCTTACACCACCGCTCCGGCACCAAGGTTGCTCATTTTTGAGGGTTAGGATTAAAGCAAAATTAGGGTTAGGGTTGGGATGAGGGTGAGCAATAGTTTTTTTTCTTTTTTTGGCTTTTTGGGCCACACCTTGAGATGCTCAGGGGTCACTCCAGGCTATGAGCTCAGAAATCACTCTTGGCTTGGGGGACGTCGGGGATCAAACCAAGGTCTGTCCTAGACCGGCCACATGTAAGGCAAACACCCTACCGCTGTGCTATTGCTCCAGCCCATAGGGTTTTTGATTTAGATAGGCTGAGGCAGAATGAGAGTAAAAGTGAGGTATTAGGGATATTATCGGGGGTCCTCTCAAGCATGAAGCAGGGGATCCCACATAGGCTGAATACAAGGCTATGAATAGGGTTAGGATTTGGACAGGACAGAATAGGTTAGGATAGGGCAAGCTTTACCCCATCCTAGGTCTAGAACCACTCCGTCTTTGGGCTGCAGTGTGGTGGCGGCTGGAACAAATGGAATAAAAACTCAGCACTCCTATGGTGTGTCTGTCAGTGCCTGCCTGAATGCAGGGGAGGACAACCTGCCCTGGGCATGGTGGGTGTCAGCTGGGTATAGAAGTCCCACTTTAGGCAAGGCCAGTTAGATGGGGGAAAAGTCCTGCTCTGGATACTGTCAAGAGTCAGGTGGGGAAGGATGCTCTGTCCTGGGCAGATGGTGGGGGAGTGTGCATTTGTCTGGGTTTTATGTGGGTGACCTGACCTCTTTCTGTAGGGTGCAGGTTAACAGTAAGGCCACATGGAACCAGAATACCACTGCCTGCAGAGGAGGCTCCTTGTCTGTGCCAGGCCTCATGGCTCTGAGCAGACTGTGGGTCAGACTCTGTCCTGGACGGCTGCATGGCAACGCCTGAGCTTCAGGCAGATCTTCAAGCCTGCTGGGCAGATCCCCGGAATGGAACCAACAGGAAACAGTGACACCCCCCCCCCCATTCCCAGCCCCACTGTGGCATAGAAAACAAAGGGAGAATATATATATATATATATTAAATGACTATTTTATTTACACACCCTATTCATAAATAATTGAATCCTCGTTTGGACAACACAATGATTCCTTGGCGGTTGTAAAGACGACAGTGAGTGAAAGTAGATACATGGACTGACTGGCGGCCGCAAGGGACCCTTTCCCAGAGTGCACACTTGAGGGAGGCTCCCAGCACCTTGGGGGTTGGGGGAGCCAGGTGGGAAAATCTGGCCCCTTTTACAGGTGTGTTTTGGCGACAGTTGGAAAACAAAGAGACGCCACAGGGAGCCCCGCCCCGCCCCCAGGAGCGGCTGCCTTTGTTCAAGTTGCAAGGCATCTCTTTGGATTTGCAAATATTTTAATTCACAGGAACTCAAGGAAGGGGTGGGTTGGGGGCAGGGTGGAAAGTAGCTGATCCTTGGGTCTTCTCCAGCTCCTGTGCCCCTACCCAGCCCCCAGAAGTGGCGACAGCATTCTAGACACATGCAGTGGTATGCCAGTACCATACACACGACACAAACTGGACGGCCCGGCATCGCCGCCATGGGGGGCGGGCTCTGGGTCCTCCAAGTCTGGGCTCTGCCACAGAACAAGGCGGGGGACGGTAGGCTCACAGGGTCCGCACAGCCACCGGGTAGAGGAGAGACAAGTGCTCGGCTCCTTTGATGGGGAGCTTCCTAGTGGTGTAGTAGTGAATGACTTCGGGGACGCTGTCGAATGGGGGGCTGTTCTGACCCAGAACATACTTCTCTTTGGTTTTGGCCAGTTTCATGTGCATGAAGCCCTGGTTGCTCCTGCAAACAGAAAGAGAAGTGATCAATGCCTGCCCACTGACCCTGACCAAGGAGGGCTGGGGGGCTGGAAGGCAATTCCTTATCTCTGAATATGAACAGGCACTGTCTTTCTAGGGTTGGCCACGCTGCTGCTAAAAAGTTCTAAGGACATTTTGGTGTCTGGGACCAGAGGTGCTGGCCACTCCCCATTCCCTTACAGGTTCCACACACCTGGGCCTTGAGTCACCACTTTATGTCTGCTGAGAAAGGTCCCAAGAAAAGCCACCTGGATGACAGGTGCAGAGCTCTATCCATCAACAGCTCAGTGTACTTGTTTGCTGCATGGAGCTCAGCCTGCTAAGTGCAAAGTTCAGGCTCCCTTAACCTGGCTGGAGAAAGGGGCCCCATCCCCCTCCCCCCCAGCTCTGAGCCTGGGTCTTCTGGATTCTCTTAGGGTCCTGCCACTACAGCTGAGGAAGCTAGTGCTCCAGATTCATCTAAAGCATGTTTCATGGTGACACAAGGCCCCAGTTCTCCATCGACCCCAGGGGCCCAGCTTTAGGGAGGCCAAGACTGACCCCCCAGCTGGACTGAAAGCTCTGAGAGGCTGAAGTAGGTTTGCAGACATTCTGGGCTGGCTGTGGCAGCTCTCTGGGGATACTGGGGTCCTGCACACTTCTTCCCATTGGGGCTTGGGTTCTCCCCACCCCCACCCCCAGCTGTCCCCGCTCTCTTCATGTGATGATTTGGACTCCAGGACCATTAGGAAATGAACAGAGCCTCCATCTAATGAAGTGTAGGCACGGAGCAATATATCTGTTCGTAATAATGTATTTAGAGATGTCACCCTCGGCTTAAAGGAAATCGTTTGGAGAGCAATTAGGTTCCAAGAGAGAATAATTCCCGTAAAGAAGTGAAATTTAAATGAAGACTTTTTTAAGGCTGACAATGTTCTAATTACAGAGCCTGTGGCAAGCTCTGCGCCTTGGTGAGGGGTCGTTCCCTGGGAGAGGCACAGGCAGCGGTGGGGACTTGGTCGAGCTGTGCCACCTGCTTAGGAGATGGGCTTATGTGGCTGCATCAACCCCTGCAGCTCTGCTGAAGCAGGTCAGAGGAGAGAATGGAGCTCATGGGGCAGCCCTACCCTTGAAAACACTGCCTACAAGACAAATAGGGCAATGCTTTGGGGTGTCAGTCACCATGCTTCATTTTGCTCCCAGGTCTACAGGTGGGAAGGGGGAGGTTGCTGATTTAAGATTCTGGGAGTTTCAAGGAGTCAAAAGTCTATCTCTTCTCTGTGGTTCACCTGGAATGGTGGCAGGGAGGAAGGCACCACAGGCAGAACCAGTGGTGAAGAATGACCATTCTGACCCTAAGGGCTACCAGGTTTTAGAAACACACTGTGAGTGATGCCATGAGGGTAAAGGGCAGCCTTGGACCCTCCTAACACCAGCACTGTGCATTCCCAAACACTCGACTTTTGGTCCATGCGGATTTATAATCCTGAGCTAGATGGACTGGGGAGAGGGCAACAGAGAGAGGTCATCATCTGGCCTCACACAAGGGCCCAGCACAAGCCCCACCTACAGTCTCAGGCCATCCTGGGATCTTGCTGGCCTGGAGGTTTGGGTTCTGGCCTCTTCCTGATGCCCCCAGGAGCCACGTCCTGCTATGTGCACTTATGCAGGGGGAAAGGGTGGCTGGCTCCAGGCTCTCCAGCCCAACACTGACTAGAAAGACCTAACTGACCCCTCCACCCTCCTCCAGGCAGCACCGTGGATGAGAAGCATTAGAATCCCAGCAATGGACTCCTGGGCTGACTCCTAGATGGGGGTGGGAGTGGAGAGTCAGGGCCGGCTCTGCATTCTACACCCTGCTCCCAGACACATGGCAGTCACAGACCCTGACCAGCCACAGGTTTCAGTGGGAACCAGACATTCCCAAGCAACTCAGTGGAGATATTTTTTTGGATTTTGAAACATTCAGAGCTGCTCCAGAACTATTCCCTTTTCGGTGCTCAGGAGGGACCACATGGTGGCAGAAATTAAACTTGGGGGCCCTACACGCAATGCAGCCCTTTGAGCTATCGTGTGTGTGTGTGTGTGTGTGTGTGTGTGTGTGTGTGTGTGTGTTTGCAGTGCTAGGGATGGAACCCATGGCTTCACACATGCAAGTTATATCCTTGACAGATAGTTGAAACTTGTCCCCCTCCCTCCCTCTCTCTCTCTCTGCCCTGGGTCTGCACTCAAGAAGTAATCGGTCCTGGCAATGCTTGGGGCAACATATAGGATGGTAGGGATCAAACTTGTTCAGCTACCTGCAAGATAAGTGCTTTACTCACTGTACTATCACTCCAGCCCCTGGCTAAGATGATTCTTAACTTTCCATGGAAGAAGACACCATCAGAAAGATAAAGGGCTGAGCAATGGATGTGTGGCTGCACTGCACAGCATAGGGCAGAAATACAACTTGGGAAGACTCTCCTCTTACCTGGTGGGAGGTACACCTAGGAGGAGCATGAGTGAGCTCAGAGAGGGCAAAGCAAGGCTTTGGCCAAATACAGAGCAAGGTGGGCTGTAGCTGTGAGCTGAACCTGTCATCAGTGTCCCTCTGGAAAGGCATGGGTGAGGAAAGGGGCTACCTCCACTTGTCTTACTTGCTCTGATCCTGTACTCTTTTGCTCAGAGCCTTGCGAGTACAAATCACAGTGAGGTATATCTAATGGAGGTGACCTGTCTCGTAAGAATGCTGGGGTTTGGGGACTGAAGTGAGAGCACATCACTCATTAGCATCACAAAAGAGTACCCCCTCATCACCATCATTATCAAAATGGGCCCAGTTCTGGGTCTAATAACAGACCCCCACCTCAGCTCATAATCACAGGCTTTAATAAAACCACTCAGTCCGCAGCAGCAGCTGTGGGCTGGGCGGGCAGAGTGTGAGGCCTCACCTCTTGCTTCCAGACCTAATTGCTTGATGCATATTTCATGAAGAATTCTGGGTAATAGTTATGTTAAATCGTTTCTTTTCATGATAAAATGACTTGAAAAGACTTGCATATAACATTTGTGCAGGAGGTAAGGAAATTGTCCTTTGGGACAAGTTTGTGGATTCTCCCCCAGAATGCACATGGGATGGGCAAATTGGGGGCATCTCCACTTCATCTCCAAGGACAGGTGGGAGGGAGTGGCTGTTTCCTTGCAGTGTCACTTGACAGTGCACAGACCCCCTCCCCATCCAGGGCTACGGTCACATTAGTCCACTGAGGATTCTAGTGCTCAGTGCTATACTGGGACCAACTATCACTATTCATGAACATGGAAAGAAGGACACTGAGAGGAGTGGGGAAGAACTTGAAGTGAAGCCTGACTCTGAGGCATGGAGGTTTTTGTGGCAGCCTTGACACTGGGGCTCTGCAGCAACCATAGCAGCCTCACCTTCCTTACTTCCTTGACTCCCTGCAGTGACCACGGCAGCCTAGCCTTCCTTCCCAAAGTTACAACACCTCTTTCCCATCCTGCAGCGATGGCAGAAGAGGAGAGTCTAGTTTAGGGCACTCAGCAACTGATGTAGGGAGGGTCCCAGGGCTCTGCATTCCATGCATCTGGTGATGGCAATGAAAGGGGGATCACATAAACCTTACCCCATTGGTGACCTCAGGCTGATGGAATAGGTCATCCTGCCTGAACTTTGAGTCTTTCCCACTGTGCCCTCTGATAGGTGGGCTATCTCCTACCCCTCCCATAGCCTGATGCAGCCCCTTGTGGAACACTCCTGAGTGCCTGCGGAGAGCAGAGACCCAGAGGAGGTGCAGAGTGACCAGAGACCAGAGGAAATTCTGGGGCTCAGCTGCAGAGAAAAGCAGTGCCCATCTCAGGGGCCGAGCTCCTCAAATGGGACTGGGATCCTGGGGGAGACAGGCATAGCCATTGTTGCCCTTGGCTGGCCTTGATGGGGGCACCCTGTGGTGTCCTGAAGCAGCTGGAAGACTGGCTTTGTCTATTGCTCAGAACCAGAACACTTCAAGGACCAGAGGAAGGAGCGAGTCGAGTCGCT
Organism: Suncus etruscus; assembly: GCF_024139225.1. Taxonomy (NCBI): domain Eukaryota; kingdom Metazoa; phylum Chordata; class Mammalia; order Eulipotyphla; family Soricidae; genus Suncus; species Suncus etruscus. The sequence goes on along the minus strand of NC_064848.1, from coordinate 24,522,952 downwards.
AGGGTCAGGATGAGAGGACAGAGTCTAGGGCCAGGACCTTTGATATCCAGCTGTGTGATGGGGGACTGGGAGTGAGTGGGTAAAGGAGGTTCTTTGAGACTGAGATGTCCGAGGATTCAGGGGCACACAGTAGGTGCTGAGGATATCTCTGACTATACTGCATTATCACAGATGATAGCCCTCAGGCATACTCAAGTGTTCTAAAGAAGAGTCAGGGTGGTGCAGTGGACAGGAATACAGGAAATGGTATCATAGCTTGAGGGGAAAAAGAGGGACAATGCAGTGGTACTTTTTTTGAGGGGTGTGCACACCCAGTAGTACTCAGGGGTTGTAACCAGTTTAGTGCTCAGAAATTACTTTTTTGTTTTCATTTTTTTGCCCATACTTGGAGATACTTAGGACTTACTTCTAGCTCTGCACTCGGGAATTACTTCTGGTGGGGCTCAGAGGATCATATAGGATGCCAGAAACCGAGCCCCGGTGGGCTATGTGAAAGACAAATGGGAGTGCCCACCTTGCAATTGCTCCAGCCCAAATCATGCTGACTGTTAGAGCAACGGTGAACAGTAAACTTGCAGGTGACTCATTATAAACTCAGGTCCCAGAGTCTCTCCCACCCCCAGACCTGGGTCTGAGTCGTTCGTTGCCCTGCTGCTTCTTAGCCAGGCCTCTCTGTGCCTATTTCCCTGTCATTCACGATCACCCAGAGGACAGACAGTCCTGAGATCAGAACTGGGCAGTGCCTGCTGAACACTGGCTGGCAGGTGCTGCAGCCGGTGGGGTTTCTGACAGGGCTCAGGCTCCACCTGCCCCACACCCCAGGAGCCTGAGCCCACTGCTGCCCATCTGGCAGGGTATACTGGCTTGTGCTGCCTGGCTGGGCACTGGTCTGTCTTCCCGTCTGTCTGCTGTGCTGCTTGTGAAGCCAAATGCTCCTGCCCCTGCCCCATCGCTGGCTACAGCACAGGATCTGGGTCCTGCTCTGTGGCAAAAGGCCCCTGGGCAGAGTGTTTGCTTCCCTGAGGCCAATGTCCCCAAATAGCAAAAAGGTGTGTGTGCTTGTGTGTGTGTGTGTGTCCCACAATGGCCAGAACCCTTGTATTCTTGCTATATCTTCTCTCTCTCTCTCTTTTTTTTTTTTGCTATATCTTTTCAGCTTGAGACTTCATCAATGTGAATATCCCAAGCTTTGTTGACCTCCCAAGACCCCAAAGTTTATCTCATTGACACATGAGTGTCATTGGCCACAGAAAACATAATTTCGAAATAAAGATTTTTTTCCTGTTTGATTTTGGGTCACACCATACTGCACTCAGTGGTACTCTTGGTACTGCTTGTGAGACGGTGCAGTGCTAAAAATCCAACCTGAGGCTCTGGTATGCAGCATGCACATAGTCATTAGTCATGCTCTTTGCTCTGATGTCAACTTAAAAAAATTTTTTTTTGGAGCTGGAGAGGTGGCGCTAGAGATAAAGGGCCTGCCTTGCAAGTGCTAGCCTAGAATGGACTGTGGTTAGATCCCCCAGTGTCCCATATGGTTCCCCCAAGGCAGGGGCATTTCTGAGCGTATAGTCAGGAGTAACCCCTAACAGTCAAATGGGTGTGGCCCAAAAAAAACAAAACAAAAAAAATTTCTTTTTGAGGGGCTGGGGTGCACAGAGGGAATATGGCAGTGTCCTGCCCTGCAACGCTGCCTGGGGCTGTTAGCAGTACATGGGTTTTCAAAACAAAACAAAACAAAAACATAGGGATGAGGTGTTGTTCTAATTAAAGAATTTCAAACAAGGCAACTTTTGCCAACCCAATTGTTTCAGAAATTCTTCTTCTCTTGAATGTGTATCTCTCCTGCCCACTCCTTTGAGCCATACCCAGCAATGTTTAGGGCTTACTCCTAGCTCTGCGCTCCTGGTGGAGCTCAAGGGACCATATGATATGCAGAGGATAAACCTGGGTCAGCTGCATGCAAAGGCAAACACCTTCCTACTGTTATTTCTTCAGCTCTAACTACCTTTCAAAACCTTACTCTAATCTCTATTTTTCAAAATCCAGGATCTTAGGGCCAGGGATATGGCTTAAAGGGCTGTAGTGCAATACATGCATGCTCCCAGGTACAGAGCTGGGAGCTATCCCTGAGGTGTGCACTCGCTTGTCTCTATCTGGATGACTCAAGCCCCTTCTTCCAGCTGTGACTCCCACAGGAACAGAACAGCCACCTGCCTCTGGAGATCTTATTGTAGGAAGGATGGCAGCTGCCACTAGCCATGCCAAATGTAGCTCGAAGAGGCTGATTATATTTCCTCTGGGCCTTGGGAGTTATTTAACCAGCTCTAAGCAGAGTAAGACCACAAATACTTTTCTGAGGTAATCTAAGGCAAACAACCTCGCCTGTGTTTGTACAGTCTTCTAGAGTTTACAAAGCGCTTTCACTTCCCTTGACTCCCAAGCCCTCACCCTCCTCTTCACAAGGAGGGTGAAATGGGTCAGGATTTGCCTGCCCCTTCCACAGTGACAGAGAACACAGTGCCCATCACATGGACGCCACACACTGGCTTATTTATGACATTAAAAGCCAGAGCAATGGAGCTGGAATGATAGCACATCAGTAGGGTATTTACCTTGCAAGCGGCCAACATAGGACAGACCCAGGTTTGATCCCTGGCATCTCATATGGTCCCCGTACCTGCCAGGAACAATTTCTGAGTGCAGAGCCAGGAGTAACCCCTGAGAACTGCCAGGTGTGGCCCCCAAACCAAACCAAACCAAAAAGCCAGAAGCAAGCAAAAGTGGGTGTCTCAAATGTTGGGGGGCAGGGGAGCTTTCTGATGGGTTCAAGGCAATGCTTTCTTGTTTTGTTTTGGGGTCACACCCGGCAGTGCTCAGGGATTACTCCTGGCTCTATGCTCAGAAATCGCTCCTGGCAGGCTCAGGGGACCTGAGATATGGGATGCCGGATTCAAACCACTGTCCTTCTGCATGTAAGGAAAATGCCTTATCTCCATGCTATCTTTCCGACCCCTAAAAGGCAATGCTGTATCTGGCCAACAAAGGAGGTAAGAGTAGATGTGAGGCACGAGGGGAACCAGTTCATTGACATTATTCCAGTGCATGCCACTCTGAGATAATTTTAGCTTAGCTGTGTGTGTGTGTGTGTGTGTGTGTGTGCGCGCGCGCGCGTGTGTGCGTGCTTATGCTCACGAATGTGTCCCTATGCACTGTTGTTTTTTTGTTTGCTTTGGTTTTGAGGCCACACAGTGTTGTTCAGGGCTTCCTCCTGGTGCTCAGGGAACCTTTTTTTTTGTTTGGTTACTAGGTGTTGAGCCTGGGTCAGCCAAATGCAAGGCAATGGCCCTGCTTGCTGTACTATTGCTTCTGAGAGTCTATCCCTGGGACTTGAAGCCACTGGTCCTCCTTCCAGGCCTTACTTGCTGGGGACACAAAGCAGGATATGGGCGCGACACACGGAATTTGCCCTCATGACTTGGCATTGGTCATCTTCTGGACTTCTTGCTTTTGGTTTTGGGGTATGGTGAAAGGGGCAGTGACGTTGAGGCACCCAGTTTTCCTGGGTCCTTTTTTAGTTTTATTTATTTTTGGATCATGCACTCTAGAGCTGGCTCTGGCCTCACTCCTGCTGTTCTGGATGTTCCTAACTTCTGGTACTTAAGGGTTAGGTGCCAAGGGGAAAGCAGAGCCCCTGTGGTTGGGTCACTAGCCCCCACCCTCATCAAGCAGAGCCAGAGAACATTTGTTTAGATCAATTTTGAGTCTCAGTTATAGGCAACTAAGTTGCAGCAGGAAAGCCTCACACTAGGAGGAGGCAGGTGTGAGGGGCCAGAGCTGAGTCCAGGTAGGTCCTAGGAAGGCAATGAGATGCTGGACCACGCTGAACCAATGACCAGAGGCTCTATGAAGTCCTTAAGAACAGTAAGCTGCCCTTTGCCTCATGTGGGGTCACTTAACTGCATGCTAGACAGGAGCCAGTACACAGCCCACAAAAATGGGGAAACCCCAGATTTGTATAGATTTGGAGAAGCTGAGACTTCTACCCTGAGACCATCCTGCTCTTTAGTGGCAGAGTTGGGGTTCCAGGGTGGGACCATATGTGGCAGCTACTTCTTTCTAGTTCAGGTGCACATGTGTCTTAGGGCACAGAGAGGCAATGGGGTACATCAGAAATTGGATGGGAGGAGTTTTCTTTCCCCCTGTGTAAATTCCTCAAAGATATAAAGGTTCCTCCCCCATATCCATGTCCTCCTTTAGTGTTTCTCCCCCTTACCGCCCACCAGGCAGCCTAGAAGCAGTGGTGGGAGCAGAGGGCAGGATCGTGGACCTCTGAGTAGTGCTGGCATGGCTGGGCAGCTCACACCACTTTCCTTCAAGTCCAGTCAGCATGAGGGAGGAGGACCTGGGGACTGCTATGGGGCATGAGGACCCCAGGACTACTGCGGGGAGGGCACACCCACGGAAGCAGACTGCTATGCTGAAGCTCCAATGTTGACCTCACAGGAGTGTGGGTGTTCTCTGAGGACATGTGAAGGGAAGGCAGCCTGTCTGCATCATCCCCCTCCTCACTGTTATTACTTCTTGCTCCTGGCTGTCAGCGGCAACAAACTAAGATTAATCACTTGCCTGCCTAGACCTAGACCAGCCTCCTGTTTAAAAACTCTCTCCTCCACTGCTATAGAAATCAAGAAAGAAAGAGGGGCAAGAAACCTAACTGCAACTTAATGCTCACATGTCCCGGTCCCTTTTGTGGCCACTGCTTCCCATAAGGGTGCAGAATAGGAGAGACTGGGGTGGGAGGTCCAGCACTGGGGCCAAACCCAGTAGCTTCCAGGAGGCATTGTGTATTGATCAGCACAAGAGTTGCTCTCCAGTAGGAGTCCCCGCCCCCTCTCCTGCACCAGGAAAGATGGGGTACCTGGCAGGGAGGCACCAGGTGCAAGCTGTGAGTAATCAGCCTGGAAGCAAATCAAGCAGCACAACTCCAGACCCTTCTTCCACTCACCTGAGTGGACAGATATAGCCTGCACCTGCCCCAGTCTGAGCCTTGTCTGGCACTGCCCCTGATCCCCATGGTGAATCCTAAGTCTTCGGGAAAGCAGAGAGGGGCAGAGATGCCTAGCGGACATGTTGGCAACCTTGGTTTCACGAACAGGGCCCCAGTGCAAACTGGTGTTTCCCAATGGGGTTCAAGAAGGCCATGGCACTAAGTGAGCAGCGCACAACAGGAGAAAGACAAGAGCTTGCATTCTAAGTGGGTCTCTCTGCCAAGGTTATTGCTCTCCACTCCACCTGGTATGAATGAATGTGGCTCATTCATTCACATGGGAAGAGCCAATGGCTGAGTGAAGCAGAGCTTTGGGGGCACCAGGAACCATCTTCATCTGCCAGGCACCACTCAGCTTATCTCTGAGCACTGGAGATGCCCCTAGGCCACTGCCACATCTGGACTCAGCACTACTCAGTAAGTGGGGAGGGGGGGGGTCAGAGCCTCCCCCAGGCCTCACTAGTGCTTCTCCACAGGATGGATTCCACACAGCTGTGCCTGACCCCCTGCCTGTTCGTGTGGCCAACCTCCTGTCTCTTAGCCTTCCTCTCCAAACCTAGTCAGGATCCATGCATGCAGATTTACAGTGTGCTTATGTGTGAGTTTGCACAGACACACACACTGGAGGCTGGGACTGTGACCCAAAGGGCCTGCAGCTTCTTCCTGAGACTCTCCAATCCTGATCTGCTGCCTTCCCTCCCAAAGGATGTCTATTGTCTCTCACCAACCCTGCACTTTCCTGGGCAGGAATGAATGTGGCCCTAGGACTGGAGTTCCTGCATGCAGCACACTAGTGTTTTGCACCATCTCCCGGCTCCATGATTCCTCCCCCCACCACCCATTTTCAGGGGTCAGACTTAGGGATGAAACCCAGGGCCTCAGGTATGCAAGATACATGCCCTTATGGAGAGACACCCCATCCCACCCCCGGCCTCCCACAGGTCACTTGGCAGTTCTTCCGGCATTATTCATGCCATTGGTTAGGCACAAGGTGCTGAGACCGGTGCACACAATGGTGCTATTGGTGCATCTGGAAAGCTCCAAGCCCCTGTGCAATGGAGAATCACATGGCCGGGCCAGCCACCCTGGCCCTATTGTGTCCCCTTTTGTAGCCTCCTTTTCTTCACCCAGAAAATGGAGACACTCTCATCTGAGGGTGTGGCAGTGAGGTCAGAGAGCTAAGATCCACCCCTGCAGCTGTGGGCATGACAAGTGGGCCCTGGCTAGAGGTGCCCCTCCTGTTATGGATGGATGGAAAGGGAGGCCAGAGTGGAAACCCGAGTGGACAGACGTGCACTCACTTCAGCGAGAGGGAGAAGTCATGCTTGCTGGTCTGGCTGTTCCGTACCAGGTAGCTGCACTCCTTGCACAGCCTCAGTAAGCTCTCAGCATCTCCCCGACTGATGGAGCCATGATACCATCTGTGGAGAGGACAGAGGGTCAAAGCCTGCAGCCAGCACCCAGACATCTGCTCCTATTTGAGGAGCCATGTACCCCCTTACGCATCCCCACCCTGCCAAGGGCTGCCAGACACAACTGGCATGTGCCCTTTCATTTGGGGCACAGGAAGTCCTGGGAGGAAAGATGCTGTGCTGCCCCTCCACCATCCCAGGTCTCCCGTTCTGGTAGGAGTGTTAATGGCTGATAATACTCTCACACAGCTATTAGCTGTGTGTCCCAGGAAATAAGCAGATACATAAGTGGCTGGCAGGATGGTGGAGCAAGATTGCATGTCACCTGAGGTCAGTACCAATGCAGAGAGGAGTCTAGCCTGGCTGGGAGGAAGTATGGGGCAGTGAGATGGGGCCAAAAGTGGGTCCAATTAAGGGACAGCAAAGTCGTGAGCAGGGCTGACTCGCTGTGATGTCAGCAAGTGTGCCACGCTCTGTGCAGGGGGATCTGGCATTGTTGGGGCCTGGTGGCCATTTGTCCTTGCATCACAGATTTACAAGAGGCAGTGGTGGAGGAGAGGTGGTATGATATGGGGTCTGGAAGAAAATTGGAGGGGCCAGTTGGTGGGGCAGGAGAAGAGGGATAGGGAGAAAAGGAGAAGGTAAAGGAGAGGGAGAAGCATGAGCCACTTGGGCTGCCACAGTTTAATTACAGGAGCAGGTGGGTTCAAGTTACCCCTTAGGAAGGCTTCTGAGGTGTCCCTGAGGGTAAGAGGCTAACAGGGAGTCCCTAGGAACAACTACAGTTAAGCAGTAGTACAGCGCTATCTCTGGGCTCCCCTGACCCTGGCAAATCTAGTGGTTTATGAGGAAAACGAGTTCGAGTCACTTGAGGTGGAACCTTTCTCTTGGAAAGACATAAGCAGACTCAGGGAAAGTGCTGCTCACCCTGCCCTACCCAGCACAGGAACAAGCCTGATAGGCCTTGTTACTGGAGAGCCCAGCAGGGGGAAACAGCTGGTTTCCTCTGCAGCTCACTGCTCTGTGGGGAGAGGAGGGATCACAGGAGAGACTAGGGGGTGGAAAGAAGGGCTGAAGGACACCTAATAAGGATAGAGGGGACAGAGGGGATGAGGAGGGCTGTCTGCATGGAAGAGAGACCCAGAAAAGGAAGGTGTGGTGTGTGGGGACATGCAGAACAGGACAGCCAGACCAGACCTTGGGGCTCTCGAAGACTGACTATCCAGCCCCATCAATACCCAGAAGGGTGTCAATATCTCCACCTACTAAACCAGGGGTCTCAAACTCAATTTACCTGGGGGCCGCAGGAGGCAAAGTCGGGGTGATCCTTGAGTGCAAAGTCAGTAGTAAGCCTTGACCATTGGGGGGTGTGACCCAAACAACTAACACAAAACAAAACAAAAAAAGATTCCTCTAGGGCAGGGTCACAAAATGTTGTATGGAGGGCCGCAAACAGCCCACGGGCCGAGAGTTTGAGACCCTCTCCATGTCTTGAGTATGGGGCCACACAGGGCTCAAGAGACAACTTCAGGGCCCGGAGAGATAGCACAGCGGCGTTTGCCTTGCAAGCAGCAGATCCAGGACCAAAGGTGGTTGGTTCGAATCCCGGTGTCCCATATGGTCCCCCGTGCCTGCCAGGAGCGATTTCTGAGCAGACAGCCAGGAGTAACCCCTGAGCAGCACCGGGTGTGGCCCAAAACCCAAAAAAAAAAAAAAAAAAAAGAGACAACTTCAACTCAATGCAAGTGTGGTTCAGAACAATGGTCTCCTAAGGAAGCTGAGACTGGGCCAGGAAGTGAAAGTGGCCTCAGGTCTAAGGCTGGAGCTGGGAGGCGATGAGGCACCAGGGATTGAACTCAGAGTTCAGAGCACACAGATAGGAAGGCCCCAGAAGGACATCTGACTAGGGAATCTGTATGGTGACATGAGAGAAAACATATTCTTCCCTGGAGGGCTGAGGCATGTGGACAGGCCAGTCCTGGGACCAACCATAGGTAGTGCAGGGGTTCTGAACCAACATTAGTAGAATGCAATACTTCCTACACTAGCTCTCTAGCCCCAGAAAATGTATTGTTGTTATTGTTGTTGTTGTTGTTGTTGTTGTTGTTATTATTATTATTAGTAGTAGTAGTAGTAGTAGTATTTTCCTCTGCAGAGCTAAGAGCCAAGAGCTAAGAGACTGAGTTCAGACAAAGGGAGGGGGCACAGTGCTGGGCCCCATGGCAAGGCCAGGTGACCAAAGAAGTTGATTTCACCCCAGGCACAGTGCAGGGGACAAGTGCTTTCTTTCTGTTCTGTTATGGGTCTCATTTCCTGATGTTTGGGGTTACCCTTGACTTGGTGCTTAGGGGAACCTGTGGTTGTAGGGATCAAATTTGGATAGCACAGTGGTGTTTTCCTTGCAAGCAGCCGATCCAGGACCTATTTCTGAGCAGACAGCCAGGAGTAACCCCTGAGCACTGCCAGGTGTGGCCCAAAAACCAAAACCAAAACAAAAACAAATTTGGGGTTCCTTAAGCAAAGCCTGTGCTTGGGTCTTTGAGCCTTCTCCCTGAGACCAAGGAACACAGGATTTCAATGGAGACACTATCCTCTCAATAAGAAGCTGGCCTGAAAAGGCACCAAAGCAGGAGGAAGCCAGGAGATCAGTGAGAAGGCTCCCCTGCCCCTTCTCCCCCAGGCCAGAAGTTACTTAGAGAGAGGGAGCAGGTGGGGCCGGCTATACTCAGACTGTAGACGGACTGGCCTCTAACCCTACAGTGAAGAGCCAGACACTGGGAAAGGTGGAAAGAGTATAGAGGAGTCTGCGAGCATGGCTGGGGCAGCAAGGTCTGTGTAGAGCTTTGATGGAGGAGAGGCTGGAAAATAAGCAAGTTTGCAGGGATGGAGTGTCAGGAGCCTGGCAGTGAACATGCTGTGTGAGGGGATGGTGCTCAGCAAGCAGCTAGACAGAAGGTTCCAGAGCTCTGGAAGAGGTGTGGGTAGTGCACTAGGAAGGCCAACAGGGACAGGGTGGATGGCACAATCCATGGCTCATTGAAGGAACAGTTTGAAGAGTTAGAACAAAGGGAGTGGTGTCTCTGCAGGAGGGGGCCTCCCATGTACCCTTCAGCATCACTTTGAGCATCCCAGGAAGAAGTGGAAACAGGAGGTCCAAACTACAACCATCAAACTTAAAATAATGTTCCTGTTGGGGCCAGAGAGATAGTACAGCAGTAGGGTGTTTGTCTTGCAAGCAGCCGATCTAGAAGCAATGTTGGTTCGAATCCTGGCATCCCATTTTGTCCCCTGAGCCTGCCAGGAGCAATTTCTGAGCAGAGAGCCAGAAGTAACCCCTGAGCACAGCTGGGTGTGACCCAAAAACAAAAAATAAGGAAAGAAAGAAAGAAAGAAAGAAAGAAAGAAAGAAAGAAAGAAAGAAAGAAAGAAAGAAAGAAAGAAAGAAAGAAAGAAAGAAAAGAAAAGAAAAGAAAAGAAAAGAAAAGTTTCTGTCAAGGAGCCAGGCTGGGGGATGGGAGGGAGTCTGGCTGGCCACATGACCACACGGGACAGTTGACAATGGTGCCTGGATTGATGCTAGGCCATTCTATGCCTGAAACTCAACCCAGAATAACTTTGTAAATCACCGTTACTTTTGTAAGACAAATCAATAACTTTTAAAAAAGGAAGCATGAGGAAAATAAAAAAAAAAAAAAAGAAAAAAAGGGGTGTGGAAAAAAAAAGGAAGCATGAAGGTTGGAGAGATAGTACAATAAGTAGGGCATTTGTGTTGCAAGATGATCCCGGCACCCGGAATCCTGCCAAGAGTAATCCTGGAACACAAAGCCAGGGTATGTCCTGAGCACTAACCACAAGGTATAGCCCTAAACCCCTCAAAAGCTTAAAAAAAAAAAAGACCTGGGACTAACGCGGATAGGACATTTTCCTTGCACACAACCAGCGTGTATTCGATCCTGACATTCCTATGGTCCTCTGAGCCTCCCAGAAGTGATTTCTGAACACAGAGCCAGGAGTAGCCCCTGAGCGCTGCTGGGTGTGGCTCAAAAACTCAAAACCAAAATTAAAGACCAGGAAAATAAGGGGAAAGTAGGAAGGAGGGTGGCAGAGGAAGTGTCACAGCTCCCCAGGATAGTGGTGGGTGGGTGTGGTCTGTGCATCACTGGACACTGTTTAACAGGCACCAATTACATGTTGGGGCAATTCTGTGCATGAGGATGCAGTGGTGACTCAGACAAGCACTGCCCTGACCGCTTATTAAACTACCAACAGGGCAGGAGCCAGGGCACAAGACAGAATCAAAACAATTTTATTTATACCAAAGAAGTTTGAAACTAGGAAGTGTGGCAGGATGATGGGGAATTGTGGGGTAAAAAGCCTGGAAAAGGGGCAAGACGGGGGCCTCTCAGCATCTTTCCTTCTCTTCAGATGTGTGTGTGTGTGCGTGTGTGTGCGTGTTTGTGTGGCAGGCATATGGGCATCTGTGTGACCACATGTTCCCTCTTACCCTAAGATCTGGGACAGCCCCTAGTGCCTCAGTGCTGCTCAGTCTGAAGCAGCATAGGTGTCTCTGCCCAGGCACCTGACTTTGCCGGAAGAAGGGTTTTACCCAACAGGCATCTTGGGCAATGAGTCAGGGCCTTGGAGGACCAAAATAATCCCCAGAGTCTGGAGACATGAGAGGCTGCAAAGCCAGTCCCAAGTGCAGACTTGGCTGAAAAACTTGTAGGGTGGAGACAGGAAAGGAAAGGGAGCAGAAGGCCCTGGAGCCCCCAGGCTGAGAAGTAGATGGGGGCTGGGTAGGCTGGCCACAGCAGACCAGGGCCAGGGTGAACAAGGAGCAGCTCCTAGGCTGCTTGGGGCTGTGTCCTGTGAGATCTTTGAAACCAGCCAGCCTGATGTGGATCTACAGGATAAACAACCATTTCGCTCTAGCCACCTGTGCTAGTGCTCCAAGCATGTGCTGGGGACCTCTGGAGCAGGGACTCAGTCCATGATGTCACTCGGGAAGCCCTGCATCCTGCCCCGCCAAAGAGTGTTTCCTGCGGGTGGAGACCAGGATCCCCTGGATACCACTGCAGAATCCAAGTTCTGCCAACATGGTTGTGGGGGGATGCAGCAAAGTTTCTAGCCTTGTAGGGTGCCTGTGAAGTTCCAGGAGTGCCCAAGCCAAGAGAAGTGAAGAGAGGGGGAGCTGTGAGGTCCCAGCCACAATTCCACACCTCCTACAGTTCTTGGTTTCTCCAGGGACCATGGATGGTGCAGGTTTGTTGTTTACAGCACCTCCTCTTGTTGGCCAGAACCCCACAGGAGACACTGGCAACTCAGTTTGACAGGCAGCCCATGAATAAGGCTGTGGCCTGCAGGCTTCGGAGCTGAGCGCGGACATGCATACGGGAGACCCCAGCAGAGATGAGAGGTTGGTGATCCAGTTCAAGGGCTCCGCTAGTGGGCCCAAAGATGAACAAAGAAGGTCAGGGGGTGGCAGGAGCAGGAGGAATGGATGAGATACCATATGGAGGTGAAAATCTCTGGTGAAAGGAGCTGAGAATAACCAAAGCAGGAGACCCAATTCGATTCCTGGCACTGCATAGTGTGGCCAGAGCTACAGAAGAGAGTGTGAAGCAAAAACATGCCAGGCGCCAGTCTGTGGATGGCTAAGGGGCAGGACTGCGGTTGATGGCCATGGGAGGGGCGGCTCAGTCTCCCACACACCCCAGCTGTGGGCCAGGACAGGCTCCAGGCCACCAACTTCCAGACTTACATTTGCTTCTCCAGTGGGACAGCGGGGTCCACTCTCTCTCCCAGAATCCCACAGAACTCGGGGCTCCCGTGCTTGATGGGTTTAAAGCCTCCTCCGGGAGCTCGAAGCTGGCGCCGCCGATCCCGGGAAGGTGAGGGCGACTGGCGTTTCTCATTGCCATTAAACTGGGCTGCAGGGGCGACAAAGGGAAAGAGAAGGTAATTCCCTAGGGCACAGTATGTGGGCAGTTTGGTGGTCAGCTGGGACTTACCAGTTTGCAACAACTGTGGCTGGACAAGAGACCAGGCCTTCTAGTTGGGGTGCCTTTTGGGGACTGGCTGAGTCTCCAGGGACCTCTGCACTCATCCTGGTGCCTCAAGGAAGCCGCTTTAGCCTCTAGTCAGGAGCACATGATATTCTAGGTGGTGGAGGGAGGGCAGGGAGTTCAGTGCCCTATACTGTTCTCAGGGACAAACCTGTTTCCTCATGTTCTACTTACAAACCTGTGTCTAAGTAGCCCCTTCACCCACTCTCCATTCTGCATGTGTACCTTCCCCTGGGCCAATTTGAGTTCCAATTAGGGCTCCAGCCTCCTCTTGGCTGAGAGCCCCCACAGCTTGATACACCTGCCTGGAAACAAGGCCTGAGTAGTACACAGCACATGGATCCCCCATGCTCCTTCCTCCCTGGCCCAGGGCCTGAGGGTGGTCCCCTGTGGTGCTCCAAACAGCAGAAAAATCTGAATGGCCGAGAGGTTCCTAGATACAAGCTTCCTCCTCCAAGGATTGGGGTAATTACAGTATCCACCTCAAGGCCCAAGATATCAGCAGAGGCCCCCAAAGCCTGTCCAGAATCTCGTGATGAACATCCAATAACCACTCCTGGCTTTACCCCAGCGAACTGTGAGGCTCCTATGGGGGTATCATGCCGAGGGCCTGGTAGGCTAGGTTTGCAGATAGAAAAGTGGAAGCAGTGGGCACTCACAGAGACAGACTTGTAGGATTCAGTTGCAGGCATGGTTGACCCATGTATACCCAGGCAGATGGATGATGGCCACCCTCCAGTCCCCCGAACTGCTGAATGATACTTCCCACCCCCACTATGCATTGGTAACCCTGATTGAGCATGGTGCCGAGGTGGCTTCCTGCTTCAGGTGACACCTGTGGATGTCGGGCAGGCCCAGCACCCTGTTCCTGCCCAGGCACTCCTGCCCAGTCCAGGCTGGAGCATATAGATGGGGGAACTCAGGGTCATATTGAAGAGGGGAGGTATAGGATTGGTTGGTCACAGCACTTCATGCTACTTACACAAACAGGAGGAGTGGCAAGGAAATCGGGGAGTTGGCCAAGACATGGCAGAGACACGGTGGGCTGAAAAAGGACTCTAACTACATTCTCAGAGAAGTAAGTGGAGGGCAATTTTCAAGTTTTACTGGGGCAGTTTTGTCTGGGCACTTCTGAACATGATTATTGGCTGGAGAGGTTGGGGGTAAGCACTATGCGGATGCGAGAGCTTCTGGCTCAATTTTATCACATGAACCTAGAGCTGCTCTAAGAAAAAGCTTATTGATGGGGTGGAGCTGGATAAATAGCACAAAGGTAGGGTGTTTGCCTTGCATGTGACTGACCCAGGATGGATCTGGATTTGATTCCCGGCATCCCATATGATCCCCTGAGCCTGCCAGGAGCAATTTCTGAGTGCAGAGCCAGGAGTATCCCCTGATCACCACCAGGTGTGGCCTCCCCCAAAACAAAACAAAAAAGAAAAAGCTTATTGGTTAAAATATGGGATGGGGGTACATGAAGAGCTAAGACAGGGGTCAAGGCACTTGTTTAAAAGTTGGTTGACTTCTTTTTTTGGGGGGTGTATTGTTTTGGGATCACAGCTGATGGTGCTCCGCAGTTATTCTTGGCTCTGCACTTTGGAATTACTCCTGGCAGCACTGGGGGCGGGAGCAATGTGAGGTGCTAAGGATCGAATGTGCATTAGCATGTGCAAGGCAAGTGCCATCCTACCAGGAGAGGACTGTAGGGTCCTAGGATCTTGAGGCCCTTTTGAGGACCAGGTCCTGAGTGCCCTGACCTACTATTTGAAATGAAGCCTGGCTTCTATGGTGTGGCTGGGGCCCAGATACCTGTCTACATGGGCATCTGCCCCTTTCTGTCTTTCCCATAGGCTTTCTGCAAAACCACAGCTGCTCATGGAAACCAGGGCTCAGGTTCTAGCTGAGCCCTTTGAGCTTTGGGCTAGCTGGTCAGGACAGTTACATTGGTACGTGGGGGGACTCTGGAGGCAGGTGAGAGGACTTTTATCAACAGAAGGGAAGCAGGAAGTGACTGTTTTTTTTCTTCTGGTTTTTGGGTCACACCCAGTAGCACTCAGGGGTTACTCCTGGCTGTATGCTCAGAAATTGCTCCTGGCAGGCTCGGGGGACCATATGGGATGCCGGGATTTGAACCACCGTCCTTCTTCGTCTAAGGCAAAGGCCTTACGATGTGCTATCTCTCCGGCTCCAGGAAGTGATCATTCTAACGGGATCTGAGAACTTGGGTGAATACAAAAAGAGCCAGGTGAAGAAGGGCCTCCTTGGAGAAAATGAGCTGGAGGCTAAGGCAGGACCAGAGGAGGGGCTGGGCTGAGGATGAGCTAAGGGGATAAGGACCACCTGCCCCCAACCACCTGCTCCACTGGAGAACTGGGCAGTTCCGGTTAGTAGGAAGGCCCTCTACAGACCTTTGGCCAGGGAGGGAGAGAAGTGAAGCTGAGAAAAGGCACCTGATGGGGCAGGGCATGACACAGTAGGGGAGTAATGTGGCACATGGTGGGATGGAGTCTGCCCACAGCAGGGCAGGGCCATGCTCCTCTGCAGGTCCCACCCGACCAGCCCTCCCTCTCTGGCCCTGTTCATGAGCAACTACCATAACTCCCAGCCTGCCCCACTTACCAACCCCACTTGTTCTGTGGAAAGACTCCAGGGAAGAAATCTCCCCTTACTGCCCTCTCCCAGAGACCCACCTGGTCTCCATGCCTACAGCCTCTAGTTGCCAGTTCACCAGTCTGGGTTTCCATGAGCACCCTTGGGGTAGAAGGTGCATCCCTTGACCCTACGCCACCCTCGTCCTTGTACATATTCCCGACAACACAGGTGCTCAAAGAGCGAAGGAAGAAACTTAATGAGCTGCTGTTCTGCGTTATTGGGAAAAATATCGGCTTTCACACCATATAAATTGGATAAAACCTAATAAAGTCCTAGTCAACACTGTAATTCCCTCCTGAATTAATTCATACATTTACTTGCAAGCTTAATAATATAGCAATATATTTTAGTGGGAACAGGTGGTGATGAATGACAGCCTTAATTAGGCAAATCACTTCACCTAAAAACACACAAACTCCGATAGCAGTGATTCAACAGCACATGGGGAAAAAAAAAAAAACTAACCACACACACACAATAACAGGTTAAGAACAAAAGCTCCAAACACAACTGCTTTCATTCCTTCTAATTAAGTTTCTCTTTAATCTGTAATTTAAAATGGCAATTCTTTTAATTTAGTGATTTTTCTATAGAAGAATAAAAAAAAGACAAGCCCACAAAAGAAAATCTGCATGGAGGGAGGGGGGAAAAAATCACTTCACCTCTGAGTATGGCAGGGAAGGGAGAACCTCATTAATACCCCACAGGCAACGACAAGGGGGGGCATCGTGGGGGTAGAGACAGGAGGGTGGGCTGGGTACAAATCCCAGTCCTCCTGTGGTACCAGGCGGGGACCCAGTTCACCTGACTCTTGGGGAGAGGAGGCCCCATCAGTTCCAGAACCTCTTTACTATTGTTGTCTTTGTTTTTGAGCCTCACTCAGCAGTGCTCAGAGCTTACTCCTGGTGCTGCTTGGGGGACCATATGGGATGCTGGGGATTTAATCCATCAGCCATATTCAAGGCACACTACTTACTGTCCTATCACTCTGTTCCTTCCTTTCTCACCCCCCCAACCCCCAGAACTCCTTCCACTTTTCACCCTCTGGATGAGATACCAAGGCTGGGGTCTACCCTTTGTCTTACATGGTAGATTTATTTTAATTTTTAAAATTTTATTAATGCACCTTGATTTACTTTTATAAATCATAGTTTAGTTTTAGACATAAAATGTTACAACACATTCCACTACTAGTGTCAACGTCCCTCCACCGGTGTTTTCCAGATTCCCTCCATGTCCCCCAACCTCCAAGCCATCTTGACAGGCTTTATGTTTTTTTTTTTTTTTGGGGGGGGGGGATACCCGGTGATGCTCAGGGGTTACTCCTGGCTATGCGCTCAAAAATAGCTCCTGGCTTTGGGGACCAAATGGGATGCCGGCGGGTGGGAGGGAATCTAACTGGGGTCTGTCCTGGGTCAGACGCATGCAAGGCAAACGCCCTACTACAGCACCATCATTCTGGCCCTTTTTAAAGTTCAGGTCATATGATCAATGTCTTTGCCTCAGTGGCTAAGATATTTATTTTGAGCTATCATTCCTTAACACCACCGATGTAACTGAATCCCCTTTGCCCTTGACCCTTGATTGATCTCTTCTTTTTCTCCCCTCTACTCTTCTTTTTCCTTCCTATACTTTGGGGCCAAGAGTAATCTAGGCCTCCACCCTTTTAATCCATTGCAATCCCTCATACAGTTATTCTAATTACCATATACAAGTAATATTATTCTGTGTTTATCCTTCTCTTCTGACTTACTTCTTGAATGGTAGATTTTATCATTTCTGTTATTTTGAGGAAGAGGAGGTACAGTGTTCCACACCCGGTGTTTCTTGGGGTTATTCCCTTACCCTGAACTCATCTCTCCAATCCCTCATGTCGATGAAACTGACTGACCCTGAGTTCAATTCCTGTCCGGCATACACTGCCTCTCATGCTGGAGGAACCTGCAGTCCTCTGAGAGCAAAGGTTGAAAGATTCTAGCCCTGGGAGTAAGGTTGGATGGGAAAAAAGATGAGGTTCTCTTAAGGGGTTGGGAAGGTCTTGATAACCCAAGATTTATAGATGTCTGGATTCATTGTACTTGACCACTAGAGTGGCTCCAAGGTCTGTCACCAGTCAGCCCTCCCCCCCACAGTGTGCTGCTCACTATCCCTGGGAACTGGCATCTCCCTCTCTATTTTTTTTTTTTTGGGCCACACCCAGCATTGCTCAGGGGTTACTCCTGGCTGTCTGCTCAGAAATAGCTCCTGGCAGGCACGGGGGACCATATGGGACACCGGGATTCGAACCAACCACCTTTGGTCCTGGATCGGCTGCTTGCAAGGCAAACACCGCTGTGCTATCTCTCCGGGCCCGCATCTCCCTCTCTTATCAAAACCTGGTGAACCCACATCCCTCTCCCTGATCAATCTGGGAGTGGAATTTTTCTTTCTCTTCTTTTTTTTTTTAAAACTTCTTTTATTAATTTTTTAAAATTCTTTTAAAAAAATATGGAACGCTTCATGAATTTGCGTGTCATCCTTGCGCAGGGGCCATGCTAATCTTCTCTGTATCGTTCCAATTTTAGTATCTGTGCTGTTGAAGCGAGCACTCTCTTTCTCCTCTTGTCTGCCCCAGAATGGAGCTTAGGAAGTGTCAGAGGAGACAAAATCAACGAGTTCCTGGGTTCCACACCCTCCCCATGCTGGCCACTGGCCACGATGGTCACCAAGCTCACTTATTTATGCCTTAAGCGCTTTGCTCTGGCTGTGCCTTCCACTGCTCTACCCCCTCCCACCCCATTATGCACAATCTCGGAACTTCCCTGGATTGACATACTGTTGGTCCGAAAGTTGTGTGCATAGGTAAGGCCAGGGAATGGTGGAAGTGCAGTGGATTCTGAAGTCTGAAAGATTCAGGCTTGGGGTCTGCTTCTGCCTTTACTCTGTGATGCTGGGAATATTTCTGAACCTCTCTGGTCTCCCCAGCCTTGTTTGCTGGCTAGGTAAACACTTTAGCTGGAATGGATGGAGATGCTGGGGGTTCAATGGTGCAGTGAATGCTTTATGGGCAGGAGACCTGGGTTTAACCCCTGGCAGCACATACACAAGAACCATGTTTTGTTTCCTGGTGTTAGGACACAACTTCCAAGCCTCACACATTCAAGGCAAGTACTCTCTCACTGAGTGTCATCTCTAGTGATGAGTGACATACAACATGCAGGGGATTCTTCCCTTTGGAGATCCCATCCAGGCTCAAGAGAGGCCATTCTCTGTACTTGAGATGAAAATGAACCTTGTGTATGCTCTACACTTAAGTCCCAATCCATATTCTTTTTTCCAACTTCCGCTGAATTCCCAACTACCTGGAACCCCTCGGCTATATCTTATTTTGTTCCAGGAAGAACATAACCCCTAATCCCTGCCCCACCCCAAGACCAGTGCCCTGTGCACAGCAGGTGTCTTTAACAGTTTAATTATCAGGTGTCACCCAGGACAGCAAAGAACCTCCATTCATCAATTAAGAAAGGAAACTGGGAAACAGGAAATAGGAAGGGGACATAGGAGTGGTGCTTGTTGTAGATGAGGCTGACCCTGGTTCCACTACTCGCAGTGCCCCTCAAGTAGCACTGGGCGAGGTACCTTCCTGCACCTCCTCAAAAAAAAAAAAGAAACTTGGGAGCAGGATTTAAAATGGAAGTGTTGGCACATGCTCACTCTTTCTCACAAGGCAGGTGCTCCATTGATCCTAGATCCCCACTCTGTGCTGCTCTGGCTGTGATTTCACAAACAAGATGCAGACATGTGCTTGGCCAGGGGCAGTTGCTGCCATGCCAGGTAGAGAGTCCTGGGTCTTCAGCCCTGGACCCCATTACTCCAAGGTGGCCTTGGGTGGCCTCTCCCCTCTGTGGGTGCCATAAAGTGCCTTGGCCCAGGAACAGGGAGGGGGAGAGAGGGTTCATGGAATGTCCAAGACCCTAAGTCCCAGGGGGAGGGGACAGCAGAGCTGTCATAGAATGCTAGAAGGGGAGGCATGCAGAAGGGGCAGTGTGTTGGGGAAAAAAGGCATTGGTGCACGAAGCAGTGAGCAGGACTCTACTTCTAGGCCAGCGTTTCTAAGCCTTTCTCTTACTATGGCCACCTCTTGACTTTGACTTTTCCCTCCTGTTCTACCACTTGGCCCCCTAGTCTGGTGCCATACATTTACGTCAACTATGGGGTATATGGGAGAAGGACCCTAACAGGAAGTGCAGGGCATATTCCAACCAGCCCTGCAGTTCCTAGATACACACTTTCTGTGAGATCAAATCGTCACAGAGCACAGAAAAGAGTCCAGGTGCTCCTTCCGTGCACTTCTGGGTGTCTAACTCTGCACAGGCCAACAGTGAGCTGAGGCTCTAGGGCATCATCGACAAGGCCTGGAATTCTTATAGAATTGGGGAAACTAAGGAAAGGGGAAGGGGAGGCCCTTGCTGTCCTCCTGGTGGAGGTCTCATCCATTTCCCTGTAGTCTTGTGCAAGGAGGGTGTGGGAGAAAGGTGATGATGACAGTGCCACAGCAAATGTTTGGTTTTTTATCCCCAGATGCCCAACAAGAGGCCTCTGTGCTCTCACCTTGCAGACATATACAGGCCCTGGGGGTGTTGCAAATATACCATGGGGGTGGGGCCCAGAGAACAGAGCTCTTCATTGTGAGGGCAGGCAGTGCATGGCCATACTTGAGGAGGCTGCCTTGGCCCTGGGAACATGGCCCACACCTGCACACGGTGCCTGGGCTGGAGGCAGAAGGTGTGCCTGCACCATGGGTCTGCTCATTGAACTCTGAACCCCAACAAGACTCTGCCCCTGTGGGCTGCTGCTTGGCTTTAGGAAACATGAGGGGGGAAAATCCTGCAAAGGGCTCAGTTCCCAAATGCTGAGTGAGGCTAAGTACCTTCCAGTTTACCTGGCTTGGAGCAGCTCCTCCTCCCTGGAGTTGGCACACAATGCAACCAAGGCGGGGGCCCAGCCAATCTCCACCCTGGGAAGAGGCATGAGTTGGCCTCCAGTGAATGGTTGCACCTGATCCCTGTTTTCTGCTTCCCAGCGGCCTCTGAGCAAGCTCACGGCCAATCCTGTCCACGGTGCCACCTAGTCCCTGAAACCACATTGCTGGGGTGGGGCAGGGCTCCTGAGCACTTGCCTTGCTTGTGGTTTGATCTCCCCAGCACCTGCAGTTCCCTATGATCCTGCAGCACAGATCCAAGAATGGAAATACTGAGCACTACCAGATGTGGTCCCAAGCCCGCAAAGTTTGTGTTATTGTTGTCATGGGTATTTATGAAAGACAATTTATGGCTGGAAGGATACTCCAAGAGCTGGAGTGTGTGCCTTTCCCAGTGTACTCAGGGCCCATTATTGGGACACTGCACATATAGCCCTGGGGGTCCCCAATACAGCTGGACAGCTGGGCCCAAGCATGTGAAAACATATTTGATCCACACTGCCCTGCCAAATGGTGCTAGGAAGCCTCCTCAAAAAAAAAAAAAAAAGGCCGGAGAGATAGCACAGCAGCATTTGCCTTGCAAGCAGCCAACCCTGGACCTAAGAGGTTGGTTTGAATTCCGTCGTCCCATATGGTCCTCTGTGCCTGCCAGGAGCTATTTCTAAGCAGATAGCCAGGAGTAACCCCTGAGCACTGCCGAGTGTGGCCCAAAAACCAAAAAAAAAAAAAAAAAAAAAAACAAAAAAAACCACCCCCAAAAAAAAAAAACCCAATACAAGTCGGAGCAATAGCACAGCAGTAAGGCGTTTGCCTTGCACAAGGCCATCCTGGGACGAACCCGGGTTCAATTCCAGGCATCCCATATGGTCCCCCAGCCTGCCAGGATCAATTTCTGAATGCATAGAGCCAGGAGTAACTCCTGAACATCACACTCGCTGTGTGTGGCCCCCAAACAAAAACTAACAACAACAACAACAAAAACCCCAACAAAATATAGCAACAAAAGTGATAAACAAGAGCCAGTGATGGATGGACAGTGGCTGTGGCCACTGGCAGTTCCAGTCCCTGCTGCCACCTTTCCCATTATAAAGGAGCAAGTAAGCAGGTACCCTGGCTGGCAAGCGGCATCATTGGCTGGAAAGCAGATGCCTGGGGCTCGTGCTCTTGCTTGCTCTACGCTGTGTGCTTATGCCAACCTGCTCAATCATATTGTGTTTCAGACACCTTCACCCAAGGGCCTTGGAAGAGAACCTCAGGGGAGCCCCCTTTCCCCAGAAACCCATAAATTCCCACCCAACCCTACAGCCATCTGCTGCCCCAGTCTACACAGGGGTGAGACGAGAGGCAGGGGATGACAAACTACAGGATTGGCTGTCAGGGGGCAGCAAGTTGCCACCCAGGTATACACCTGTGCCCCTGTGCACAGGGCTCCCTAAGCACTGTGCTTGGTGTGGCATTCCAGCAAGCAGTGTCCAAGGCCAGCCCCCTACAGCCCCTGCAGTGTTCCAACAGTATAGTCAGGCATTAGGGTGAAGTGTCCAGGGAAGATCTCTGGGTGGCGGGCTTCACAAGTGGACAGAAGTTCCAGTGTTTGTGAGGGCCAGGCAATGATCTATCTAGGTGTGGCCATGGGTGGACAGGGCGAGATCTGTGACCTCATCGGGTTTTACAATCTCTAGTCACAGCCATTGCTGGACGCACCCCACATTCCCAGATGAAAAGCTGAGCCAGAATATCACATTTGGTGTGTGTGTGGTGTGTGTGTGTGTGTGTGGTGTGTTTTCACAGCAGAGACAACGGCTCTCCACTGGAAGGGACAGTTTCTATCAATCTAATTAGCTAATGTCTCAAAAGGATGAAACACTTTGCTCCCCTCACCCCCCCCCAAGTTACTAAATAAATTCACTTATGTGTCAAACAGAAAACCCAACTGGAAAAACCTGTCCCTCCTTAACATGTGAGCCCAGGGAAGGAAGCGAGGGAGCCCAGTTCTCTTTCCTTACACCCTCCCATTCCCACCCCTTTCTCCGCAGACCTGCTGTTCACACGTGTTAAACATTAATTACAACTGTTACTCATTACAGAGCAGAAAAGCTCCCGGAACAAACACAATGGTTCATTTCCTCGCGCTGGCCCAAGGAATTGTGGGAAGCGGGACAAGGGGGGCCGGACCTCTCGGGTGCCCAGAAGGGTGGAGGGCAAAAGGTGGAGGGTACACAGACCCAGGTGGGCTGGGACAGTGGGTAGGTCTCGGGTGCCTGAGAAGCCTTCCCACACAGGACAGCCTGTTTATTCTGCATGCGCAGAAGGCTGCGTGAGTCACAGGCTCAAAGGGAAGAGCAAGCCTGGAGCTGCGTCTGACTCAGAGTGTTGGTCAGGCATGGGTGGGCATGGGCCAAGGTTAGCAGGTGCCAAGTGCAATGGGCCTCCTAACTATGCCATCGCCAGAGCCACCTCAGGTGAAGAAAGACTAAGACAGACCCTTCCTTCCCACCCACCATGTTCAAGATGCTAACATGATTGTAACAGATCCAAGACTTGGATCTTGCAAGTTGCACTAGCAGGAGGTCCTTTGCTGCCTGACCCTGAGCGAATAGCTCGCCCTTCTTTGAGCCCTGGTCTCAGTCATCTGTGTGATGAATGAAGCCACACCCACCACACTTTCCCGGAGGGTGAGCCCATGCCAGTTGCATAACTGGAGCTCGCTAAACACTCACTTCCTGTCCTCCACCTCTCTTGCTCCCCCCACCACCACCCTAACAGGATTATTTTCAATCAGCCATCCGGCTGGCTCAGAGATGACTCACAATTGTTTAGGAAATAGACATTATCTGGGACCTTCCCTTCCTCCCTTTCTCTGCCCTTTTACCCTTCCTTGAAGAATGTAGGAAGGTGTCAACACTCAAGCGGGCATCTAGCAAAAGGAGTGTACCACACCAGGAGGACAGTGATGAGCCTTCCTCTAGCTGTTGCATGGTGAAAAACAAATACACATGTACTCGATGTGGCAGGAGCAGAATCCCAGCCCAGCCTGGGAGGCCGGTGGGGAGGGAATAAAGGTGTCTAGGACTTCCCCAAGGTGGTGTCACTGTCAAGTCTAGCTGTGACATTCCCACCCCCACACCTTGAACCCAGCAATGAACTAGCACTCTCTACAAAGCATGACTCTGGATATGTACAACAGTATTAGTTGCTAATACTTGTTTTCTATGTCCCCACAACCTACGAACCCAAGAGCTTCAACAACGGGCAGGAGATTCAGAAGCAAGCTCAGACCTAAGGGACTGATGATACCCTGAACCCCCACCCCCAGAACCTCATCTCCAGCACATTATCTGGAATGGGACACAGAGGGGAGTGAGGCAGTGGGGGCCCTATAAGCAGAGAGGGGACTGAAGAAAGGACCAGAACGCCCAGCTCAGAGTGGGGGATTCAACAAGTGTTAGAGGGCCTTGACATCATGCACTGCTGTGCAAAGATGGGCCTCCTGTCACTGCATGATGTGGCTTTGCATGGCACTATTCTCACATACAATGACATTTTCATACAGGTCCTCCCTGAGCACTGATAACAGCCCTTTGATATGAAGCTCTTCAGAGCATTGAGAGCTTGCTTATTCCACTTCTGGAGGTTCTGGACAACCAGGGCTGGGACCAGTTTTATAGATGGGAAAGAGACAGTGTGGTGGCCTGGCATGTCCATGGGCATGAAGTTGCTGGTATGGGCATTTGACTTTTCTGACCCCTTGGGCCCCTGCAGCTCCTGACATGCTTCGGAAGGCCCTGAGCTGAGCTTGTCAGGGCAGAAAAGCCTGCTCAGAGCTGGAGGGGAAGACAGAATCCACTGCCTGACTCCCGGCTCTGCCTGGAAAGGGGTGATGCAGTATACATTATTTATTTATTTATTTATTTTGTAGTAGTGGGAGCCACACTCAGAAATGCTCAAGGTTTATTCCTATCTGCATCTCTGCATATGGGATCACTCCTAGAGGGTACTTTTGGGGACAAAACAGGATGCAGAGGATCAAACATAAACATGCAATCATGTGCACGGCAAGTTTCCTCCCCAGTCGCAGAGACAGCTGTTTAGTGAAGAATGAAAACTATAGGGGGTATGGGGGGGTGTTCCAGACCCACACATATACGTTGGAGATGCTGACCCTAAACTCCCTTGAGACACTTCAAGACTCCTCACCTGCCAGGGCGGGGATGGTGACTCGGTTCCACTCCCAGGGCTGGTCGTACTCATCAGCAGGCCTGTCATCGTCCTGGGGCAGCTTGCTCTCCCGCAACCGGGGGCTGGTGGTGATCTCGGAGTCCGAGTCGATGCTGTGGGCCTCGGGCTCATATGGGGTGTCATATAGCTGGAGGCCCCTGCGCTGGGACCGTACACTCTCCTGCCGCTGGAACTCTGGGGGCAGAGAAAAGGGTACAGGTGTGACATGTTGCCTCTTGGGCTCCTCCTGCAGAAAACTCTGATGCAGCAGTTACAGGGCTGTGATGGAACAGGCATACATGTCCGTCGTCCTAGCTGTGCCAATGCTTTCTCCTTGAGGCCTGGAAGCATTTAAGGGAAGAATGTGTGCATGCACCTTTGAGGGCAAGGCAGGTCCCTATCTGCAGTGTCCAGACTCCTCACAGTCAGGGTGAATCCAGAGCACCTCCAGACTTCCTTCTCCTGCTGTGAGACATGAGTAGACTGGGCAAATTCTCTCTACAGTGGTGTTTCTCAGGATAGTATAATGGTGGGTGGGTGGGTGGGTGGGTAGGTGGGTGTAAGGTACACAGGTGGAAAGCATATCAATGAGAGTATAGTTTGAGCTGACCAGGGGACAACCAAGGAGCAGCAGGAAGGGGATCAAAGTTTGAGAATCACTGCTCTGTCTGTCCATTCTGAAACTCAGTTAAGGGCCAAGTAGGCAGAGTGAAGCTCTGAGTTCCAACACCAGCACCAAACTAGGCGGCACATACTGCTGGGCCGAATATTACCAGGATACCCCATTGACCTCTAAGCACTGCTAGGGAGCATCCTCCTCCCCAACAATAAAGCCCTAACAAGCCATGACAATCCCCCCTGGGATAAGGAGTAATTTTTCACTCCCCTACCAAGGTTCCAGGTATGTTGCCCTCCTAGCATTGCTGCCTATTCCTTCTAACAGCTTTTTCCTCGAACAAACCAGGTTGCAGAGAGAGAGAGAGCAGATGGCCAGTTCCTGGTCTGCTCTGCTCTGTTTTTGATAATTTTTGGGGGCCACCCCAACAGTGCTCAAGGTTGTGCTTGGGGATCAAATCCCCCAAGTGCAAAAGCCTCATACTAGCCCTGGGAGCCAGTCACCTCTTTAGCCCCTTGCTGGCTCTACAGCACCTGGGGAAAGGTATGCACATGTACCCGAAGTTCAAGGAGACATCGGGCTCAGTGTCTAAGAGTGAAGGGATGGAGGACTGAAGGGAAATGCCTGTCACTCTGGGTCTCTGCCCCAGATCTCGCCTCTGGTATGGCCTGAACTTTGGCAAAGCCTCTCTTCCTGGGGTCTGGAGAAAGAGTGCAGGAGTAAGTGATGTGCTTGCCTTGCACATGTTTACACATGCTTCTATCCTGGCACCCTGAACCCTGCCAGCAGTGATCTCTAAGCACAGTCAAGTATGGCACAAAAACAAAGGAAAAAGTTCACTTCCATAGACCCCCCCTCACTTCCCCTGGAAACTGGGATCCCTTATTAGTTGGGGAGGAGGTTCTCTTTTTAAATAGGAGGGGAAGAGAAGTGCTATGAAAGACAATGGCAGGTCACTTAAAAAAAATAACATAACAGACTTATCTAATACTTGCACCATAGTCTGTCAGTCACTTCTGAACCAGGGGATAGTGGATGGGCATAGTCATGTGGGGCCCAGGGCTGGGGCTGAGCTCTGCAAGGTGGATTCCTGTCTTTGAAGAATTCCACAACCCATGAAAACCACTTTCCTCAGGCTTCCTCACACAAGCGACAGACCAGTGCGTGACCAGTATGCCCTCTGCACTGAACCAAGCCTGTAGCATGCAAAATGTCATTTAATAGTGGGGGCCGCACATCTAATCATAGGGGCATTTCCAGTAAGCCCTCACCCTCACAGAATCTGGCTACAAACAGATCTTTAGTGCTTGTGGGTGGCATGGTGAATGATAAAGGGAAGATAAAAAATGGCTCTGGACTCCCAAATTTCAGCCAATTTATGGAAGTCCCTGACTGCAGTGATAAAGCAGCTGGAATAAAGATGCCCAATGCACAAAGCTGAGGGTTACACAATCTTCTGAAGAGAGGCTGCTACGTGAATACCAGCCTGGATGGGACACTCACGCAAGGAACAGATTAGCTATTATATCCTATGGCCTCGTGCACGCACCTCTCAGGATTGATTGTTCCCTAAAGTATAGGCACCTTGGCAAAGTGGGCCTGCTAATGGCATGCAGTTAGGGCAGCAATGCCATCCTGGTGATCATTAGAATGCACTTCCTTTGTATTACACGGCAAATTCAAATTTTCATTAAGGCCCCGACAATAGGGAACAGTTAAGTAAATTATGGCACGCTAACTGGATGGAATATTAAGCAGCTATTAAAATGATAAATCTGAAGAGTATGTGGCTACATGGAAATGCATGCATAAAATTATGCTAAGTTGAAAAGGAAAAACCAAGATCACTTATGGTTGAGCATACACTGTGGGGTTTCCAAACTGACCATGGGCCAGAAACGACACCCCAAAGGGAACCCGATGGTTAGGTTTACCTCCGAATCGAGGCCCTGCACGCTTCGACCCATTGGATGTCTACACCTGGATGCACGAGTGTTGAGATGTGCTGCTATTTGTACAAACATGCATGATGAGGGTCACAAAACGTGGTACAGGCAAGTGAATAGTTACTATGGGGAAGGGAAGGAAATGCTGTATAATTATCTTTGATAGTGGTTTTTAAATAATGGATAAAGATGCTAGTAAAGAAAAAAAATGTAATTAAGACAAGAACATAGGAGGATAAATATGTTTCTAAGCAGGCTGAGCTTACAGGAATGATGTAGAGGAAACAGCTGCTTTCCTGGAGAAAAGGTCTATTTAGGGAAGATCTTCTTTCCCAAGGGAGAGTCACTAGGAGCCCCAGGAAGCTGATGCCACCTGCCCCCACCCTGCTGACTCCCTAGATAGCACTGACTCCAGCCAGATAGCCAGGTAATCCTCCTGGTTCTCCCAGGACGAATGGTACCAGTGAAGAGATGGGTCGTGGAAGGGAGTCAGGAGCTGCTTAGCTACACCAGTTCTGGATTCTTGAACAGTGACCTGAATGATGAAGTGGCATGCTGGGGTTTCAAGCCTCTCAGGCGGGAAGCAGACAGGGTGGGCATTTCTGCTGGCCTCCAGAGGAGGAAGCATTAGAAGGGGAACAGCGGGTGGAGAAAGAATGTGGAAAAAGTTCATTCTTTGGGAGCAGAGAGTGGTGGGTGGAAGGGACGTGGGCACATTCATGAAAGGCAGAGAGGCAGGGCTGCAACAGAGAGAGGGCAGGTCAGGCCAGGGCAAAAGGGGTAAACCATGATTCGTGTTTCTCTTATTCACATCTTTTCTTGCCCCCCTCCCTCTTTTGTTCACTCTTTCTCCTGGTCTCTGTCCCACTCACTCTCTCTCATTTTCATTCTACCCCCAGCTCTCTCCATTATTATTTCTTGTTTTCTTGCTCTCATTCTCTCATTTGCTGTCCTCTCCCTTTTTCTCTAGCTCCCCACCCCTGAAGCTCAAGAGCTAAACTCTGTAGCTACAATTACCTAACTTCAATAGCTACATTAGATTAGATACAGGTTTAAGTCACACACACTTGGACATGAATTTTTTTTGTTTGTTTGTTTTTGGGCCACACCCGGCAGTGCTCAAGGCTTACTCCTGGCTGTCTGCTCAGAAATAGCTCCTGGCAGGCACTGGGGACCATATGGGACACTGGGATTCGAACCAACCACCTCTGGTCCTGGATTGGCTGCTTGCAAGGCAAACGCCGCTGTGCTATCTCTCCGGGGCTGGACATGAATTTTTAAGCGTCAGGCTACCCACCTCATTCTATTCATCTTTTCATTATTATTATTATTATTATTATTATTATTATTATTCAGTCTCAAATCTAGATTTTAAAACTCAGGTGGATAACTAAAAAAATAATCTACCATGCTTTATGATAAATAAAATAAAATAATAAGGGTGGTGGCTAGAGAGATAATAGAAGCATTAAGGTGCTTGTCTTGTACATGGCTGACCTTGGTCCGATCCCCTGCATCACATACAGTGTCCCAAGCCCCACCATGACTGCCCCTACCTCAAAATAAACATAGGAGGAAAGAATCCTTTCTATGTTCCTCTTCTCCCTTCAGGAACAGTGAACAAGGGAATGGGCAGGCATGTCCATGCCTCCTTCCTGTCCCTGCAGCACTGACATTCACTGAATGGATCACACAGATGGAGACCTGCTCTAGGGAGCGTTGGGGCAGGGCACATGGATCAGAGCTCTCCCCAGTGGATGCAGTAGACTTGAGGTCAGAGCATGGGAAAGTGGCATCAGAGGGAGGAAGCTGGAACAAGCAGGCTAGCTTTCCAGCAGGCCCAAGCCTGAAAGGAACTGAATACAACTCAGGGGAGAGCTGGTGGGCCTGCATACACAGGATGGATGAAGCTCACTAGAAATGATAGGTCTTTACCTTTCATTCTCCCTACTAGGCTGGCCTTCAAACCTGTCAAGGATCCCAGATCACAAGGCAGTAAAGCTTAGGAGGCAGAGTGAGGGTTCTAGAGGGCTTGGGGTTTACCAGGATCCAAGTCCAAGAGTGGCGTGATGCACTCGACACAAATCATGGCTGTATGGTCACTTTGAAGAAGGTGACAGAAAATGTCACCTTGGAACATCCCCAAGATAAACATAGGCCCGAGGCTGGAGAAATAGTACAGGTGCATGCCTTGCATGTGGCCAACCCATGTTTGATCCCTGGTATTCCACATGGTCCCCCATGTACCAAGAGTGATTGCTGAATGCAGCGCCAAGAGAGACCCCTGAGTGTCACTGGTTGTGACCCAAAAACTTAAAAAGAAAAACAGGTTTGCAAAGGACTCTCCTAGTGCAGACCTGTGAGCACATGCCCCCTCAGGCTGGCTCTGAGAGGAGGTGGGCACTTCTGCTAGAGCCCAGCAAGGCTTGGGGGAGGCCATATGCTTAGAGGGGGATGTTCCACTGGGACATTTTCTGGTCTGCTGGGCTCAGTGGGGCTCAGCACGCAGAGCCCTTGGGCTGCCTGCTAATGTGAAAAAGCCATGGGGGATGAGGGCTCCCCACAACTCTAACTACACACTCTCACGAAACCTGATGGAGCTAGCCGTGGGAGGAGAGGAAGCAGGACCCCAACCAGCAGGGAACGTGCTGCTTGGACAAGCTGAGTGCTTTGGATTGAAGGTTCAACCATCAGTTTTCCATCAGGTTTCAGATGTGGGGTGTGGCCACCCCTTCCCACCCACAGGGGCCTGAGTGCTAAGTGCAGTGCCCCAGTCTTTCCTTTCAATCTCCCCCACTGTGAAGCTCTAGGGGACTGCCAGGGATGGTGCTGCTTCACACAGGTCACACAGCAAGAGAAGGCAGGAGGCAGTCTGGCCATGTTCACCACACCCAGTGACCCACAGGCAAGTGGGTGGTGAGCCTGACTCCCACTGATCAGGGTTCAAAGGGTGATGAGGGGCCAGGAAAGGAATTTTGGGCGTTTGCATACCAGGCTTGTGTTCTACCACTCTGAGCTACACCGGGGACCACAAAGCTCCTACTCCTACTGGTCTGGGGCCACTTCCGGAGTATTTCTTAGCTAAGATAGTGCGGTGCTAGGGACTGGACCTGGAGTTCCTACCTCCAAGGCCCGACTTCCTAGCCCTATTTTCAGCCCTGGACTTCACCCTGTAATGGCTCGGTGAGAGTTGTGACATGGGAAGAGCAGGGTGCTGGCTCCAACTCTGTACTGTGCCACCAGCTGAGACCACTTTCTCCCTCTGGCTCAGGAGTAACTCTTTTGGGTCAATCAGGTCATCGTGGGATTCCCCTGTTGCCCCAAGGTTTTAGGGGACACATATTTGGCTGAAATAGGTCAGATCAGGCAGCCTGCATGCAATCACTCCAAGACAAAAGCTGCATGCTAGCATATTCCACATCTTCTGAGAGCAGCCCACCCACTCACCCACCCACATGTGACCCCAGTCTGAATGGCACCCAGCAAGTTTTTGGTCACAGACTAAACAGAATGTGGGCTGCTGGCCTCCCTGCAGAGCCAGACACTGTAGAGGGAAACAGCCTTTTCACGCTTCTTGGTACCTTGCAACACCTCTTGCAACACATCTGCTGTCCATCGGTCACACTTCACCCATCCCCACTGGGCTTGATCAGGGGGGTCACCGTCCTGCACCCAGACAAGTTTTTGGCTTGATGCCCAGTGCAGCTGCTTGGCCAGAAGAGCCTGGTGGAGATCTGGCTCACTCTTGGCCCTGGGCTTCCCTGCTTTGGAACTGCTTCAGGAGAGCAGCTAATCCCCCTAGGGATGTGTCCCACCAGGCCCTCAGGCCTCTGTTCCCCTGTAGCTGGGTGAACCTGCCAGCCGCCTTACCCCTGGGAGTCACAAGTCCTTGCATGCAAGTGATCTTGGAGTCTCCCCCTCCACCACCACCACTGAATTAGTGATGATTTTCCAGTCAACACCACTGAAATCCAAACTCATGTGGAAGTAGAGCCCACAAATGGGCTGGGGGCAGGGGTTTCTTTCAACTCAGAGCTTCCACCTCCTGCCAGGGAGGTGGTTCCTTTGTGTCAGTTGAATTGAGACCCAGAGTACCCAGATATGTGTCACACCTTATTCTGGGTTCCTCTGTAGGAGGTGAACCTTTATTCCTTTGGGATGTGCAGGAGATCATGGGATGCTGACCATGAACAGGGACTACTGCATGTAAAGCATCTCCTTCAGCTGCTGAAATTTATCCTTTTCTTATTAGGGGTCATAGGGAAGTGTTGAAAGATTGCTGCTCAGGGCTTATTCTTGGACCTGTGCTCAGGGATAACTGCTGGTAGAGCTTGGAAGACCATAAACAATGTGCAAGGCAAGGCCTTTCAACCTTAAAGTTTACCTTTAAAGTAGCAGGTGAATGAAGCAAGTTGCCCTCCCTCATGCAGCCAACAGAATGGAACCAGAGACTAGAGAGGGATAGTACCAGGGTTAAGGTTCTTTTCTTGCAGCCTGCTGATCTAGCTGTGATTTCATTTAGTGACTTTAGCCCACATTTCATTCACTGAGGCCCTGAACACCACCAGGGATCACTCCTGAGCATAGGGCAAGAAATAACCCCTGAGCTAAGTCAGGCAGACAGACAGACAGACAACACAACACACCCCTTCTGTGTGAGTGTTTTGAGCAGGAACCTATATTCCAGTCTTTTTGCCTTCTGGCTTGAACAGAAACATGGTCTCTGGTTTTCTGTGTGGAATATTACCAATAACTCCACTGGGTTCTATAGGACCTTTCGCCTCAGACTAGAAGAAAGTCCTGGGCTATCTTCGGGTTTCAAGCTTGCTTCTTAGGGTGAGTTCATTCCTTCTAAGGAACTGCACTCAGGATTGGTAAAATGGATAGAAGAAGCTGTGGAGAAACTACAGCCCGTCTGGCTGACATGCCGACAGTGATCCTTGGATTCCATATTGGTAGTAGCACCCAAGAACCAACAGATATGACACTCCACCAAAAGAAAAAAAAAACTTTTTTTTTTGTTTTTTTTTGTTTTTTTTTTTTGGCTACACCTGGTGGTGCTCAGGGGTTACTCCTGGCTGTCTGCTCAGAAATAGCTCCTGGCAGGCACGGGAGACCATATGGGACACTGGGATTCGAACCAACCACCTTTGGTCCTGGATCGGCTGCTTGCAAGGCAAATGCTGCTGTGCTATCTCTCTGGGCCCTTTTTTTTTGTTTTTGTTTTTGTGTCACACCCGGCAGTGCTTAGGGGTTACTCCTGGCTCTATGCTCAGAAATCGCCCCTGGCAGGCACAGGGGACCATATGGGATGCTGGGATTCGAACCACCGTCCTTCTTTATGAAAGGCAAATGCCTTACCTCCATGCTATTTCTCCAGCCCCTTTTTGTTTTTGTTTTTTTTGGTTAAGAAAAAATTCTTTGGAGGTCCTGAGGAAGAGGAATAAGAGTATAAGAGAAGGGAGTAATGAGTAATGTGCTGAAGAGAGAGCTGAGGCTTTTCCAAAGGTGGAGAGAGAGCCCTGGTCCAATCAAGCACGAAAGCAGGAAAGTGCACATCTCAAAAAGTGAGGTATGGGCGCCATATACGTGGGCACCACGTACCCATGCAATATAGGTGCTAAGAAAAAAATTATGATTTTCCCTTGGCTCAGTTGCTGTGGTGAACCCTGGCTGCCAATTGAAGAATCCCTTCACCTCCGACAGGCCTCACCTGGGTGCCTGGGCGGAGTTGCTGCCTCCTTCCCAGAAACATTTCCTGCAGAGTGATGCAGAGACTCTGTATCACTGCAGCAGGTGGGCTGCAGGATTAACAAGGCCTCTTTATCACATCCCAGCAGGGAGCTGCCACTTTTTGTTGCTTTTGTTTCAAGGGCTTTGTCCGAGAGGAGCCAGGTAGGGGCCACTAAGGGTTGTACCTTAGTGAAGTGAAGCTTAGAGAAGTGAAGCTGGGTCTCTGTGCTTTCCAGGCATATGCCCCAGTCCAGGAAACTGCCACTTTTCCTGACCCCAAAGAGCACACATACAGGGGCTAGAGTAATAGAACAGCAGGTAGGGTGCTTGTCTTGCATGCAGCCAATCTAGATTAGATCCTCGGCATCCCATATAGTTTCCCCCCACACTCCCCAAACCTGCCAGGAGGGATCCCTGAGTGCAGAATTCAGGAATAACACCTGAACTGTGCTAGGTGGGGGAGGGGGGAGACAGACAGACAGACAGACAGACAGACAGACAGACAGACAGACAGACAGACACACACACACACACACACACACACACACACACACACACACACACACACAGAGATTCTTCTTTTAGCTTTCCAGTTGCTCAAAGTGGACTTTTCTTCTTTAATTTTTGGGCCATGCCCAGCAGTGCTCAGAGGTTACTCATGGTTCTGCATTCAGTAATTATTCCTAGTAGGCTCAGGGGACCATATGGGATGTCAGAACAGGATCCAGGTTGGCTGTATGCAAGGCAAATAAATGCCCTCTCTGGTGTGCTATCACTCTAGTCCCCAAAGTAAACAGTAAACTTTTTTCTTGGGGGGGGGGTCACACGTAGCAGTGCTCAGGGGTTCCTCCTGGCTCTACACTCAGAAATCACTCCTGGCTGGCTCGATGGACCATATGGAACTGGAACCACCGTCCTTCTGCATGCAAGGTAAATGCCCTACCTCCATGCTATCTCTCTGGCCCCCAAAGTGAACTTTTCTTATCTAGAGCATAGGGAACAGTTTTAGAAATGCTTCCCCACAACCCTCCTGATTTTTGGGTCACATACTCAGTGATACTCAAGAATTACTCCTGGCACTGTGCTTGGGAAACCCTGCCAGGGATAGAACCTGGTTTGTCTATGTGCAAGGCAAGTGCCTGCCCCACTGTACTATGGCTCCAGATTCTAAAAATGTCCTGAAGGGAATTTCATACACAGACATGACACTTCCCTCCCTCTCTCCACATCAACATTGGTCCTCAGGGCACTACCAAGGGTAGTCCTGTACTCAGAGAGGATTCTCCCCTGCACTCAACACAGAAGAGGAAACTGAGGCTGGAGCAGGAAGGGTGAGGAACCAGAGTGGCATTGAGGAAGCTGGGCTGTCTTCTCAGGAAATGGCGCCACTGCAGTCTATCGCCTTCTACTTCACACTCTGCAGGAACAGGCTCCAGAATACCAGCTTCTGCATCTGTGATTGTTCCTACACTCTTCTACTTTGTCATCTTTCCCCACTTGGAGGGTTCCAGAGTTGTGAGGAAACTGATATCTTGGACTTTTTAACTCTCAGATGTACATTTTAATTGGAAAACAGCCCCCAAAGCCCCTTATCATCCCTGGTGAAAGTACTTGATTTTCAGAGACCAAGCAAGTGGTAGCCTTGCAGAGGCTGGCTGATCCGGGTTCCTGGCATCCCATATTGTCCCCCAAGTCTATCAGGAGTGATCCCTGAGTCCAGAGCCAGGAGTGGTCCTGAGCATCTCCAGGTGAAAAAAAAAAAAGGAGGGGGTGGAGTGATAGTACAGCAGCAAGATGTTTCCCTTGCACACGGCCAACACAGGACAGACCTTGGTTTGAGTCCTGGGACCCACATGGTCCCCTGAGCCTGCCAGGAGCAACTTCTGAGTGCAAATCCAGGAGTGACCCCTGAGCACCGCCATGCGTGCCCCACCCAAAAAAAGAGTACTTGAATTCTAATTTCTAATTTCATTTACCTTTTCGTTTTTTTTTTTTTTTTTTTTTTTTGTTTTTTTGTTTTTTTGGGCCACACCCGTTTGACGCTCAGGGGTTACTCCTGGCTATGTGCTCAGAAATCGCCCCTGGCTTGGGGGGACCATATGGGACGCCGGGGGATCGAACCGCGGTCCGTTCCTTGGCTAGCGCTTGTAAGGCAGACACCTTACCTCTAGCGCCACCTTCCCGGCCCCTTTTAAATCCTTTTCTTTTCTTTTTTGTTGTTGTTTTTAGTTTTTGGGCCACACCCGTTTGACGCCCAGGGGTTACTCCTAGCTATGTGCTCAGAAATCGCTCCTGGCTTGGGGGACCATATGGGACGCCGGGAATCGAACTGCGGTCCGTCCTATGCTAGTGCTTGCAAGGCAGACACCTTACCTCTAGCGCCACCTTCCCGGCCCCTCATTTACCTTTTCAACCAATACTTAACATTTTAAAATCTGTGTTTTTAATTAATTTTTTTTTTTTTTTTTTTTTTTGGTTTTTGGGCCACACCCAGCAGTGCTCAGGGGTTACTCCTGGCTGTCTGCTCAGAAATAGCTCCTGGCAGGCACGGGGGACCATATGGGACACCGGGATTCGAACCAACCACCTTTGGTCCTGGATCGGCTGCTTGCAAGGCAAACACCGCTGTGCTATCTCTCCGGGCCCTGTATTTTTATTTTTATTTTAAGTCTGTATTGTAGTTTAGGTTACACTAGTGTAATTTATGGCTTTGATGCGCAAAGTTAGGCATCTTTACCACCACTGAAGTGGCTGACACCATCGGCCACTGTCCCTGTCACTTCTCTGTTTCTTCAATCCAGGCACCCACTCCCAGAAAATCCGAGTTTTGCAATCCAAGGCCATGAGAGTTTGTTATTGTTCAACACTGTCTCTTGTTCAATACTGTTCCCTTGTTTTGTTGCTCTATACTACAATGAGTAAGATCATCTTCCTTCTTTCTGACTTTCTTCACTCATCAAAATACCCTCTAGCTCCATTCAAGTTGTAGCCAACTGCACGGTTTTATCTCTGCTTACAATTACATTGATTCATTGGGTATATGTATCACAACTTCTTCAGCCAGTCCTTCATGAGACATGGGGCAGTTTCCATATCTTAGCTACTGCACATACCTTTTGAATTAAGGTTTTTGTGTGCTTGGGTAGATGCCAAGAAGTGATTGAAGCCACTGCATTATAACCTCCATATTCTAGTGTTTTGAGAAGTCTCCTTACTATTTTACACAAAGCTGAATCAGGTCTCAAAGAGTTAAAGCTCTTCTTGGCCAACCCCAGTTGGAACCCTAGCACCACATATGGTTCCCTGAATATAGCCAAGAATGATCCCTAAATGCAGAGCCAGGATTAAGTCCTGAGCATCTCTGGGTGTGGCCTTATTCCCTACACTGTCCCTTCCAACCTCCCCACCCCACTGCCAAAGACTGGCCTAGGCCACATTCCCACACACAGGCGTTGATGACAGATCTTTTCCTACCCCATCCCTGCCAACATCCCTGCCAAGATTGTTTCCAATCTTTCTGATACATGCCATTCTCACTAATATGAGATGATATCTCACTGTTTCGGTTTACAATTCTCTGATACTGAACATTTTTTTCAGGGGTGCTTGACTTTAAAAGGGATAATTTAAACTACCACAGTTACAAGTCTTGACAACCCTGGATGAAAGTGTGCTTTCAAAGCAGCCTGAATCACTCCTGGAGACATCAGGTTTCACTGCAAAAGACCCCCCCACTCTCTTGTAGACATAAATTTACCCTTACTTTCAGTCAAGGTGATTCTCATCAACCAACATAGGCAGCCAATTATGAAGGCAAAACTCAGGTTCAGGTGATGAGAGCCAACAGGCTACCCCTGAGGAGGAGCATGTTTTGGAACAAGAAATGGTCCCTAGGACCATGGAGACAGCAAGGTAGTTCCTTGCTACCAGAATCTGAAGGAGTTGATTTATTATTTGCTTTTTCGTTTTTAGGCCACACTAGGCGATGCTCAGGAATTACTACTGACAGGCTTGGGGGACCAGGCTTGGTATGGGATGTTAGGAATCTAGGCCAGGTCAGCTGTGTGCAAGGCAAAC
This sequence comes from Suncus etruscus, assembly GCF_024139225.1. Lineage (NCBI taxonomy): Eukaryota > Metazoa > Chordata > Mammalia > Eulipotyphla > Soricidae > Suncus > Suncus etruscus. The sequence continues at coordinate 24,486,226 of NC_064848.1, read as the reverse complement.
ACCCTGCTGTACTATTGAGGCAGCACATGTTCGTACCCACAGAACTGGCACAGGATTGCAGGTTCCAACTCAAGAACAGGGTTTAGAGTCCTGAGAGGGAACCCAACACAACTCTGAGGGTTGGGTAATTCAGAGTCCAGCCGAGTATTTTTACTTATTCATTAGGAAGTATGTAGTTCCAGAAATGCTATACTGATACTTGACCCCCTGGACTACATTTATCTAGCCAGTCAGAACCCCTTTTTCATATTCTCACCATACCCTGATGAAACCCCAGTTTGGCAGCTTATGGGGAGACATGGTTCTATCAAACCTGGCCTTGCTCTAGAAGTTCATGGTCCTAGTGGGCTCCTTAGCATCTGCTCAAGTTCTACCTGGCTAAGAGGTGCACATTTAACAGAGACAACAGTGAGTTATCAAAGGCAGGAGCTGCATGTCTGACGGTTCTTTATCTGATGCTAGAGGGCTGGCTAAGCTTCATTCTTAAAACAGTCTTGTCAACATACAGGGGGGAGCATCAATGAAGGAATAGGGAAAGGGTGGACCAGGCATCAAGTGGACCTAAGGCCTGATGGCAGAGGTGGTTATTTGTGAGCTAGAATCAAATGCTGAGAGAGAATGCTCCACAAGCATGCGTAAGTGTGATAGTTTATGTACATGAGTGTGTGAAGTACGAGTCTGATTCTATTTATGTGAAGATGAGCACATACAAGTAATATATATGTGCTAGTAGGTGTCCATGAACAAATATGACAGCAACACACTAGTAGGCAGAAACCTGCAACCAGTCTGACCAATGCAAGCTCCAGAGGCTTCCCTGGACCCCCGCTGGGCCCAAGGTCCACAGGTTGTCTTTGGGCAGGGTATTGGGCAGTCATATTGGGCCCCAGGGGATAAGAAGCACTTATCAAGCATGTAAGCCTTAAGCCTCCCTGCCAGGGAACACAGGGTGAGTGACAGGGGAAGAGGCTTCAATCAAAACGATAAGCAGTAAGCAGCCCAAGTTACAATCAGGGACGTGGGCGCTCGCTGAAGTCTCTTTCTTCCTTTTTGCTGGAATGAGATGAAGCTTTGTACTTGCCTTTGGGAATAAGTTATGATGCGATATAGTGAATGAAGAACCTTAGAAGGGAGCGGAGGGGGAGGAGAGGAAAGAAGGAAGCCTATTTGTGTGCATATGTGTTAAGTTAAAAAAAAAAAAAAAAAAAGGGAATTCTCAGGAAGGAAAACAAGCCCAGCTAAAAATAAAAGGTCGTTCCAACATACGTTGCTAGACTGAAAACATTAACCCAGCAGCACAGGGAAGCCAAAGTGGGCTGAAATGAGAAAATAACAAGTCCCCTACCTAAAAATAACTGGGAGCATTCACGAGGCGGCTGGGGATTTTAGCTCAGAGCCTGAAACGAGGTCCTCACTTGGCAGGGAGGGGTGGATGAGGCTGGAATGCAGGTTCTCTTCCAACCATGAAGCCGGCCAGTGAGACCTGACATCAGCCCCCAGAGCATTCCTCCCTGTTGGCTCAGGGATCTGGGGAGCGCAGGACTAGAGTCTGGAGGGGAGCCCAGGCCCCTACTCATCAGACCCAGGACAAACACGTAGGTCCTGCCTTGCAGCTGCCTGCTCTTCAAAGTGACCCGGTGACCTTGCTCGCTTATTGACTGCATTGCCCTAACAAGGGGTCTTTACTTTTCATTTTTAACTGCTCTAGAGCTGTAGCAAGTCCAGGGTGTAAGAGAGTGGCAGGTGTCTGCAAGACCGACGCTCAACTCTCAGCTGTCCCCTTTGGAGCTAGGCAACCACCTCCACTTCCCTGGACCACCTCACTTCTCCATAGTCTGCTGAGGGTCACTTAGCCTCAAGGAATGACAGGTGCTGTGTTATGCAAGCCAGCACTAGCTCTTCTAGCCTCACCTTTGGGTAAGTAATTGACTGATCTCTCAGGAAATCAAGGCACAAAACACAGTTAACCTTCCACTCCCCCAGAGAGCCCTGAGCTCCTGCTCCAGCACTGAAAATGTGTTGGCACCTCTGTGCACTCTGAAACCAGCCTCTGGTAGCGCTTCAGCATCCTGTCAGTGGCGAGGATAGAATGCAAATATCAATCTCACCGGGCTGTGAGAAAACAGAACCAGACAAAGGATAGAACAGAGGCTTGTAAAATGCCAAATGTTACTGATCAGAGCAAATGTTACCAATCAGAGCAGGGTATCCCAGTGCCTTCATCCAGAGTATCAGCCTCAACCCAAGAGATAACCAGACCACACACACCAGGAGAGGATGCCTCATTTCATGCTCTGGCACTGGTGGTTGGGGACAAACACTGCCTCTCTCTGCTGCAGAACAGACACTTGAATCCTATACAACCATTCAGGCTTTTTGTTAGCTCCTCCCCTCCCCCACCCAGCAAGGGTCCCAAGCTTGCAGCAGGGAGGGCAAGGAGGTGAAGGCGAACGAACCCCAATGTAGGCTGCACGTACTACCCTGTTTGTCTCATGCTGTGGGAGAAAAGCCTTCTCCAGAGGACTCCAGTGGGGCTAGGAATGTACATGGCTGTGTGATCAAGCTCTGCCTGAGACCCAGGTTCGATCGCTGGCAGCAAATCCAACCTCACACCCCCCATCACTCACCCCCAAAAGAACACTGAGTCTTCTTCCCTGTGCGTTTGATGGAGCAGATCATATGTTTGTACTTGGCCCTCATCCATGAGAGCCAGGAACCTACAGGAACTGATGTGAAATGACAGCTGAGTAGGGGCTGCCAGACAAGCTTCCTCACTCAAGATCAGAATGGGGGCGGTGAGAGCTGGGAAGGGGCGTCCCTGCCACCCCCCACCCCCGCAGCTGTCATGTTACAGCTGCCCACCGTGCAGAGCAGACACTTCAGATTTCATTCACGTTCCTGACAAAGGCCACATGACCACGGACTGCAGGCACATTCTCCTCATGCTGAGACAAAGAGGTCGACACGGCCCCCACCCCCTCTATCTGGGAACATCTCAATGAGTTCCCCTAGAGTGCAGGCCCTACCCTGGCCCCCTGTGTAAACCCCTGTCCTCTGAGTGCCCTCTTTGGCCCTGCAACTGGGCTGGGAGGCTCTGAGATGGTGGCTTCCAGCTTTACTTCCAGGAGTGAAATCACTCCTGAACCTGTGGTGATGTTGGTGGTGTCAGTGTCTGAGCAATGCTCTGAGCCCAAAGGAGCAGGGGGGACCCCAGGCATGTCTGCAGAGGAGGTCCCTAAAAAACCTCCTTCGCCTGCCCCTTGGAGTGGCCTTTCTTCTCAGCATGCTCTCTTCTCTTGACCTGTGTCTAGCATGCAATACTCACAATGTAACAGGCTGAGTCCCCTCCTCCTGGTCTCTGCAGAAAAGTCCTGACATTAGACCCACCTATTGTACCCTCTGCCCTCACTCCTATCAGAAAGAGGAAAGGCTCTGGATCAATAATCCAGGAGCCAAGCCACTGTTGCAGGCAGGAGTCTTTAAACAGACAATTGGCACATGCCCAACTATTCCACACCTGAGGTCAGATGGTTCTGTTTCCTAGGGGTTTAATTTGCCACTAATTTCTCGTTCAGAGTTGACCAGGAAGCTTCTGCTGTTTGGAATGAACACTGGGGAGGTGCTCTATGGAGACTGTGATGTTTGGGAAACAGTTATTTGAAAAATGACCCCAGCCACCACCACCACCGCTGCCCTTCTGTGTGCTCACAGCCTGCAGGGAAGAGCACCCACGGGCAGCTTCCCCACTGAGCTGAACCACTGTCCAGGGGATTGATTCAAGTTTGGTAGGGCTGAGGCATAGAGGGATCCAGTAGATCTGCTTTCATTAACGGGAACGATTCTTTCAAAGTTGCTTGTAGTTTGGAGCCAGAGAAATAGTACAGTGGGTGGGGCTTGCCTTCCACGAGGCTAACCTGGGTTCAATCCCTGATCCCTATATGGCCCCTGAGACTGCCAGTGGTGATTTCCTGAGTGCAGAACCAGAAGTAATCCCTGAGCATGGCAGGGTGTGGTCTCCCTCCCCCAAAAGTTTTGCAGGTCAATCAACCTTCGGGTGACCTTTCTCAGTTTTGACTCTCCCCTGCCCGCCCTGTTACCCACCCCCCACCTCCGAGATGTATTTGGAGTTGTAAATGTCAATATGCCTCCACTGGGCTGGGTGCTGGGTCAGAGACAGCTATGATCTCTCCTTTCAATACCCAAAGACCTTTAAGGTGCAAGGTGCCTCAGTTCTCACCTCCCCAGCTCAGTGGGTGGGAGAAGCATCGCCTTGTCCTTCATACACCACCATGCTGACCTGAGGGCACTTGGCTATGTGGGCTCCATATTGTGTGTTTTTTGTTGTTCAGGGGCCACAGCTGGTGGTGCTCAGAGACTACTCCTGGCTCAGAGCTTGATGAGAAGTGGGCGGCCCTCCTAGTGCTGCTTGGGGGGTTCATGTGGTGCTGGGGATTGAACCCATGCATCCCATATGCAAATCCCGTGCTCCAGCTCTGAGCCATTACCCTGGCTGGCCCTAGGCTCTAGTTCTTGTTTTAGACTCCCCCCACCCCAATGCAATCCAGGTTTAGAAAGTGGAGACTAAACAATAATACCCATCTGCTTAAGCCACCCTACACCATGCTCCCCATGAATCTCTGCTAGTTCCATATTTTGATTCAAGAACTTGGGTGAGGTAAACTGAGAGAGTGGGAGTGGAGAGGAAGTTAAAGAGGAGAAAGCCCAGGTTGCTTTCCAGGACCTCAGATAGTCCTTCATAAACTGATCACTAAACATGACACAGTCAAGCATCTCCCTCATGCATCTTTGAGGGGACAGATACAGTTGACTGAGAGGGGGTTTCCCTAAAAGACTTTCCTTCCCTCTCCCCACCATACAACACCTCCCTCTGGGCTCCTCTCAAGATCCAGCACAGCATACATACAGCCACAGAGAAGATCCTGTGCCACCATGCCAGCCAATCCCCTCCTTCTGTCCATTTCAGCTGAAGTTAAGGGATGGGGAGATGGAACAACTGCAAGAGCATCTGCTATGCATGACCAAGTCCAAGCCTATCCTTAGGGTGTGGCTTCCTGCAGGGACAAGCTCCCGGGGAAGTAAGTAAACAAGTAAGAAATAGTCCTGAAAAAGTGTGTGTGTATGTGTGTGTGTGTGTGTGTGTGTTGCCAGGGACCAAATCACCTAGGGTCTCACATATTCAAGGCAAGTGCTTCTCTACCATGCTGCACCCTGTCAGCAGTGGGCAAGAAAGTAGGTGTAGGGCTGGCCCCTGGCTCATTCCTTTCTCCTAGAAAAACAGCCAGGGGTCCTGGATAGGCATCTCAAAATGAACTTACATTCCTCTAAAACCTGCACTGGGCACATGTTGAGTTTATGTCAGTGCTTGAATGGGGAATGACAGTGTATCTTGCAGGACCATGGTTGTAAGCCAGAGGTTGTCCCACTCACTCTGAGCCTAGAGAAGCCACTCTTCCTGAAGTATTCCTTGCTTTTAGGAGTCTAGCACAGGGCCTCATTAGCAACGGGGGCCTGGGGAATTCACCATACGTCGCAATCCAGATGAAAATTAGTTTCATGTCTCAAAAGTAAACAGGTCAAAGTATATTAATAACAAACCAGTCCTTGCTCCTGATTTCTGGGTTTGAATTATGAAAATAATGAAGCTCAATCCCTTGAAAAGCTGCCTTTTGCTGGGTGAGAGCTGCACCATAGAAGCAGCTGCCTTGGGCAGGAGCCGTGTATAAGTGTAGTGGCCCTCCACAGACCCAGGAGCAAACACTTCGGACAGTTTTTCTGGCCAACCTCCACCCTAGCTTCTTCCAGCTCTTTCCCCAGAGATCGAGCTGGACCTGTTCTCCTTCGGCCTGTGTTGTGCCCACCTCAGCCTCCATCCTGTGGGAGCAACTACTACTAGACAAGCCGCACATCCCAGCACTGTGGCATCTCTTCATGCTCCTCTGACCAGACCCTGTGGACATCACTGCTCAATGTGGGAGACTTGGGGTAAGAAGTATGGGTGCAAGAAAAAAACATGGATCCTGACAGTCACTGTATCAGGACTGTGTGGGCAGTGGGCTGGGTTATGAAGTGAGTGAGTCAGGCCAGAGGGGCCGGCAGGGCCAAGAGAGGCAGAGGAAGGGCAAATGTGAGAAAATTGGGGCTTGGGTCCTTGGGGAAAGACGGGTATGAAGGGCAGCTTAAAAATTTGAGTCCCCTAATCTGATGGTAGGCATGCATGAGAGGGGGCCTGAGTGCCTGTGCCAGGTTGGGGGCAGTGAAATCACCTGCCAGGAACAGGGAGGACTGGGCAAGTGGGCGAGCACCAGGTCAGTGAAGGGACCTACATGCAGGGTGAGGGTGACCCCTGTTCCTACAAACCAAGCACTTTTCCACCTCTTGCTTGAACTCCATTCTATTCAACTCTTCTCGTCCTGACCAGGACATGCTTCTCAGAGGAGCACTGGGCTGGGTTTCCAACACCAGAGCCACCAGCTAAGGGCCAGAGGGGTGGCCAGTGGGGGAGGGTCAGAAAATATCTCAGCCTTAAGGGCATGGTGAGAGACTCTGGGGTCAAACATTGCACTGCCTAGCAAATAAAAGGGGAGCAAAGTAGCTGCTGGGCCCTGGCTGGTAGAGGGGTGGTCATGCACGGTGCTGGGTGCTGGGTCAGCAAGGCTAGAACAGGGGAGTCAAGGCCAGAGCACCAGAAGCTGAGCACCCCTCATGCAAGCTTTGTTCCAGAACAAAGAGAGTCACAGCAGTGGGGAGGTGGTTCACAGTAAAAGTTAAGGACTCCTGGGGTCTGGAGGCTCGAAGTGCTGAGAACATACCGTGAATGCAACGGGTCCAGGTTTCTTCTTTGGGAACCCTGTCAGCAGAAGGGCCGAATCCACCAAACCCAAACCTTGTGCTATACTGTTGCCTTGCTAAATGCAAGGTGGGAAGCTTTGGAGGGATAAGGGGCAAAGTCACAGCCATGGCTATATCTTCAAGAGGGGAGAAACCATTGTGCTGCTTCCCACATTCTCTGCCAATGGTGCCCTCTGAACACAGCATCCTGCCAGCCTTCTAACCTGCTTCCCAGAGCTCCAGGTCCTCCTTAGGGTCTGGTGCCCAATGAATGAGTCAAAGTAGAATGGTTAGGTTGGGGTCAGCTATTCCATCACGTGCAAATTCCTGGAGGCGCAGAAACTGAGCTTGGGACTGCCCAACAAAATAGCTCTCTATCACCTATGGTAATTCAGCAGCCTTTCTAGGCGTGGAAGGCTCCTCTTCTTACAGTCCCCTTCACCCCCTTCATTCCAGTGTGACACACTTCCAGCCATCAGGATCTCAGCCTCTCCCTCTCTTGGCCACAGCACCCCAATGGCCGGTAGACTCTTCCATGCCATGCCCATACCCACCCGCAGCACCCGTGACACTGCCTTGGTCCTTTGACTGGATGACACTGAGAGCCAAAGACCTGGCTCCAATCCTATATACATACAGACACCCAGGTTGAAACCCCCCCTTCATCCTACCACTGCCCATCACCACTGCCACACTAACCCTCTATCCCCATCATTTTGTTGCTGACTGCCAGTCTTGTAACCACCACACCTTCTGTGATTGCAAGGTGGACTGGGGAGGGTACGGGATGAGTCCCCTTTGTAAAAATTTTCATCTGAGTCTGAAAAATACATTACACATCAGCACAGTAAAATTCTTAGCCCATTATTATAGAATTGTTAGGAATTTGCAGATTGGAGACTGACATTCTTTATCTGCTTTGTTGGTTTGAAATTAGCAGACCATAAGCTTAAGATTTTACACACACACACACACACACACACACACACACGCACACACACACACACACACACACACACACATTTAAAGGTTTAGTTTTTGGGGCCAGAGAGATAGCATGGAGGTAAGGCGTTTGCCTTTCATGCAGAAGGGCGGTGGTTCGAATCCCTGCATCCCCTATGGTCCCCTATGCCTGCCAGGGGCAATTTCTGAGCATAGAGCCAGGAGTAACCCCTGAGCGTGGCCGGGTGTGACCCAAAAAAACAAAATAAATAAATAAATAAAAAATAAAAGTTTAGTTTTGAAATCTATGAAAAATTAAGTCAGTTAATGATTACAATCTAGGCCAAGAACTGAGAGAATACAGAGGTTAGGACACTTAACTTGCAGACAGTACACCCTGGTTTGGGCATCACATGGGCCTCTGAGCCCAGAGCTGAGAGAAAGCCCCTAGCATGAGTGTGGTCCAAACCTTTCCCACTCCCCCAAATAAACAAAACCCTAGAAAATAAAGGCTAAAGTGACAAACTGTTACTAATATGAATGAACTCCATTAAAATAAATTATGTCAAAGAAATAAAAATAAAAAGGATACATTTCTTTAAATAAATTTATTAACAAAATAAAAAATACATATTATGTCAATTTTTGTGAACCAAACCCATCACAATCAAATGGGACCACATCCAATTACAAACATTTGCATAGCAAAAGGCAGGCAGGCTGAGTGCCTATTTCCATAGAGAATGTCTAAGTCCAGGCTACAGAGGTAAGACCTGAGTTAGGGGCTGCATTCCTGGGGGACCGGGTCCTGGGACCTTGGGGATACATATCGTTAGAGTCCTGACTCCTGCATGGAGGTCCTCCTACTTGCTACAGCTCTGTGATCTGATTCAGACAAGCAGAAAGCCCCTGACTACTAGCTCACCCAGAGACTCCTGGTACCGAAGATCTCAACAGGAAGTTGATTAACCCAGACTGGCTATTAGGTACACTGAATTCTGCTTAGGAGTGGGAGCCTTCTGAGACTGGAACTTGATGGGGCCCGGTTTTGCCCACAAATCTACACCAGAGCCTAATACTGCATGAGGCATTGCACCTTCTTTCCCAGGGTTCTGGCGTTGTTTACAGCAGATTGTCCACATCTGTTCGCACCTTGTCATTCATTCACTCACTCGCTTGCTCAAGATTAGGCTCAAATTCCTGCCCACTGTCCTCCCTCGTGTGACACAGTTCTGGGGTGGATAAGGGCAGGAGGGCCTCTTCCTAAGAGGGAGATGGCCAAAGGATGCAAAGCTGGACTCCCTGACCCCAACACAGACATCATTGACTATACCACAGCACCTGTGCCTCCTGTTCCACCTTCCCACCCACTGGGGCCCTGGTTTTGAGAATGTTGCCATGCCCAGAAAACAATCAAGGGCCACAAGGTGGCTGGGTTCCAACTGGGGAGGTACTGGGACTGCTTCACTAGTGTCCTGGGGATACCCATATCTCTAGACTGAGTACCCCACAGTGGGTGAGAGCTGAAGGGTTAGTAAGGAGCAGGGACACCTCTCTGCCCAGTGGAGCCTGCATTAAGCCAGAAGATAGATAAAGATTCAGTGAAATGCCCAGTTTGTTGTGCAGAGTTTGGGGGCTGAGGAGGAGACTGAAGTGAATCCTCAGCGGAAGCACACCTGACTGGGCAGACTTGAATAGAGATTCTTGGCTGACAAGGGCAGTGAGCTCTTTCTGTCCTCTCTCTAGTGCCAGCCTACCAGAGGCATCTGTGCTTGTCAGCTCCTTGTCTAGGTCCCCACCCGATTGGCCCCAGAAACAGGGCCATGGATCTGCCTCCCAGGGCTGATTGACAGTTCTCAGTGGCTTGTTCCAGCTCTGAGCAACTTTCCTAAAAAGCCAGACAAGCTCAGGTCAAGGGTCAAGACCAGAGAGAACAGGCGCTGGGGGCAAGGGTGGAATTGGGGAGAGAAAAATCTGTTGCCCATGGATATCATGGAAACCTAGATTACAGTTTCCCACCAGCCTGCCTTAGAGGTGCCCCCTCCCCAACCCCTCATTGCTCAGGAGGTGTGCCCCACCAGGCTGGGGTGTGTGAGCCCTTTCCCAAGAGCAGAGCAGGAAAGTCACCAAGTGACTAATGTGAAACTTATTTACACCTGATTATCTCCTTCCTGTCTGGTAGGTAAGTCACACTGGGTACATAATAGGCAGCTGAGAACTCTGCACAGCCTCATGAGCCAGCAGAGAGACAGGCAAACTTTAGAGTTTCAAAACAAGGCCCAGGAGACCTCAAGGAGGAATCTGGGGACCCTGATCCACAGCTGGGCTGCTGTGGGAACCCTAACCAGGCTTGTGTCTCTCTGGGCCATGAGAGAAAAGTGGGTATTGGGCCCACCAGAGCCAGTACTGAATCTGGTACTGTTGCAGACCACTACCTCACACATAGGCAGCTCCGAGGTCTCTCCCTGGCTCAAAGGAGAGAAGAGAGAGGAGAAACAAAAAGGTAGTGGGTAGGAATGGGAAGAAAGAAAATGGCAGGAGTTCTGCTCTGCCCAGCCAGGGGAAAACTGTGACCACAATCTGGGGAGAGGCATTTGATGCAGGGCCTCTGAGTGAAAGTGTCCACGCAAGAGTGGGACAAACAGTATGTTTTGGTGAGCAATGGTGCACAGGCATTGTGGGAGCAGAGCCCAGCAGTACCATGGAGCAAGAAGTACCTAGCTCAGGAGCCCAGAGAGGAAGCAGGAAGCAAATCACAGGGTCTCCAACCAATCAGACATGCCCCCAATGCCCAGTCACTGGCAACCATTCCTTTAGTTTTTGAGGCTTTTACTCTGCAACTCTTAGCTGCCAGGAGTGGGAGAGGGGGATGCTCGATAGGCTGACCCATCTTTTCATGCAAAAAACCTAGGTTCTATCCCCTGCATTGCTAAGAGGGACCCCCTGAGAAAGCAGTAGTTCTTAAATCACCCACTGGAGTGACCCAAAAACTAAAGACCACCCATGCCAGGCAGAGATGCTGAAGTTGTGCAGTGTAGGGGATGCAGCCAGGTTCCCCATACCAGCTGCCATTGCCTGTGTGTCTGAGCAGAAGGCAACTTGCCTGATGCCCCTGGGGGAGGTCAGGGTCGCTCTTCCCTAAGCTGGTGCCTTAGGGAGATAAAGGACAGGGGTACAAGCAGATGCACCCTTGACCAGGTAGTGGAGAGCCCAAGGTGATGTCAGAGTGGAGACACTCCAGGTTTCTAGAGCCTTAACTACCCAGGAAGGGAAGAAGTAAGAACTATGGACCCAAATGAGAAAATATGGAGGCTCAAAGAGGGGAAGCCACCTGTTCCAGGTCACACAGCAGGACTGAGCCAAAGCTAAACCCCATTCCTTTCCTCCTGAAACAGGCCACTACTTGAGCCTGAATGTAGAAAACCAGCTGGGACACCCCTTTTCTCTCAGAAGGATAATGGGGATAACCCATTCTTTCAGAAAAGACACTGGGTAACCCTTTCTCTGAGAAGGACATTGGGGAACCCTATTCTCTTGGAAGGATGCTGGGGGCACTCCATTTCTCAGAAAGGGCACTACTGCTGGGAGGTCAGAGTGGGGATTAGCGGGGGAATGCCCTCGTGGCCTTAGGGTCTGGCATATGGATGGCTGGAAAGGGCAGGGCCATTCTGTTGCGGGGAAAGGGCCCCTTCAGGCAGGCAGGGCTGTGGGAAAGGCCCTTCTTTTCATTTCCTCTCATTATGCTATAAAGTTGATTCAATAATAAAAACCCGCTAAGGACTCTGTAATTGCTTACACATTAAAAAGTATATGAAAATGCTTTCAATTACCGCTTCCATGATTCAGCCACATGGAATGATTTTCTAAGAAATGCAGGTGGGGGGAATGGAAGTCACACCTATTAGGGGGTTTCAGTCACCAGGTGGGGTTCTCCCCAGCCCCCAGGGACAACAGGGTGTGGATGGGAAGGCTGAATGGCTCTGGAGGACACTGTTCTCTCCAGTTGGCTTCAGTTTGAGACTCAAGAGTTCTTATCTATAAAATGGAAGGATTAAGTACATGGATTAAGGCCCCAGCCCTTCCTGAAACAATGTCCTGGGGTGGGGGTGGGGGTTTGCCAAGTGCAAATTGGGGCAAGTGCTGGCAGCACCTGGGCAGTGGGTGGCCTGGGAAGAACCCCCATGGAGCAAACCTGTGCCTTCGAGTTAACTGGGACTCCCTGAGCCAATCTCTTTATTGGGGAAGGGTGGGTGGGAGATGCCATCCAGGCACTCCTGGGGGAGCCTCAGGGCTACTCCCAGAGATATGTCAGCTGGGAAGATGGTGCAATCTTGGCTCAGCAGAGGTGGGCGAAGGTGCTTGAGGGAGCATTTGGTGGCTATTCTGGCCTGGCTGCTGAGGTATTGGGGGCTACAGGCCCTGTAGCTCATGAGCCTCCTTCCTCAGCAGCACTGGTTTTCTCCCATCTCAGACATCTCTCTGCTATACAAACAGGTCTCCTTTTTGCTCCTGCTGCCAACATCCCTGTATCCACCTCCCACCCCACTTTGACTTCTGGGGTGAGGGAATATTCACCCATTCAATTCAGCTCTCCCACCCCTAGCTACTGGGGTCCACATCTGTCATGGACAGTAGGTGACATGGACAGGGAGGCAGCAGGGAGACTATCCAGGCCTAGTCCCTAGCACAGCCAGCCAGGGCATAGCAAAGTCTCTAGGTCAGCCTGACCAAGGACACCACAGGAGGCTCAAGGACTATCTGCTGGCTGATCATCCTGGGTGTCCAGGATCATTCCAGTAGGTAGGGACAATCAGGGAACCAGGCAGCAGGAGTACAGTGTGAGGGGCCGGAGTCCTGAGATTTTGTGCCAGAATTGCAACTTGCCATGTGTATGCCAAGGGCACTAGAGCTTCCACAGGCCAAGAGTACAGATCTCTGAGGCATCCAGAGCCCTTCCACATAAGAACTGGGCCTGTGTCCAAGCAGCAAGGTCCCCACCTCAGGGCCCAGCACTGGAGACAACTGCCCATCTGAACCTTCACTGATGCTGTGTCATCTCCCAATGCCAGCTGCTCTCTGGCCTCTGTCTAGATGCCTCTAAAGACAGGGAGCTCACTACCTACCCCACAGGACAGATTCCTATTTCATCAGTGAGTGAAACAACAATGGAACAACAAAATAGAAATGAAGTCTTGTCTGACCATCAGGTTCCCTACTGCTCAGAAGGCAACCGTGACAGGTCCACGCAGTTATCCAACTGGGTTTCCAGGTTTTTTTTTTTTTTTTTTTTTTTGGGTCACATCCGGCAGTGCTCAGGGATTACTCCTGGCTCTATGCTTAGAAATTACTCCTGGCAGGCATGGGGGACCATATGGGATGCTGGGATTCGAACCACCATCCTTCTGCATGCAAGGCAAATGCCCTACCTCCATGCTATCTCTCTGGCCCGGGTTTCCAGATTTTAAGGGAAAGTTTGTGCATAGCTGACACATCACCAGACCAGGTCATCCCGAGAGCCTAAACCTCTTTTTAGCATCAACCTGATGGCTCCCCAGCACCAACACATCTGCAGAAGGCTCACACCAGTTGGAGCTGCTTCCTAGAAGATTCTGGGTGAGGGCAGTCCCTTGTTCCTGCCCTAGCAACCATTCATTACAGTGACGTCACACACACAAAGTGCTTAATCCTGGGGACTGCTGCAAAGCGGCTGCTGAGGCCCGGAAAGAAGGATGCTTCATTGTCGATCTCTGCAATTAGAAGCGCAGCACAGCCTGTTGCCCAGTGAGGCACACAGAGCAACAGAACACCACATGGCTATGCAGGGTGCACCTGGTCTGCACTTGGCTGCCTGCAGGAGGTGTGGGGCCTCTGTGTAGAGCCACGCAGGCTTTCCCCAAGCCTGGAAAAGTGCCACCAGTCCCTCCTCTGGAGGATACAGCAGAGCCTGATGAGTTGACCTAACTCAAATGGTTCCAGACTTCCTCATCCCAAAAAGCCCAGGGGCAAACCTCTACCCTCCCCCAGTTATAAATAAAATCAAGGGAAAGACGAAATATACGTCATTCCTGTTCATTAATGAAAAGAATAAAGAAATTATAATGTGCAAATTCATGCATGCCAGCACATCCACACGTGAATTTTTACTGAGCCATAAAAAAAAAAAAACAACAAAAAAACAACACACAGTCTCACCCTTATGTTAGGAGTCTTCCAAACAAAACCTAATCAAACTCTTAGAACAGCTTAGTGGACCTCCACAGGGGTGGAGATGTTGGCAGGCAGATAGGGGTGAAACCAATAAAGGGGATCAGAGAAAGAAACTCCTAGGTATCAAAGAATCCCATCCCAGGGATGAACACACAACATGGAGAGTGGAGTTAATAAGTTTGAGCTGCCTGTCCAAAAGCAGCTCACAGAAGAGAGCTCCAAAATTTTCATGCAAGAAAAGAAATAATAAAACACTGCAGCAAATGGTGACAGATGTTCACCAGGCATACTGTGATCATTTCCATATCACACACCAAGACAAAATCATGATGTTGTGCCCCTGGAACTGGGGCAGCATACCCACACCCAAAAGTAAGTGAAGAAGGGGTCACAGAGGGTTGTCTCCTGAGCTCATGGCAGCACAAACTCTCAAGGCACCAACCTCAGGGACTGCTCCAAGCTTGCAGCTAACACTTTCCTGCATCCTGCAGTGTTGGAGGCAGAGGGGGCCCCAAGCACACAACTGCCCTCATTCTCTGAACTCCAGAGCCACAAAGACCGAGAAGCTACTTTCCTGGTGCTTAGATTGCTCTACTAGGCAGTCCATAGCTGGAGCTGGGCCCCAAGATGACCATTATATCATCACCTCCTTAAATACAGTTATGATGCAGAAAGTAGGACCAGAGTTACAAAGGCACACACAGCTCCATTCTTCCATGCTTGTTTTAATAAGGCTTGATCATCAAGGACAATAGAAAAGCCGGGTGGGGGTTGGGAAGGGGAGGTTCCAGTATTTCTCATAAACCTGCTGCCAGAGATTGGGGCTCTCTAAGCTGCAGGTATATGACCGGGACTGGCTTTGTCCTCTATGGTCTCATTTGATCCTTTCTATCCGGTAATGAAAGCAATTACCCTGCAGACTTTTTGTTCTGTATTGCCCTGGCTGCTAGGAAACTAAGTCTGAGTTTTGAGTTTTCTGTCTGAAGTGTGTAACTTTGTCGAGAATGCTCCCTTCCCCCCCCCTTCTCATTTTCTTCATCCTGTTTCCATTTTGCCCCTTATAAGGGTTCACTGTACTTGGTGTCTGTAGCTCCACACACCCTGGGACCTTCTTTTTCATGTGCTGAGCAGACATTGGAGCACCATCACCTCCAGCTGAAATAACCAGCTTTTCCTTGAGTGGTGGCTAGGACCCTCTGAATGGGGGTATGGTTGGCCCTGGGCCAGCTCACTGCTTACCTGTCATGATCCTCTGTGCCTCGTAGGGCTCCATGTAGCCTGCGCTCTCTCCCTTCCCCACTTTGCTCTTGAGATCATTCTTGGCATCGAAGGGGTCTGAATAGTCATCTGCGATGGTTACCTGCAGGAAGGGAGGCAGACAGTAGGAGTGTGAGTCCATCTTTAAAAGTTCAGCTCTGGGGCCCGAGTGGTGGTGCAAGGAGTAGGGCTTTTGTCTTGCATATGCTGACCAAGGATGGACCACAGTTCAAACACCCCCAGAGTCCCATATGGTCCCCCAAACCAGGAACGATTTCTGAGCACATAGTTAGGAGTAACCCGAGTCACCAGGTGTGACCAGGCCCAAAACAAAAACAAAACAAAAGGTTCAGCTCTGCTCTAACTGACATGGGGAGCGTAAGGTGTGGGGATGAGATAGGGGAAGTGGTAGCAGGGATCAGGGCTGGCATGCAACCATGATTTTTTTTTCAACACCCGGTTGTCCTCAGAGCTTACTACTGGCTCTTCACTCAGGGATCACTCCTGGTGGATTTAAGGAACCATAATGGGGTGCTGGGGAAAGAGCATATGTCAGCCAAGTAAATGGCAAGTGCCCTATACTTGCTGTGCTATCATCCAATTCTACACCAGTGAATTCTGCCCGAGGGCTAACAGGGGACCCACACAGCCTGTGTTATTCTGCACATAGTAGAGTGGGACCATGTGGGCATAGGATAGTAAGGCACAGAGCCAGGAAACTGGAGAGCATCCTCAGGGAGGCTATGGAATGAGTGGAGGATGCTGGACAGTGAGGAGTATGTGAACCTTGGGACTGCAGAGGCGGAGGGAGGGGAACTCATCTCTCTGTGCTCTTTTGCAGCCTATGTTTAGACCACAGCCCAAGCATGGCAGGTCGGACAACACTCAGGAGAGGTGGATACACTGCCATGTGGTCCGTGGTCCCAGAGGACACCCTGTGGAAATGCAAACTGCTCAGGTGGATCTCCATCCTCAGGGGCCAGAATAAACCTGGGAAGCTATGGCTCTGGAAGAGGCTAAGGCTTAAAAAGTCAATGGACTTAAAAAGTCTAAGGAGACCCTTTGGTCAGAGCCTCTGATGTGTTCCTCCCTGGTTCCCTCACTTGTATTCTGGGAAACAGTTCTGTCCCTCGTAACAGAGTAAAGTTCCAGAAACAGAGAAAGTCACCTGGAGGAGGAAGGTCGAGGCAGGGAGGGGAGCTTCCCTCATCATCCCTGAGTAGGGAGTTGGGGTCCCAACACTAGGGGCATTCTAAGAGCAAACTGTTCCTGAGACAAAGAGAAAGAGTGTAGGAAGCACATAACCCCCCTGGAGGGGCCATATCCCCCCTCTGCAAACTCCCCACTCTTCTGGCTGCTACAGTCCAAACTCTGTCCCTCTGATCTTCAGCCTCTCAGCATTACCTGGCTGCCCCCCTGCATTATGACAAGCATTGTTATTTAAATGGTGAATTTTATTAGAAACCACGGGGAGCCTCTGTCCCCTCCCCCTTCCAGGTCCTGGAATGTGAGGCATCCACCGGCGGAAAAGCCCCCTTTGTCTGCCAGGCAAGCACAGCTTGTGGCAGCAGCCCAGTGCAGGCATGTGGCACCAATGCGGGGGCGGGAATGAACCTAACTTGCCCCAAACAAGGCTCATTGAAACAGCAGCAGGGGCAGCAGGGAGACACCCAAGGGGGGGGGGGAAACCCACCCTCTGAGCATGCTCACTTGCCACCAAGGGCAGGGCCTGGGGATGGGGGTGGGGGTGACTTTTGGATGCTGACAGTGTCCTGCTGGCCTCGAATGACATCAAATAGGGGGGTACTGGGAATAGGGGATAGATCAACCTGGCAATGCTGGGAGACTGGCTATTTCTGCTACACACACAATTTGCAGCTCACAAGAGGAAGTGCTGGTATCCAGGCCCTTGTCACAGAACAGCCACCAGCCTTCCTTTTGAACAAGCACACCCTCCCTCATCTTTTCTGCAATGAGGAAAGGAGCAGAGACTTTCAAAGCAGAGGGGGATGGAATGATAAGTTGAGAGGAGGAATAGGAGGAGGAAGAGGAAAAAGAAAAGAAAGAGGTGGAGGAGAAGCTGCCAGTTCCCTATCTAGAAGCCCACCTTCCAGTTCTCTCAAGTGCAAAGACAGGACAGAATCTGCAGGAGAGAAACCCCACACCAGATAGCCCTGGGATCAAGCAGGCCCTACTTGCATTCTCTAATTAAAATTAGGTCTAAGCTGGGGCTGTCACAGTGGCCCTCGGCTACTGGCCCTGTTGACTTCTCTGCTGCATTAAGAATGTACAAATTCTAAAACCGGAGAAAAATCTCTGGTCTCCACTGACATACATCTCCAGTTAGACCTGCTGACAGTTGAAAATCTTCCCATTAAAAAAAAAAAAATAAAGAGTTTAGGTTCAGGATGGTTTAAGCAGCAAAATCAGAAGGCTTCTAAAATGTACATTTAATCAATTTGCTTTTAGACTTCAAAGGGAGGTTTCGTGGCAGGCAGGAAAGTCAAGCTTTGAGCAACCTGAAACTTGGCAAACACTGGGTCTGCCTGACCTTTTGCAGAATAGAGTCCGGGGTTTGGGGAGTCAAAATTTAACCAGCTGGCAGGAGAGTGGGGGGGGGGGGGTGTCCGTGCAAAGTGCCGCAGGCCCCATGATAAGCACTGGACAGTGTGACCAGTTTCGGAGCTGCTCATTCATTAGGAAGAGCAAAGGGTGCTCCTGAGCTGCATGAAAAAAAAAAAAAGGAAGGAGGGGCTGGGTGGTAGCTCAGTGGTTAGGACACATGCCACTACATGGTCTCCTGAGGATCACAGGTACCTCAGAGCCTGCACATCATCATATCCTTGAGCCCTCATATTGAGCTGAGAACTGCTAGTGACTGCCCCCCCCCCCACCCAAGCCTGCCTGGGAGAGATGGGGGAAATGGGTCAAACCCAATGTCCCACCCTCTATAAAAAAAAATAAAAGGTGGGATGTCCCCAGATTTAGAATTTAGATTCTGGGCTTGGTTTTACTTTGCTTTTAAAAAGCCTCAGCCTGTGCTGAAGAGAAAACAGGCTTTGCAAGCAAAAGGCCCAGATTCCATCCCCGCCACCACATGGTCCCCAGAGCACTGTCAGGATTGACCACTCAGATCTGAGGTGTCTTTAGGGACTTGTGTGCAGGTCAGGATGCCTGGATCCAGAGAAAAGATCATTAATCTTAGCCTTAGGTTCCCCAAGAGCTTACAAAGCATTAGATGTCCATAGAGACTGCAGAGATATCCTGGGATGGACACAGATCTGGCCTTAGGCCCCAGACTTCCAGAAAGGCAAGCTGTGAAAGTGCTTGGGCCTCCTAAGCTGTTTAGTGCCTGGCCCAGTTCTGAAAAGGTGCAGGGCGGGCCAAGTCTAATATCCAAGCTCATCAGCCCCCTTTCCCCAATGATTTTCACAGACTCCAAAAGCAGGAAAAAACGGGGGTCCTTATGAAGACCAGTTCCAACGTCCCCTTGTGAGATCACACATATCCTTCCCCCATCCCCTCCCAAGCAGATGCTTCATCTCCTAGGCATCCTCTTGTGAAAAAGCGTGCGCGCGCGCACACACACACACACACACACACACACACACACACACACAGCCAGGTCAGTAGGACTCATGGTGGGAAAGAAAACACTAGCTCATGAGGAAAACAGTCATTGTGCATGTGCTATACATGTCTTGGGATGAAAAACAAAAACAGAATAGTAAGCTGCATTTTGATCATTTTAAGGATAATGTCAGAGGGGTGTATAAAATTCCAATGCTGGCCCATCTGGGAACTGGGGGGGGGGCGCACTTAGGTTGGGAATCAAAGGAGATGATGCTGTCCTGATGTTAATATACTACTCCACCAATGGAGATCTGACTGACTGACCCACTGACTCTGACCTCTAGTACAGAATGGGGCTTTCATGGCATGTTCTTCATGGGCTGCCTGGGCTGGGCCAGATTTCAAGTCGCTTTCCCTAACTTGCCTAAAGATGGGAATGGCCTGGGGCGCTGCTGGTTTAACCAATGGACTCTTGGCCCCAATAATGTTTCACAGGCAGTCTTGAAGATTCTTTGTTTTCTGGGCAACACTCAGGGTTTCCTCCTGGTAAGTTCTGGAGGACCATATGGAGTGGGAGGGACACAGGACCCTGGTCAGCTGCACAAAGCAAATGAAGGCAAATGCCCAGCCCTACCCTACCTGCTGAGTTATCAATTCAGGCCCCAACCCTGAGAATTGTTTTGATCAAAGTCTGATGGTGGCTCCAGGGGTTTAAAGCTATGCTTTTAGGTCAGTGCTTTCTCCAAGTGCTCCTCTCAAGCCCCCTCCCAGTCTCAGGCACAATGGAGGGTGGGGTAGCTGGGAGTGGAATGTGTTTTCTTTTTTTGTTTTGTTTTTTTGGGGGGGCCACACCCATTTGATGCTCAGGGGTTACTCCTGGCTAAGTGCTCAGAAATCACCCCTGGCTTGGGGGGACCAAACCGCTGTCTTTTCTTGGCTAGCGCTTGCAAGGCAGACACCTTACCTCTAGCGCCACCTCGCCGGCCCCGTGTTTTCTGTTCCCTTCAAGAAGGAATACCTGCAGGAGAGGCATTGCTGGGTGATCCCCCACGCTTGGGAACTTCTGCTCTAGATCTGGCTGGGGAATGTCACTTTCCCAGTGATTTCTCAGGCCTGTTTGCTGAGGTGAAGCAAGAGGCTCCAGTGAGCTAGCTATACTTCTCCATAGTCTCCCCTCAGGGTCAGTAGGAATGAGTGAGTGATGACCCAACATGCCTTGGTCCACCTCCAGAATCTCCAACGCAGAGGGAAAGGCATGTTCTGCGCAATGCCGAGGTGCCGGCAGCAGATTGAGCAATGGGCCCCTCTCAGGGCATGGGGCGATGCAGGGCATGGGGGGTATGCGGGTCAGACTGCACCCTGCCTGGAGCAGGGAGGTGGGGCCCCACATGCATGAGGATGCACAAAATCCCTCTTCTACAGTTTGCCTGGACCCCTATCCCCCACACCTTGCAAGCACTCCCAGGAGCTCACAGGCTCTGCAGGGAACACTGCGCACACCCCTGTAATGAGAAGGGGGAAGGTGAATAGTTTCCCTTCCAAGGCTGGGGGTGGTTCATGTTGTTTCCACCACAGTGGTCGGCAACCTGCAGTTCGAGAGCCATGTGTGGCTCTTTACACTCTTTTTTTTTTTTTTTTTTTTTTTTGTTTTTGGTTTTTGGTTTTTTTGGGCCACACCCGGCAGTGCTCAGGGGTTACTCCTGGCTGTCTGCTCAGAAATAGCTCCTGGCAGGCACGGGGGACCATATGGGATACCGGGATTCAAACCAACCACCTTTGGACCTGGATCGGCTGCTTGCAAGGCAAACGCCACTGTGCTATCTCTCCGGGCCAGCTCTTTACACTTTTAATTTGGCTCTTCTATGTGCGGGGCGGCCGCTCCAGGAGTCAGGACTCTGCTCCTAGCCTCTGTCAGTGCATGCCCTGTGTGGCTCTCAAAATAAATTTCAATCGTGGTTTTGGCGAGATTTGGCTCAGTTGAAAAGAAAGGTTGCCGACCACTGCACCACACAATCACCTCTGAGAGCCTCCTGAGGGCTCTGCAGTCCATGGGATCCAAGGGGCACCTGGGCTGCCCCAGCTCAGCCATGGGCTGGAAGAGGCAAGTGGAGCTTCCCAGCTGCGTCAGTTCTTATCTCCCCAGAAAGGGGGTTGGGGGGAGCATGCACTGGCCTGTGACTGAGTCCCTTCCTGCCTCCTGCCAGGCACTGCAGGTTCCCTTTACTGGCACATTTGTTGTCTCTGTGATGACCAGCAGGGTTACAGTTGCCCATGGCGCTTGCTTGATTGCTGGCTCACTGGACTGTGGCTGGGGGATCCAGGCGTGCTGCTGGAATCACACACCTGGACAACACTTGGCATGAGGGAGGCATGAGGGAGGAATCAAATCCCCCATCCTCATGCCTACAAGCTCTCCATGCACCTCCCACCCCCCACTTGTTTCTGTTTTTGAGCTACACCCAGCAGCGCTCAGGGGTTACTCTTGGCTCAGGACTCAGAAATCCCTCCAGGCAGTGTTTGGGGGGGATGTCGGGATTTAACCTGGGTAGACTTTGTGCTCTCCTCCACAGCACAGCATCTAAAAAGGTCCTGTTAGATTCTGAAACCACTTCCCCATGACCCCCCAACAACATAACACATCTGCTTGCTTGGTGCTCAGGAGTACCATGTTCCACCCCACCCCCACCCCAGGCAGTTCACCCTCCAACATCAGGCAGTTCTCTGTTTTTGTTTTTGTTTTTTGGTTTTTTTTGGTTTTTGGGTGACACCCGGCAGCGCTCAGGGGTTATTCCTGGCTCTATGCTCAGAAATTGCTCCTGGCAGGCTCGGGGGACCATATGGGATGCTTGGACATGAATCGCCATCCTTCTGCATGCAAGGCAAATGCCTTACCTCCATGCTATCTCTCAGGCCCCTAGGCAGTTCTGTTACTAGAGGGTCCAAGTATGTGACCATGCAATACCAAGGATTACCTGGTATTAAAGAGTGCTCAAGGACCACCAGGGCTGTACACATGATTCATGGGGGCCATGTGTTCCCAGGGATTCCTGGGTTGGTTGCATGCAAGGTATGTGCTCTACCCTTTAGTCTATCTGTCTGGTCCTCCATATAGTTTCTCAAAGTGTGTGTGTGGGGGGCATGAATCTCTTAGGGAACAGAGGCAAAGGCCCCACTCTCATAATTCCTGGACCTTTGCAGAATGTTAAGAGCTTTCACAGTGGTCAGGACCTCCAGGGCCAATACCAACACCCCCACCCCCACCCAGTGTTTGAGCCTTTTTAAAGAACAGCTTGGAAAAAGAGGGGAGATGATTCATAGGGCTGGTGCACATGTGAGAAGGTACTAAGTCTCGAAATCCACAGATCTTGTTCACTGGGCTAAGCATTAAACTGCCTTGTGTGAGGGGTATGTGAGGCGAGGCTGCTGGAACACATTGGGGATTTCTAACTTGACATCCAGGAGCTAGGGGAGTCATGGTATGTGACCAAGAGGTAGTGTTCAGGAAACTGATCTGTGAGGGGCCGTTGGCCTCTGTATGGGCCCAGAAAGAACACAAAAGCAAGCTCAGGAAATTGGGCAGGTCACAAGCAGATTGCTCTGGCTGGAGGGGTGGTATTTGGGGAGGGGGGGTTGTTGAGAAGCTGCCACAAGCAGTGTTTCCAAGGCCTCCAGGCTGACCTGGCTTGGCTGGACTATCTGGAGATGTGCAAATACCCAGTGGGTGGAGGTAGGGGCATAGTAGAAAGGATCCTGCTGAGCAGGGACAGCTGGAACCAGGGGAGTCAGGGAGCCAGTCCTCCCTTCCACCAGGAAATTCCAGACACCAGCCTTATATCTGAGCTTCAGCAATGCAGAGGTCAGAGACAGACAGGTCCAAGGGCTGAGTGCACACTCTGGGATGCAGGTTCTAGCCCTGAGCATCAAGAGCAGAGCTCAGGCCCACCAAACCAGAAAGAACAAAAACCCAGAAAAAAATATGAGACCAGGTCTGATAAAAGCTGCTGTGTTTCTCCACCATAGAAAGATCACCCTTTCCAAAGTGGGTGTGTTGGGCAGAGGGATACATTGCAGAGTCGGGGCATCCAGCCAAGAACAAAAGAGCTCATGGGACCCTGAGGCTTCCCCCCAACTACAACCTGGGAGTCAACCATATGCTTCAGCTCCAAGGTCAGGTTTCCTGAAGTCCAGGACTGCAGAGCAGCCCCACCAGAGATACACACAAGTTACCTCCCATTCAGTTTCTACCTTCCCAGCCTGGATCAACTCCCCACCTGAGTGACCCTCTCCCCCAACTCTGGTAACTCACACAAAACCTGGACCTGGGAGGGAGATCTATCTGGGAAATGAATGAATCTCTTAGGGAACAGAGGCAAAAACCCCACTCTCACAATTCCTGGACCTTTGCAGAATGTTAAGAGCTTTTCACAGTGGTCAGGACCTCCAGGATCTTCCTGCACTGAGCTGGGAACAAACTGTGACACTGCCACCTCAGACTGGGCCCTCTCTTGTGCCTGCAGGTCCAGTGCTGCTGCACCCCTAGACCTAAAGCAGCCAGAACTTGTCCCCTCCTCTGTGGTTCTTGTATGGTCACTGTTACACCTGCTATTCATCTGCTCGGTGCTCTGAAGTCAGCTCTTCCTCACAGACCAGCAGTGACCTGCCCCACAGGATAGGAAGTAAGGGAGGGAGGATGGGAGGGCTGTGGACTGAGGGGTCCCCACTGGTCTTTCCAGTCCTGCCCCTCCCAGAGCCACAGCTGCTTGTCTGGAACCTGCAGGCTCCAACCTGTTAGGCAAAATGAATCCAAATTATAGTCTCTGTCAGCTCCTCCAAGCCCTGCTGGTTCCTCTCCCCTCGATTTTCCCCTCCTCCAGTCCAGGCCTTGTGGAGAAGGCTGTGGACATGGAGTTGGAGGAAGAAGAAAAGAGGCCAGGTTGGTCCTACTCAGGAGCCCTGCTGGGATAGATGGTGGGAGAGGCAGTAATGGGTAGCTGCGATTCTAGACCCAGCAAGAGCTCAAACCGAGAAGTTCTTTGGTTTCTGGAAGGTGCAGGGGTGGGGGGGTGTTCACTGGGTGCCAGGATTAAACTCAGACTCAGCCCTCCAGGCCTACCCTGAAGGCCTCAACCTGGGTATCTTCACTCCTTCCAGTAGGGACCTCTGGAAAGTTTTGGTGACCTCTCTTAAGGGCAGAGAAAAAAGGGCCTGGCAGTAGAACTAGAAATGGTCTCAAATGCCCACTGCATTTCAAACTTCTTCCAAGCACTCTCCCCTGGCACTACCAACTACAGTCTGCAACCCCCTGGGAGAGGATGATAGTTAAGGCTAGAGACAGTAAAGCAAAGCCAGTTACCTCTCTCACTATGGGGCCCACACTGTTTCTGCAATCCCTGCATGACCATTAGCTCATCTTCCTTTTAAAATCATTCCTAAAGGGGCTGGAGCACAGGAGTAGAGTGTTTGCCTTGTATTTGGCTGATCCAGGATGGACCTGGTATGATCCCCAGCATCCCATATGCCCTAGCCAGGAATGCTTTCTGAGCGTATAGCCAGGAGTAACTCCTGAGCATCACCAGGTGTGGCCAAAAAAAAAAACCAAAATAAAATAAATAAAATCAGTCCTAAGGGGTCAGTGAAATAACATGGAGGTAGAAGCACATGTCTTTCAGGTGGAGTCCCTAATTCTATTCCTGGCACTGCATATGATATACACAGAATGTCCCAGGAGGGATCTCCAAGCACAAAGCCAGTACTAAAACCTGAGTACTGCTGAGTGTGGGACCCCACCTGCAAATAAAATCATTCCCCAGAGGCCAAGGGATGGTATGGGGGTTAAAGCCCTTGCCTTACATGTGGCTAACCCTGGTTCAATCTCTGGCACTTCATGGTCCCCTGACAACCACCAGAAGTGACCCCCAAGTACTGCCAGGTGTGGCCAAATAAAAACAAAACCAAAAACAAATTATTCCTCTGACCCCAGAGTATACCAACTTATCTGCACCCCTCCTGGAAATGACCCCAATCCAGTGCTCTTACAAGGTCCATCTCCACAAACATCCATTGGAAGGAGTAAGGAGGGGTAAGGTTAGGCTTGTTGCACTTGGGGAAACATTCCCAACCCAACAATTTAAGGATAATGGCCAGAGACCATATAATTAAGTGTGGAGGGTCATGGGGCTAGGCACCCTGGCCAGACAAAGTCATTCACAGCTCCAACCCTCAGATTCCTCATGTGCAAAATAGCACAGGGGAAGGGATTGAGTGTGGTCAGTGGCCTACACACAGTAAGAACATGTCATCAAGGGCTCAGCCCATAACAATGCTCCTCACAAGGGCTACACAGGAGAACTTGGGGACTGCAGCCACATTCTCTGCTTAGCAAGGCAAGTGGGGCATCAATGGAGATTTCAGTCTGGCCACAACAACATAGGATGAGTTGCTCACAAGGTTACTTCATGATCAGTAATATCACACACAGAAATAAATTATATCCCTCATGCGCACACAGGAAATGCAGGGAAAGGAAAACTGCCACTCTGTGGAACTGACACAAGCAGCTGGAAAGACACCATTCTATACCCCGCCCCACACATACATACACACAAACTCATTGCTTTTTTACTGAGAAAGTGCAGCATCAGCTCTACTGGGCACCAACTGCAGCACTGGAGGGGTTCCTAGCACATTTCCTTTAATAGAGGCTGGATACCCCCAGGAAGTTGATGCAGTTTCAAAAACGGACTCATCCTCTGGAAGGCCCTGACATCTAGACTCTTTCATTCTTATAAGTAGCCTGCCTGGCCAAGCAGCTGTCCCTGAACACCGAAGTCTTCCTCATGTGAACCCAATACTTTCCTACACTAAAGGAAGGTCATGGTGTATATATAAAGGGGGAGGATTACATGCATGTGTGCATGTGCACACGCGCATGCACACATACACACACACAAAATGATTTGTAAAGTCTGCCCTGCCCAGAAAAGTACCACCAACTGGCCTTAGGGCACAGCTGCCAGCTCTTCAGTCTTCAGTAGCACTTGATCTCACTGCAAGAGTTCTGTACTTGGTCCCTGCAGTGACAAGCATTCATTATTCTGTGGAGACCTAGTGTCTGGGCAGCTAAGGTATCATCTGTATACACTGGTCCCCTGGGAGGCAGGAGCTGGTTTTTGCCTCCACATTGTAGCCAGCCTGGCTTCTCACCTGCCATGGGGCTCAGGGCCTGCCTCCTATCTTCTGCATGTCCAGTCTTCATCAGGAGGAGGACAGAGAGTCAATGAACAGAGGCAGAGATGGCATCTAGCACAGTGTGGACACAGAGAATGGGGAGGGCACGGGTGTGGAGACAAGGTGCTAGTCATCTCCCCAGAAGGAGTCCAGGTTGGGGTGCTGGTGAGCAAAAAATAGACTGATGTCAGGGCTGGAGAGATAGCATGGAGGTAAGGTGTTTACCTTTCATGCAGAAGGATGGTAGTTCGAATCCCGGCATCCCATATGGTCCCCTTGCCTGCCAGGAGCGATTTCTGAGCATGGAGCCAGGAGTGACCCCCTGAGTGCTACCGGGTGTGACCCAAAAAACAAACAAAATAAAACAAAAAAAAAAAATTCTAAAAAAGAAAAAAAAAAAAAGTGGGGCAGAAGAGATAGCATAGTAGCGTTTGCCTTGCAAACAGCCGATCCAGGACCTAAGGTGGTTGTGGTTTGAATCCTGCTTATTGCAGCACTATTCACAATAGCCAGGCTCTGGAAAAAACCAAGATGCCCTTCACCAGATGAATGGCTAAAGAAACTGTGGTACATATACACAATAGAATATTATGCAGCTGTCAGGAGAGATGAAGTCATGAAATTTTCCTATACATGGATGTACATGGAATCTATCATGCTGAGTGAAATAAGTCAGAGGGAGAGAGAGAGATGCAGAGTAGTCTCACTCATCTATGGGTTTTAAGAAAAATAAAAGTCATCTTTGCAACAATCCTCAGAGACAATGAGAGGAGGGCTGGAACTTCCAGCTCACTTCATGAAGCTCACCACAAAGAGTGGTGAGTGCAGTTATAGAAATAACTACACTGAGAACTACCATAATCATGTGAATGAATGAGGGAACTGGAAAGCCTGTCTAGAGTACAGGTGGGGGTGGGGTGGGATGGAGGGCACAGGTGCCCCTGTGCCTGCCAGGAGCTATTTCTTAGCAGATAGCCAGGAGTAACCCCTGAGCACCGCGGGGTGTGGCCCAAAAAAAAAAAAACAAACAAAAAGAAACAGACTGATGTTGACCACCCATTAAGTAGATTCAAATGCAGATAGCTAACTTGAGCAGGTGAGATGGGAGCCTTGGGGATAGAAAGTCCAGTGGATCAACTGGGCAACCATGTGTAATCCTCCCCGTGTTTCTGATTTTGGGGTGGTCATAAGGGGGGGGGGGCTTACACAGGGGACCATGCAGAGTAGGGGATGGAACCTGACCCTCTCAAATGTAAAGGGGCCTAGCCCTTTGAACAATATTTCCTGATCCTAGTTTATTTATTTTTTCTTAAAATGAACCTTGGAATTGCTTTTCCTCAGGGTGACAGTCACCCTGATCTCTCATAGATGTGGGCAAGAAGTTTTCAGGTTTTCCTCTAAGTCTTTAGGCATGGAGAATTTGATACAGCCAGACTGGAGACATAACAGGAACAAACACAGATGAATATGCCTTCCAAGAAGGACCCTGGGGGCTGGGGCCAGGGAGAACAGCAAGGAGAGAGGGCAGTGAGTGAAGTGCCCTCTCCAGGGTGATTTGTGAGGGATATAAGCAACAGGAGGCCAGGGGGTTCTCTAGCCCACTCCCACCCCTACCCTCAGCCCCCACAAGCCAACAGGAGTGATCTGCAGAAAAGAGCTGAGAATAGTTTCTGAGCACCATTGGATATGACCCAAACTGCCCCCACCACTGAAATAATAAATAAAAACCTTAAAAAAAAAAAAAAAAAGCTTAAGCCTGGAGTGATAGCATAGCAGTAGTGTGCTTGCCTTGCAAGCGCTGACCTAGGTTTGATGCTTAGCTTCCCACATGGTCCCCGAGAACAACCAAGAGAGATTCCTGAGTGCAGAGTCAGGAGTAAATCCTGAGTAAACCCTGAGCTATATGTGGTACAAAAACAAAACAAAAGTGAACAAACGAAAGGCTTTAGAAAGGGGTGCAAGCAAGCTGCATATGCTCAGTACATCAATTTCCTCATTTGTAACACAGGGACCTTCCTAAGCCCTCAGTTTCTGTCCAACACTTACCAACACCAGCACTATTTCTGTGTCTGGCAAGGCAAAATGAGATGGTGTGGAAAGTGCCCCAGAATAAGCACACCTTCCTCTATCTGTTCCTGGACCTAAACTTTGGCTGTGTATTTGACACCTGTGTATTCCTCATCCTTCCCACCTCTGCCAGCCCATGGGCAGAGGTAAAGTGTAAAGGTGGTTGTCTGCCCTAAGCCAATAACATGAACAAAACCAAAAAATAAAAAACCCAGGGCCGGCGAGGTGGCACTAGAGGAAAGGTGTCTGCCTTGCAAGCGCTAGCCAAGGAAAGGACCACGGTTCGATCCCCCGGCGTCCCATATGGTCCCCCCAAGCCAGGGGCAATTTCTGAGCACGTAGCCAGGAGTAACCCCTGAGCATCAAATGGGTGTGGCCCGAAAAACCAAAATAAATAAATAAATAAATAAATAAAAATAAAAAACCCAACAATAAAATAAACAAAGGAGAGAAGTCCAGCACTGACAGAGGCCAACACACTGACCTGGCTATCTGACTCATTCCTGGCTTATAGCAAGGCACCTACACCTGGTCCACCTGGCGCACACAGCAACTGGTATGGGGGATGCACCATGGGGCATGTCTTCACTAGATGGAGACAGGGAGTGACCAGGGCAAATATGGGCAGGAAAGGGAGTGTAACAAGCTCCCATCAATGCTGTTCACCCCTCCTCCAGTGACAAGTGGCTCAATCACACGAACCCTTACAGACATTGTGGGTAACCAAGGACAGGCAGGCAGTTGGGGTCAAGGGACCTGAGAGATGATGGTATCAGACATTTGGGGTGCCCATAGTATGTGTCATGGGCAGACGGAGTCTATGCTGTTGCAGGGGGTCCTGTACATAGTTTAATGCCCCACTATCAATCTCTCGCTGTTATTATTGGTTGGTTGGGACAGGGGAGTGGATGGGGTTGCCTTCCCTGTGATCCTCAGTTGGAAGGTGCAGTCCTGGCAATCTCAGTGCTCAGACCCAGTGGTGCCGAAGGCCATGGGCACCATAGGTACTAGAGATCAACCAGTGGTGCTCAGGAGTATCAGGGTTCAAACTCAGGGCCTCAAGAAGGCCAGTTTTCAGCTCATCCTTGGAACTGTCTCCTCAGCCCTTTTATTAGTAATTTTCAAACAAGGAGTCTCAATGCTGGGTGGGTTCCACAAAAAATATCATTGATTCTGAAGATTTCCTGGATCTAGAAGTTTCCAGGGGTGGGGAATTTGAGGCCAATTGAAATCCACTCTTCTCTCTGAGTGCCACTTCCTCATCAGGATCTCTGTCCCAAGCTGTCTCAAGCAGAAATAGGTAAAAGGGTCCTTGGGGATAGAAATCTGGCTTCCACTGACCACTATAGGTACAAAGAGAGAAAAGATATGGACCACAACTACAGAAAATGCTAAAGGTCAACTGTCCTGACCAGCACCTACCACAGAGAAGGATAAGGCCAGAGGAATAGTAAAACAGGGACAGGAGGGACAGCATTTGCCTTGCACAGTTCAATCCCTGGCACCATATATGGCCCCCTAGCAGCCCCCTGAGCACCACTAAATGTGCCCCCTTAAAAAAAATTTAAACTAAAGCAAAGAATGATATGTAGTCAAGAACAAATTAAGATGAAAGCATAGTCCTTAAAAGGAATTAATTTGGCCGGCGAGATGGCACTAGAGGAAAGGTGTCTGCCTTGCAAGCGCTAGCCAAGGAAAGGACCACGGTTCGATCCCCCCGGCGTTCCATATGGTCCCCCCAAGCCAGGGGCAATTTCTGAGCACGTAGCCAGGAGTAACCCCTGAGCATCAAATGGGTGTGGCCCGAAAAACCAAAAAAAAAACCAAAAAAAAAAAAACAAGGGCTGGTGAGATAGTGCAGTAGAGCCTTACATGCCTTAATGCAGTAGACCCAGGATGGATGGTAGTTCAAATCCTGGCTCATATGGTCCCCCAAGCCTGCCGGGAGTGATTTCTGAGCACAAAGCCAGGAACACCCCCTGAATACTGCCAGGTATGACCCCAAAACCAAAAAAAAAAAAAAAAATAATAATAATAATAATTAAAAAATAAAAACAATGGGCCCGGAGAGATAGCACAGCGGTGTTTGCCTTGCAAGCAGCCCATCCAGGACCTAAGGTGGTTGGTGTGAATCCCGGTGTCCCATATGGTCCCCCGTGCCTGCCAGGAGCTATTTCTGAGCAGATAGCCAGGAGTAACCCCTGAGCACCGCGGGTGTGGCCCCCCCCCAAAAAAAACAAACAAAAAAATAAAAACAAGACAAAACATTCCTTAACTGCCTATTAATTTTTTTTGTTTTTGTTTTTGTGCCACACCCAGCAGCATTCAGGAGTTACTCCTGGCAGGCTTGGGAACCATATGGGATGCCGGGAATCGAAACCAGGTCTGTCATGGGTCAGCCGCGTTGCATGGCAAATACCCTACCTCTATGCTATCTCCCTGGCCCATCATTCATATTTCTGGTCCCATCAATATCCCATGTGTGGGGAAATGTGGGTCAGCTCAGCCATGCCAGTCCTCGCAGGGTCACTCTGTTTTGGTGCCAGGGATGGACCTCAGGGCTGCCTGTGGTGAGGCACATGCTCTGGTCTGCCACTGAGCTACCTCCACAAACCACTTTCCACATGATCTCAGAAAGGACTGATCCGTCACACACCTGGCACAGTGCCTGCCTTGCATGTGGCCAACCTAGGTTCCATCTCCAGTGTCCCCTGTCCCCTGAGCATGACAAGAATGACTCATGAGATCGGAGCCAGGAATAGGCACTAAGACTGTGAGTCTAGCCACCCTCCAAATAAAGAGAACCACCTTTAAGGTCTGAATTCAAGCATGGGCTGATTGGATCCCTTTCCCCTCTGAACCAATGAGGAGGAAACGGTGAACAGTGACAGGGGACCAGTATGGGCAGCAGCCTTGTACACTGGAGTGATGAAGGCCCTTCTATGGGAATGGACACTTTAAAAGCTGTCAGCATGGTAGGTCATAAATCACCCTCCACCGGAAACATGAGGACCTTAAAAGGAGGCAAAGGTGGCTGGAACCAAACCCTAGACTTAACAGTTTCACAAGAGCAAACTTTGATCTCTGCTGCCCTATAAATCAAGTTCCTGTCCTTGCTGACAGAGCAACTGTAGCCAGAAAACCCTCAGCCCACCCTACACTGGCTTTTTTCCTTACAATACCTCTGACCTGCATCCCCACAGGCCTGAGGGCCCCCCAGTGATGACACTCCCCCCAAGAACCTATGATGGTGGAGAAGCTGTCCACAAGGTGCTATTATGCCTTCAGTCCTGTGCTTTGACATGTGTCATCTTCCACTGTCCAAACTCCACATGTTCAGATGAGAATCAAAGTTCTGGGAAGCTGAGTCACTTCCCCCAGGGTTCAGAGCTCACAGAAGTCAGCCTCACTCTTGGACTCTGGTTCTTTCTAGTCTCTCAAGACCCAGCCACCAGGGTTTCAAGTAGCTTGGGGTCTGCCTGAGTTCCTTCCCCAGCAGGCAGAATTCTTTGAAGTGAGGTCTGCAAGAAGCAGTAGGAAGTGTTGCCCACTGGACTCAGCTGTGCCAACCCTGGGCATTCCCTCACTCAACTGGACGCTGGAAGGATCTCTTTTCCAAACTGTGCCACCACCTACCACTTTGTCATGGCCACATGGGGGTAGGGGAGTGTGTTCTACCTCCAGCATCTCCCCATCCTCACTCTCAACCTATCCCACCAGCCTGGGGGCTTCCATCTCCCCCAACCAAAATCAGCCCAGGAAAGAGCAGGCTGAGTGAATGGCAGCCTTGGTGAAGAGTAAACACCAGCTTGCATGGCTCTGAAAAAGGGCTAGGAAGAGGCTCCTCCAAGTTGGTCACCCACATATGAGGCCCACTCCTGGGAGGTCAGACAGGTGGGCTGGTCCTCCTGGCATTTGAGGGGCATTCTTCCAATTCATAGACTCCAAAAGAATATGCTCTTGGTGACTAAAACCTCAGTTAGGCAGTTCCTTTGATGCTTGCTTGGGACTACAGGCCATAGTGTCTTGAGTGGGGGGTGGGTGGGTGTCCATGCTGCATGGGGTCACAAACCCAGTTCCCCTGCATGCAAAGCACACATTCAGTCAGCCCTCTGAGCTATCTATCTCTCTGGTCCCTCATTTTATGAAAAGGAAAAATAGGGGACTACTCCAGGGAGTCTGGGATGGGGGTGGAGATTGAAAGCAGGGTCACAAGTGCAACCATTTGATCTGCACCTTGGGAGGACTGACCAACCATTTCCCAGGGCTCAGTCTCAGCACAGGGTATGACCTCACCTGGTTCTCCCTAATGCTCCCATTGCCTCTGATCTGGCAGATTTGGAACTCCCAACTACTCCAGGGCCTGTGACAAGCTGTTGAGGCCCTGGTTTCAGGGGCTGAGAGACCAGCTTGAGCAGTACTAGTTTCTGCCACCTGCCCTGAAGTCAAAGACTAACACCCTGCCCAGAGCCAATTGCCTCCCAGGTTTAAGAAGAGGAAAGGTAGCTTGGGTTTGAAAGAGAAAATTGAATCCTTATTCATGAGTTCCTCAAACCAT
The DNA here is from genome assembly GCF_024139225.1 of Suncus etruscus. Taxonomy (NCBI): domain Eukaryota; kingdom Metazoa; phylum Chordata; class Mammalia; order Eulipotyphla; family Soricidae; genus Suncus; species Suncus etruscus. The sequence goes on along the minus strand of NC_064848.1, from coordinate 24,453,546 downwards.
GGGCATCCAACAGGTAGAACGGGTTCCACCATTGATTATGAGCTGGGGTAATAATAGGGCTCACCCTTTGAGCCATTAAAAACATTAACCTGCTGCTTGGCCTGCAATGTCATAAGCCTGTGGAGCACTCTCCAGCTCACAGTCTCTAACCACTAAGGATGAAGGGTGAGGGAAGGGGGCAGGGAGGCACGGGGCCCTCTGGGATGGCCAGGAACACCCCCAAGAGTCCCCTGTAGGCGTGCAGGATGGGTGAAAAAGGTTCATCCCCAGAACTTCATTCAGGTGCAGCTGTGGGGATGGGGCGAGGTATGCCTGGTCTGTAGCCCCTGGAGAAACATGCAACACCAAGCTGCCTGCTTCAGGGCCAACAGAGACTGCACTCACCAGCTCAGATGACTCAGCAGGGCCCATGGGCATGCGTGTTCCAGAAAAGGTTCACCACGTTGTGCCTGCTGGACAGTGTGTATCTGCTTGCCCTGGCCAACGGGAGCACACACCCACGGGGGGTGGGCAATGGAATGATCCAGAGAGCAGCTATCTTCACAGGAGCAACTAAGGGACTGTTTTCTGTGTGTTGGCTTAAAGAAGGCAGATTTCTAAGGGGGTGAGAATGACTTTTACTGGAAGGGGGGGAGCAGATGGCCACACAATGGGACCTTCTGTGTATACATAAGGAAATTATTTCAATATTTTTTGTTTGTTTTTGTTTTTGGGCCACACCCGTTTGACGCTCAGGGGTTACTCCTGGCTATGTGCTCAGAAATCGCCCCTGGCTTGGGGGGACCATATGGGATGCCAGGGGATCGAACCGCGGTCCGTTCCTTGGCTAGCGCTTGTAAGGCAGACACCTTACCTCTAGCGCCACCTTCCCGGCCCTATTTCAATATTTTTTATTTCAATTCTTTATTTTGTTTTATTTTAGAGGAAGAGCCTGGGGTACTCCCAAGCAGTATTGAGGGGAACACCTCCCCGGCCAACTGAACTGGGTGGCTCAGTGCTCAGGCTGTGCTGTACCAGGGAGAACTGGGGTCAACTTTGTAGTGAGAAGGCCAGCACCTGACCATGCTTTGGGGGACTATGTGGTGCCAGGAGTCAGGTCCAAGAATGCATGTGTCCCTGACTTGCTGGAGTGTTTTTCAGGCCTCAACTCAATTCCAGACCTACTGTTGGATCAGCTGAGAGCTGTTCAGACCCCGGATAGTCCTCTGGGAGGGAGGGCGTGCCCTGCTGCCGGGTGATACCTGGGCAAAATGGTTGCAGCACTGAGGTGGCAGCAGCATGGAGGTAGGGTCCATGTCTACTGCAGCTCTTGTGATTTGTTAGTTGGTTTTGTTTTTGGATCATACCAAGCATATGCTCAGGACTTACTCCTGGCTCTGCACTAGGGGATCAGCCCTAGTACATTCAAAGGTGGGGTGGGGGCTGCATTATGGGTGGGTGGGGGTTTCTGTGATTTTTATGATACCCCAATAATTTTTTGATGACCAGGACGTGATCAGCAGGGACAGTGCTGAAGTTGGATTGGTATAGCCCTAGAAATGGGTGTCACTTTCTCTGCCCAGTTTATGTGGAGTCCACAGACCTTCTTGGCTTGTAAGACCTGAAGTAGTTGCCCTGCTGGAACACTGGCTCAGCTCACTACCAGCACTGTGCATTGAGAGGGGAAAGCTAGAGACCGTGCCATTATGGACATGGACAGAAGAAAGGAGGTAGGTTGGCACTAGGGCTGCCTGGGCAAGGAAAGGAGTGGTCAGTCTGGAAACCTCACTGAGAGTCTCTTTTCTCAGCTGAAACCAAACCTTTTTTTTTTTTTTGCTTTTGGGTCATACCTGCTGGTGCTCAGGAGTCACTCCTGGCAGGCTCGGGGGACCATATGAGATTCCGAATTCGAACTGGGGTACATCCTGTGTTGGCCGCGTGCAAGGCAAATGCCTTACTGCTGTGCTATCACTTCGGCCTCCTTGTTTTGTTTTGTGCTACATACCCAATAATGCACAGTGGTTACTCCTGGCTCTGCGTTCAGAAATCACTTCTGACAGGCTCAGAGAACCAAATGGGATGCTGGGGATTGAACCCAGGTCTGTCCCAGGTAGACTGCATTCAAGAAATGCTGAGCTATCACTCTGGCCCCTGAAACCAAACCATTTTTGTCCAGGAATTCAATGCAGCCCCCTAGTTGGATGAGGCCAGACGTGAGGAGGGTACAGACCAGCAAAAGAAGAAAGTCAGCACATTTCTCCTGAAAGGTACATATTTTGGTTGCAGGCTATAGAATGGTCTCTGTGGCAACCAACTCACTCCACTATGCCATTGTCATTTAAAAGCTGCCATACCCTGAATTCTGAATGAATGGGCATAACTGTATACCAAGAAAACTTTATTTATAAAAGCAGGAAGCAGCCCTGGAACCTGGCCTGCCCACCCTCTTACCTCTGGCCTGAGCCCTACCATGATTAGCCAACACAATGGGTCTAAGAATCACCTGGGGAACCTGCACAGACTACCCCAATTCAAGAGGTCCAAAGAGAGGCCTGGGATCAAGACTTTTTATGTTTGTTTTTGCTTTAACCTAAGCTCCCCAGGACTGTACTACACACAGTTATGGCTGAGACGTGCTGGTCTGGGGCAGGAGGCAGGCAAAACTCCCCACCCCCAACCCTACTTTTCTCACTCTCATCCACAGACTTTCACAAACTCAACCTCAAGAGACCTGACATGCTCAAGGTCACCCCATGAGTCCTGGACCCCAGCCTGTAGAATAGTTGGTCTGGGCCCAAGAGCTATCATGCAGACACCTAAGAGGGCCCAACCTGCATCCCAGAGCTTGACTGTGGATACCTTTGGCTCACTTCATTGTTCCATTCCAAGCAGATGAGGATTCTGGACAAAGAAACACCAGCCTGGCCTCAACCAGAGGGATGAGGCCTCCCTACTCATCTCCCTGGCTGACAGCAAGTGAGAGCAGGAGCAGAGTATCCTGATTGTCATCCCCTCCCCTGCCTCCTTTTTCTCCTGAGAAGCAGCATTTTCACCCTCAATTTTAGCTTAGTTACTAGCTTCTGGAAGGAACAAAAGAGGGCTGTAAAACTGTGTTTCCTCAGTCCTAACAAGCACAGCCACAGGAAACTCTTAACCAATGACACCATTAAGGACCTGCCAGAACGTGCTCCGAGTTCTGCCCACACAGGCAGGCACAAGGAACCCTCGAGAGTCTTGGGGTTGTTGATAGAATGAGAGAGAGAGAGAATGAGGCTGCACAGCTGCAGGGGTCGATGAGCTCAGCACTTCCAGAGTCAGGCTCCTGTGGTGATCGGTGATCCTCTTGGGCAGACCCAGCTCTCCCTAACTCCCCTGCAAGTGATCCAGGCCCTCCTCATTCTGGTCTGAGCAGTGGAAGAAAGTCCTCTGCCTTGTTCCCTGGGAGCCCAACTAAGCAGCTATAGTACCAGTAGCCCCCAGAGAAATGCCTGCAAGGAGACCCCTTGCAGGTCACCCCTTCAAGTCACCCCTGGGCTTCCTGTTGGCTCACGCTCTCAGTTCCCTGAATCATATACAGACAGTTACTGACAAGCTCTCCCTATCCCTAGCATTTCAAATTCTCCCAGACTCCGAGGCAGTTTCAACATATACATGCTGTAATTCAAACCTTAGCTGGGTCATGCTATCAGCTTCTTTACACACACACACACACACACACACACACACACACACACACACACACACACACACCCCAACCTCCCAGCCTCATCGGGGGTCATGCTATCAGCTTCCTTACACACACACACACACACACACACACCCCAACCTCCTAGCCTCATCGGGTGGCACCAGGCACAGAGAGCTGGAGGGATGAAGGCAGCACTTTGCATACTGTTGTGCTCAGAGGTGGCAGCCTGCTGGCTCTACTCCCACTGACAGGCATTTGTACTTACTCATGATGAGCTAGATGTGAATTTGGTGAAAAACAACATCCAAACTACATCTGAAGAGCTGTACGCAGTTCCCAGAATCTTCTCCCATGCACCTCAGTCTGGTGGCGCCTGTCTGGCTCTTGTCCTGGGCCCTGGGCCCAATGGATTCCACACAGACCTGAGCCCAAGGGCCTCAGAATGGAGCAGCCACAGGCCGGGAGGGACCTCCCAACTGAAAAGCGCTCTAAGGCAGGGTCTACTCCATCAACAACCCCCACCCTGCAACCAAGGCTTTTTCCAAACGCACTTGCTAAACTTCTGAAACGCTGCCAAGTCCACATGCCACTGGCTCTTCCCAAACACCCATGACGTCATCGTGACTATGAAGCCCTGCGAGTCCAGGAGCCTCAGGAGGAGCCTGTGCCTACTCATCTGCCTGGGCCCTGATGTCTAACTCAGGGTCTGGCACACACATACAGGTGGATTTCCACAAAGGCGGATCAGAAAGGTAAAGAAAGCATGAGGTTGGCTCAACTTTCATGGTGTCAAGCTGCCCTCTTGGGTCACTAACCATCCCCACTGCTGACCCATGATCTGGCTAAGCACGTAAGAGGTACGGCAAGGAAAATGGCAGGGCCAGGGCAAACCAGTGAGGGAGGCAGTGAATAAAAGTTGACAAAGAGAAGGAGTCTGGGCAGGTAACGCCCAGGAAGTGTCAATGTTTGCCAGAAGGAACAGGAAGTGAGGTGGATGGAGTTGGATGAAGCACAGAGGTGAGGGATGGGCTTTCTGAGACAGGCTGTCAGCTTTGAAGAAGAACATATTTCTGAATTCCTAATCAGGAATTCCTGAATTCCTATCAGGGCCAGGCTGGGAGGGAGGTGCCAGGCCAAAAGGGCACAGGACAAGATTTACCACACGCTATCTTCCGCCCTGGACACTTTGCATGTGGGAGGTCCAAAGGCTCAATCCCTGACACAGATACCTTGACAGCAGAGTCGGATGTAACACGTGTGACCCAAAAACACAAACCTAAAAATAGATATACACTGGGTCATTGTGACAGCACAGCGGGGTTGACCCCTGGCATCCCATATGGTCATCTGTGCCCTCCAGGAGAGACTGCTGAAGAGTCAGAAGTAACCCCTGAGCACTTCTGAGTATGACCAAAAAACAAACAAAAAACCAAAAAACACAAAACAAACAGGGGCTAGAGAGCTAGCACAGCAGGTATGGCATTTGCCTTGCATGCATCCAACTCAAGTTCAACTCCCAGTTTCCCAAGCCTGCCAGGAGTAATTTCTGAGCACAGAGCCTAGAGTAACCCCTGACCGCTGCCAGGTAGGGCCCAAAAACAAACACGAAAAATGTTGGGGTGCAGCAGTAAAGTGATTGCCTAGCATGCTGCTGACCCAGGATAAACCTGGGTTCAATCTCTGGCATCCCATATGGTCCCCCAAGCCTGCCAGGAGTGATTCCTGAGCACAGAGCCAGGAATAACCCGAGCACTGCCAGGTGTGGCACAAAAACAAAAGCAAAACAAAACAGGTGCACAATACCAGGAACAGACCCTGAGCACTGCTTAACTGTAGCACCAAATCCAAAAAAGTAAAAAACAAAGAAGGCACTAATGTTTGAAGTGTAGGTGCTTCAAATTGCTAGGTGCCACACATGTTCCCCTATTCAGTATGGTCACCAGAGACACACAGAAATAGGATCCCCACTACCACTACTTTTTGCAACTAGTATTAAAGTCATTAAGCTGAAGCACTCTGTCAAAGACTGCACTCATACCCAATGCCTCCAATTTTGTCCCCAAACCAGTCAATTGGAGGGTTTTTTTCTCCCCAAAAGATTCAAAACTATTTTTGCATTGGCATTAAATTTATCTCAGAGGCAATCAGACAAAAATGGACTTTCAAAGAGAGAAGAAAAAAAAGTATATTTTGAATGATAAACCCAAGAGAAAGTCAAGTGCAAACCATTATTCCCTGCTCTAAAGGACTGTGCCATTAGCCTATTTGGGTTACTGCACACTTCATGATTGCAAGATCCTGGCTGAGAGATAGTGTAGCCTGTAGGGCAGGGGTCTCAAACTCAATTTACCTGGGGGCCGCAGGAGGCAAAGTCGGGGTGAGGCAGGACTGCATAAGGGATTTCGCTTACTGAATATTCGCAATAAAAAATCGCATGAATATTTGCAATAAAAAATCGCATTAGGGGCCAGAGAGATAGCACAGAGGTAAGGTGTTTGCCTTTCATGCAGGAGGTCATTGGTTCGAATCCTGGCACCCCATATGGTCCCCCGTGCCTGCCAGGAGCAATTTCTGAGTCTGGAGCCAGGAATAACCCCTGAGCACTGCCGGGTGTGACCCACAAAAAAAAAAAATCGCATTAAACATTTGCATACCCCGAACGGAACTGCTCGGGGTATGCGAATGTTTAATGCGATTTTTTTCTTACTAATGCAATTTTTATTGCGATTATTCAGTAAGCGAATAATCGCAAATACTGCGATATTTGAAGGCCAGCTGCGAGCCACAAAATGTTGTACGGAGGGCCGCAAACGACCCGTGGGCTGCAAGTTTGAGACCCCTGCTGCAGGGGTTTGTCTTGCATGCAGTTGAGCCAGGTTTAATTCCCTGCATCCCATATAATCCCCAAACCCATCAGGATTAATTCCTGAGTGCAAAGACAGGAATAACCCCAGAGCACCACTGGGTGTGGTCCCTCTCAAAAAGAATCAAGGTTGCAAGAGTCAAAGAAAAAGGGGCTGAGAGCCCAGGGCACTAGAGGCTGAGGACAACAACCCACTGTGTGGACAGGAACATAAATGCTGGTGATTGGTCCATGAATTCAGGCTAAAAGTCCTCTACCCTCCCTCTGTTCCCAGGTAGAGGTCGCAATGCAACAGGTCCCCCCTGTAATACTTCTGTATGATGTCAGTCTGGTTTCTGAACCACCATGTTTTTTTTTAATTTTTAAAAAAATTTTGGGTTTGGGGGCTTTTTTGGCCACACTTGGCAACGCTCAGGGGTTACTCCTGGCAGGACTCGGGGAGCATATTGGATGCCAGGGATCAAATCCAGGTCCATCCTGGGTTGTGCATGCAAGGCAAAAGCCCTACAGCTGTGCTATCACTCCGGCCCTTCTGAACCACCTCTTTAACTTCACCACAGAGTCCAGAGTTAACAATAAACAAGGCTAATGTACGAAACACCTGGGAGAACCCATATCTCTCCCAGGTTCCATCTGTCTCTAGGCCACTCACACAGGGGCACAGGGAGAGGACAGGAAATTCTGTCTGGCAGCTCCTGACAAAAGAATATGGCAGCCTACACCTGCTTGACCCCAATCCCAGCCATAGTTTTGTTTTGGTCTAGTATTGTGTGTGGATCTGAGGATTCTAATGCTGCACTTAGGACTGCAGCACATATAGGGGTGCTAAGCAGCCTGGTTCTTGCATCATGACTGTCCAAAGATGGGGTCATGGTATGGCAGGAATAGATCTTGTCAACGTAGAGGTCCACTCCTCTTGGTGGAGTAGTTTCTTTCCTTCAGAGCAGCAGGGGGCCAGAGAGATAGTAGAACAGGTAACAGGGAACTTGCTTCAAATGAGGCAGACCTGCATTTGATGCTGGTGCCTCATATAGTCCCCTGAGTCTGCCAGGAGTGATCCCTTAGTGCAGAGCCAGGAGTAAGCCCTGAACACTACTGGGTATGACCCCAAAACAAAGGCAAAGGGAATCTATGCAGTGTGAGCACAGAAGAGGTGCCCATGTGGACAGGCCCAGCCCACAGGCCCTCCACCCCTGGCTGCTGTGTGAATAAATACAAAAGTGAGACCCTGAGAAATGGCCTGAGCACTGGCAGGTAAGGGTATCAGGCAGGGCATAGATTCCCTAGGCTCAGGCACAGAAGTGGGGGTTAGTTTCAGTATCTGGAGGGGTGTGAGGAAGCAGACCAGGGAGAACCTGTCACCCTGCTGAAGGGGCTGTGTGCTGGCTCAGTGGCTAGAATGAACAGATGGCAGCAATGGCGAGACTGGGGAGCTGTGGATATTCTCATCCTTGAGGCTCTCCTGAGAACATGGTAGAATAGTGAGGAAGGGGGACACACAGGGTGCAGGTAGAAGTAACAGGGCTGAGATGTGGAGTAGAGGGGGATGTCACTTTGGGTGTGACTGGGGGAGCTGGGGTGGGGCTAGGGGTGGATGACAGGGTGGAAGGGTTTGCAGTTCCTAACTTCACCTGCATCTTCTCTGGCCAAAGAGCCACCACTGGGGCCGGAGAGATAGCATGGAGGTAAGGCGTTTGCCTTTCATGCAGGAGGTCATCGGTTCGAATCCCGGCGCCCCATATGGTCCCCTGTGCCTGCCAGGAGCAATTTCTGAGCCTGGAGCCAGGAATAACCCCTGAGCATTGCCGGGTGTGACCCAAAAAAAAACAAAACGAAAAAAAAAAAAAAAAAAAAAAAAGCCACCACTGGGCTTCTTTCAGTGGCTCAGTGAAGGATCAAAGTGTGGTCTCATAGCTGTTTTCTCTCTGTCCAAACAGAGCTGGCCCTTTGTGTCTAGTGCCCAGAAAACCTCGGTCCCTACCAGGCACTTTCTGTGTGCCTGCCCAGGAGGAAGGGCTAACTGAGTTGTCTATCCCACTGCTTGCTATACCTTCAGATAAACACAACCCTACTTAGGAGTTTCATGATCACACTTGTGTGTCTGTTTATGTTAAGGGGACAGGAGGCAGGAGCCAGAGGATGGGAGGAGTAGAGGATGGGGGCCAGGCGAGGCCACCCTGGGAAAGGTCAGTCACAGGAGAAGACCTCAATGTTCCTATAAGAAAGTAGGTCTCTGGCCTGGCAAGAAAAGGAGATGGGGAAATCTGGGAGCTGGGGACTTGAATGCTAGGTTAAAGCAAATCAAAGTTATGCTGTTAGAAAGCTGAAAAAATGGGGCTGGGAAGGTGGCACTAGAGGTAAGGTGTCTGCCTTGCAAGCACTAGCATAGGACGGACCGCTGTTCAATCCCCCGGTGTCCCATATGGTCCCCCCAAGCCAGGAGCGATTTCTGAGTGCATAGCCAGGAGTAACCCCTGAGCGTCAAACGGGTGTGGCCCCCCCAAAAAAAAACAAAAACAAACAAAAAAAGAAAGCTGAAGAAACAACGGGAGGTTTGAGAAGCTAAACACACCTGGCATGGTGGGACAGAATGCATTATAATGGGAAATGGCTGGACTCACTTGCAAAGGCACTTCTGAGAATAGTTATTTTTTTGTTCCCCCAGTGGCAGTGGAAACCACCTCCTTCTCTACTTTGTTCTACTTTGTTCCTTTCTCTTCCTCTGGTTTCTGGAAGCCAATAGCAGGAGCTGCAGTGATCTAATTATAAAGCATGCTAAGAAGGAGAGCTGAGGTGGGCTAGGGACTGGTCCAGACTTGGCCTCACATTCAGAGAAGACCTGCTCGGTAGGCGATAAACCCTTTCCTAGGCCTAAAATGTCCTTTTCTGCCCCATGACAGGCAGCTGTGTGACTTTAGCCCTGTGCCCTGATGTCCTGGGTGAGGATCACAAAAAAAACTCCTTGAAGTGCCCTTGTTGGGTCAAAAGCAAGTCCAAGAGCTTTAGCCACAGCACCTGGCACATAGCAGGAGCTTCACCAGTGATCATGAAGACAGAAATCACCCTCCCTCTATCATGTAGTTACCCTCTTCACTTCGGAGGTGTGCCTGCACCCGGTGGTCAGCAAGGGCAGCTCTGGTTGCCTACTCGGACCCAGCCCTATCGGAGGACAGAGGATGGAAGATCCTTCTGCAGGTACGTGAAGCACCCATCAGTTCTCCATCTGGCAAATGACCAGTGGGAGTGGAGCTGTCCTCTGGGGCAATGGAGTTAACCAGCAGAGCGGTGGGTTCAGATCGAGTGCCAAGTGCCCAGGGCAGGGGCCAATGCAATTTCTGTGCACTCCCCAATCCCTTACAGTGGGGACTGAGGCATGACCTTGCACCCCCAACCCCCATTTTGGGAGTCTCAGGAAGCACATGGTGAGGGTGTGTGCTCATTTTCAGAAAAGGCCAAACCTGGACTTTGACTGGATCCCCTTCAGGGAACCCCCCCCCCCAATTCATAATCAAAGGAAGCAGACAGTCATCACTCTTTGGTCATCTTGGGGTTGTACCAATGCCCCCTACCTCCCACTCCGCCAGGTCCCCCAGACCACATACCCTTCCCATCCAACCCCACCAGGATTTTAGCCATGCTAGCCCTACCCAGTCCTAGTCCTACCCAGCCTGGAGGTTTTCTCACTTCTTCCCCAGCTACTAATCAGAACCAAACCATTTCTACTTGCTCTGAGGAGCCTACCCTTGGCACCCCTCTCACAGAATCGGGAGTCCTACTGTGCTACTGTAGAGCAGGACGCCAGGGCAGCCAGCTCCTTTCCACTCAGGCCAAGGGGGTTGCCCACTGCTGAAAACACACACACACACACACACACACACTTTTTTGTTTACTGTGGAGGAGGGCACACATGACAGCATTCAGGGACCATTCCCAACTCTGTACAGAGAATACTCCTGGCCTGGTACTAGGGGTGGGGCTCAGGACTTCAGCATGCAAAGTATGTGCTCATCTGTGCCTTGGAACAGAGGAACAGCTCTGCATAGGACACCTAGCCTGTGTGTTTCCTGGTCTGAAAACAAGGAGTTGTGGTCTCCTTAGAAATGTGCTGGGGGGAGGGAGGAGAGAGAGCAGAGGGGGTGAAGCCACTGGCCTGAGGAACCACCTGCTTGCACACTGGAGAAACACAAGGAGACCGATGAAGCAGGCCTGGGGATATGGAAGCAGAGCAGGGGTGGAGTGGGGAAAGAAACAGAAGGTATGGGGTAGTCCCGCCTCTTCAGCCCTGAACTGAAAGCAGCCCTGAACTGGAGGGGCTAAATGCCTTTAATCCTTCACAATCAATGCTGGTAGCCGAAAGCTCAGTAGGGCAGGCCTGTGTGTGGCTAGGCTGCAGCCCAGGGAGGCCTTGGTGCTGCTGGGCAGCCCACTCCAACCTGCCGCTGCACATAAAGGACAGGGAGGAGGCCGGTGGCCAATTGGCTCCAAGGCTAGCCCTACCTCTCTGGCACAAGGAAGTGCTTTGTGCAGCACCACCTCATTATCTGGCATCTCGGCCACGCCACGCCGGAAAGGGCAAATAATGGGGTAGGTGCAACACGGATGCAACAAGGCCCTCCCGCAAAAACCTGTCCATTCCTGCGTCCCCAGTTCTTCAAGACAAATCTCCTTCTTAGGGGCTGGGAAAGAGCTCAAAGTGTCGGAGTATATGTCTGGTATGTGTGAGCCCCCCAAGTTTGATACCCAGTACTGCATTCTCCAACACCAGCTCCACATCCCTGAAATCCCCAATGCCCAAGCACTACTGCATTGCTGGGCTGAAACAAGCACTGAACTGTTCACCTAGCCTACAGAGCCAGGCCAGGTAACTTCAGGGATAGCCCCCAGGACCCCAAAATCCTGCTGGGGAAGCCCAAAGGGGGATAAAAAAAGAAAACCCTGTGCCAGAGCACATGTCACCTGCATCTCCCCTCTTAAGATAAAGAGACTTCCATGCTTTGACTCTGAGATATGTACCAGGGCTCTTTCTGCCTTTGGATAAGTCCCATTCTCTCCCTTGAGTGTTTCTTTCTCTCCCCCTCCTCTCTCCCTTGCTCTCTTTCTCTCTCTCATTCTCTCCCTCCCCTTCCCTCAGTACCTCGAATAAAATGTTTCCCTTTGGTGGGGAGAGATAGCATGGAAGTAAGGCATTTTGCCTTTCATGCAGAAGGTCATTGGTTCGAATCCAAGTGTCCCATATGGTCCCCTGAGCCTGCCAGGAGCGATTTCTGAGCTTGGAGCCAGGAGTAACCCCTGAATGCTGCCGGGTGTGACCAAAAAAAAAAGTGTTTTTGGGGCCGGGCGGTGGCGCTGGAGGTAAGGTGCCTGCCTTGCCTGCGCTAGCCTAGGACGGACCGCAGTTCGATCCCCCGGCGTCCCATATGGTCCCCCAAGAAGCCAGGAGCAACTTCTGAGCGCATAGCCAGGAGTAACCCCTGAGCGTCACAGGGTGTGGCCCAAAAACCAAAAAAAAAAGTGTTTTCCCTTTAAAAAAAAAATCTATTGAGGGGCCAGCAGCAATAGAACACAGGGTAGGGTGCTTGCCTTGTGTATGGCCAAGCTGGGTTTGATCCCCGACATTTCACATGATCCCCTAAATCTACCCTGAGAATCACTGGTTATCACCCCTCCCACCAAAAGAGAAAAAATTCTTTTGAGCCTTCCTATAGTCCAGACCCAAGGCTGGAAGAGTTGAAAGATCCTCATGTAACAGCCCCCACCTTGGTCCTATGAACATGTGCGTGCACACATCCATGCAGACCACATCACACAACATGAGACTGTGGCTTACAAGTCTGCACTTAGGTGATGCTCAGGGCTTCCTAACTGTTATCATGTACACCTGTCAGCCCCTGGGGAGGAAAGAAGCCACTCCTCCCTGCTGCCCACCTGAACTCTTTCAGTGACCACAGTTTAAAGTGCCTTTAACCTAGAGGTCCACCTGGTCTGTGATTGCATTGTGGGTTGCTGTGTGGAGCAGCCAGCAGGGATAGGTTGGTGGGTGGCAGGTTCCCTGATTTGGAGTTACTGAGATTTGGGAGATTCTAAGCACATCAGTCTCAGCAAACATCCTGGATCCCATTCCTGAGTATGACAAGTTATTTCCAAATCTCCCCAGGGGACAATGGCACAGGAGCCCAACCTAGCATGACCAACCTGGCCCTGTCATGAAGTTGGGAAAGTGTGGACGTGGAAATACAAAGGATGGGAGGACTGAGCTAAATGCAGGCTTTGCATGAAGGACCTATAGGTTCCATCCCCAGCACCTTGGGTGTGAACTGAACACTGAACTAGAAGTAACTAGCTCCCAAGTACAACCAGACATGACACCAAACTAAAACCAAATCAAGACAAGAAAACCCATATGTTAAAAGTAGAAAACTAGTCAACCTGAGTTGTGCCTATTAAGAGATGGGCCTAACATTCTATTCTAGAGCAGACATCTGCCAGGTTTTGCTTCTGTGAATCAAGGTTTATTGGCACAGTCATACCCATTCCTAGAGTCACTTTTGTGCAGTGAAGGCAAAACCTAACTCCAGAAGCCATGTGGACCCCAAAACTTAAAAACTGTCTGAGAGAACATCTAGCACAGAGGGAAAGTGCTTGCCTTGCATGCACCAATCCCAATGTGATCCCCAGCTTCACTCAAGGTTCCCCAAGTAATTCCCAGTGATCCTGCACCACAGGTGTGGTCCAACACACAGACAAGGCCTCACACAAAGGCCACCCACCCACTTCTTTGAATGCCTTGGGGTAGCCAAAACCTCTGTCCTCTACAATGAAATGAATGTGGGAAGTACTCAAGGCTTTTCCAAACCAATTCAGGTGGAAAGGTGGGTGATGAATGGAACCAAGAAGAGGGGTGAGCTTGCCAGGGGGAGGGTGCAGGTCTCCAAGCACATCGGGCTGAAATTGCAGCTCCAGGTGTGGTTTCACTGTCAGGTTATGCAACTTTTCCCTTAGTGTCTCATTAATTGGGGACAACAGTCATTTGCTGTTAGGGCCTCAGCCCAACAATAAAAACTATTGGCCTCTGACAAGACCAACTGCATTCCACAGGAGTTTGCAGTTCTGAGGATCAGCTGTGCCTGAGGATCCTGGTAAGTCCAGGGCAGGAAGAACACCTCGATATTCCGCAAATGGAGGTGTGTGGCCCTGAGGAGGCAGGAGACCTCTTCAACAACTCCTAACCATGGGAATCACCAGATTCATTCATCCAGAGAGGCTGTGAGTTTCCAAGTCCTGAACCAGATGCTGAGAGTGGAATGAATCAAGTGAGCAGCACACTGGTTCCTAAGCCAAGCCAAATTCTTGAGATCCCCTAGGAAGAGACTCAAGAGTTGGAAGGGTGCATTCAATGGGGCTGAGCACAGGCTTTGCTGGAGGAAAGCTCAGGTTTAATCCCTTATTGGCACACCATCCCTAGAGCACTTCAGGACCCGAGCAAGTAGATCATGAGATGTAGTTCCCAAGCACTACCAGAAATGAAAAAGAAAGATTCAAGAGTCAGGGAGATAGCTCAAACATTGGGGCACGAGTATCCAGAGTGACTCTCTGAGCACTGCCTTCAAGTTGTGAGAAAAAACAAAGTGCGTACATGCACACACACACACACACAGAGAAACAGAGACTGAGGTTCAATAAAGCAGAGGCCTGACAGCTTTGGGTGAATGACCCCTGGCCTCTCTTTTCTTCTTGTATGACAAAAGACAGCAACATCCCTAAGAGCAAGTGAGGGAGACCCTGGGCCTAGAGCCCCTGGTGGAGCAGACAGAGCAGAGCTGAGCTGAGCACACAGTAGTGTGCTTCTGTGAGTAGTGTTTGTTTTGTTTTGGGTTTTTTTTGTTTTTGTTTTTGTTTTTTTGGTGACCGTCACATTCAGCAGTGCTCAGGGGTTACTTCTGGCTATGTGCTCAGAAATCACTCCTGGCTTGGGGGATCAAATGGGATGCTGGGTCAGCTGCATGCAAGGCAAACTCCCTACCACTGTGCTATCTCTCTGGCCCTGTGAGCAGCTTCTAACATAAGGGCAAGGTGCTTACCAGAGGCAAAGTACCCCTCCCCTCACCCCCAGCACACATGTGCCACATCCCCTACTTCCAAGCAGCCCCAAGGCCTTGCGAGGTACCTGTCATAGGCAGACAGGGTGTGCCCCACCTGTGACCAGGAAGTTAACAGAGGAAAAAACCCACGGCAGCCAGCCTTTAGGGCAGCACCAAGCCCCTCCTTCCCAACTCTGACATGAGGACTCCCCTGCTGTAAATACATCCTAAGCCCTAGGGGCTGAGACACTGATGTGGGATTGCTGCTTCTTCAGCTTCTGAAGGCAACTGAGATGAAATTCTTCCAAGGGGGCAAGGTAAAATGCCTTCACCTTTGTGGGGCAGGAATAATGGCCGGAAACATCTCCACCCAGGGGAGAGCCCCAGAAGTCAAGCGGAATGAAGCAAGAGAATTGTGTGTGGAAGCTTCAGTACCTGCCCAAGGGGAGGCGGTGAACACAGAACCAGTCAGGTGACTTTGGTCTGGAACCAAAGGCCAGCAAGCCGGGGAGCTTATATATATATACACATATGAAAAGACTTGTCACTGCTTCCTGAGATCCCCATCACCCACATTCCAACAGTGAGACACAATCTCAGAGACTTTGAAGTTCAACTACACTCTCAGATGGCCAAGAGAGCCTGTGCTGGCTCAACCTTCATTTACCAGGGTGCTGGGCAATCTCCTTGTCTCCCTTTTCCTCGCTCTCACTCTCTTTTTGAAAATGGACTTTTGGACCAAATAAAAGGTCAACAGGCTGAAATACAGGCATTGCACACAGGTTTGATCTTCAGCACTGCATGTTCCCCCTTGAGCAGTTTGAGGAAACAAGCCACAAGCACAAAGGGGAGAAGCCTCTGAGCACCACCGGGTGCTGAGCACCAGACAGCCCTCCCTACCGTACCCCCATGAAAAGTAGCTTTGTGATGACATAAACAATGTGTCTATTTTAAACACTTATAAAAAAATAGTCCATCCTTTCAAAGATTACCACCATAACCCACTTGAGTCTGTTTGCTTCCTGCCCTTTTCTTTGCTACATATGTGTGTGGGAGAAATCAAATATCCAGTTTTATAAAATCTGCTTTTTTTTTTTTTTTTTTTTGGTTTTTGGGTCTCACCCGGCAGTTGCTCAGGGGTTACTCCTGGCTCCATGCTCAGAAGTTGCTCCTAGCAAGCACGGGGGACCATATGGGACGCCGGGATTCGAACCGATGACCTTCTGCATGAGAGGCAAGCGCCTTACCTCCATGCTATCTCTCCGGCCCCATAAAATCTGCTTTAAAAATGTTCCCAGGGTGGGGAGAAAGTTCCAAGGGCCTGCACATTCCTGGCTGCCTGGGGACCCCTAGGCATAAGTGCTGAACCCTCAGGCTTGCATAGCTAGGACCTGGGGTCCAAGAATTGCTGGGAATGGGCCCACACACTCTGAGTACTGTTTGAATCCTATTTCTTGTCACTCTCTACACGTGATCCACAGGATCCATTTCCTATAGGTTAGATATTGAGGTGAGACTTGGGTTGGTTTCTCTTTTTCTCCCCAGTACTGTAGGTTACTGGTATCTCAGTTACAGTAGCATGTTCTCTCTCTCTTCCTCTCCCTCTCCCTCTCCCTCTCCATCTCCCTCCCTCTCCCTCTCCCTCTCCCTCTCCCTCTTCCTCTCCCTCCCTCTCCCTCTCCCTCTCCCTCTCCCTCTCTCTCTCCTATCCTTAGGATAAATTCCTAAGAAAGTAATCACTATGTTTAAGCCTCTGTGTTGCTCCTTCTGCTGCTTTGGTTCCTTTTCTTAACCAGGAACCAAGCCTGCAACATTGTTTGTGCAATTATCACAAAGATTTTTCACAATGATCTCATACTACAGAGATGAGCATCTTCATTTCAAAGCTGGGACAACAGGCTCAGGGAGGTTGAGACTCATCAGGGTCACAGATCTCCACATGAGCCCAGATTCACTCTAAGCAGGGCCCCTCCTAGGGACCTGTGCTGCAGCTCTTCCCAGTTTCTTGGTGGGTAGCACAGCAGTTGCTAGGAGCATCTTAAAATCATTAGTACAGGGGCTAGAGTGATAGCACAGAGGGTAGAGTGCTTGCCTTGCATGTGGTCGACATGGGTCTGATGCCCAGCATCCCATTGGTCTCCTGAGCAGTCAGGAGTAATCCCTAAATACATAGACAGGATACCCCTGGGCATTGCTGGAAGAGGCCCCCAAAACAGACAAGTGCATGCACAGTGATGGACAACACAACCAGTTTGCCACAACTCCTAAATTCTTGACTGTTATTCCTGGTCAGCCTCTCCATGCTCAGTGTTTCTGACCATCAAATCCCACAGCAGGCCAAGGCAACATCAAAGTCTTGCAACCAAAAAGAACTTGAGCCTTCTCCTGCTCAGACCACAGGGAGAAAGGTTTCCTTTTACCACAGAGCAGCAAGAAGTGGCAGGGCTGGAGAGAGAGTACAATGCATGAGGTTCTTGCCTTGCACATGGCTCACCCCGTTTCAATTCCCAAGCAATTTATAGTCCTTTGAGCACCATCAGGGTTAATTCCTGAGCACAGAACCAGGAGTTAAGTCCTGAGAATCACTGGGTATAGCCCAAAACAAAACAAAACAAACAGAAGGGGTTGAAATGATTGTACAGAGGGTAGGGCACTAGCCTTGCACAAAGCAGACTCAGACTCCATCCCCAGCACCTAACATGGTCCCCTGAACCCTACCAGAAATTATTGCTGAGCATAAAAAGCCAAGTGTAAGCAATGAGCACCTCTTGTTATGACCCCAACCCTGACCCACCTCAAAAAGAAAAAGCAGCAGCAAGGAGAAGTGAATGTCATATGTCTCTCATGGTCACAGGAACAGGCTGACTAATAACAATCTAACCCACTTTGAGTTTTAGACAAGGAGTGCAAGATGACCTTAGATTCACATTCAAACAAACCTTTGAAATTCAAATATACAGATCTGCGGAGGAAGCCAGGCCTTTTCCTGCAAGGGAAGCCCTGATTTCCCTTCATGAATATTTTCAAGAAAAGTTGGTGAATAGGGAGCATATGTACTTGTATTATTCCAGCATCCTAGCATCCATCAATTATCAGAAGTCCTCTCCACACCCATAATCATGGAACTGACCATGAGAAATGCACCAGAATTAAATGATTCTCTGAAAGAATGAAAGCGTGCAGTGGAAATTTATTTTCAGAGTGAGACATGGCTGAGCACCAAGTGAACCTGACAAACCGCTGAACTCTAAGGAATGCAATGTTCTTAAGTGTCTGTGAGGTTGCAAAGAAGCAGGCCCAGCAGAAACCAGAAAGGGTGATTATATTCTCTGTAAAACCAATCCCCCACAGGATCAGGAAAGACTGTAGAACACGTAAGGAAGGAGCTGGACTTGGAATAACTGACCCAGGTTCGATCCCAGGTGCCCCGTGAGTCCTTCCAGGAGTTATCTCTGAGAACAGAGCCATAAAAAAGGCCCAAGGAACTGACATATTTCAAGGGTTAGCATCACATGCCTTCTTACTCACACCTGCCACAAACACAGTAGTAAGTATCCCCATCCAGCACTACTGCTGTGGCCACAAGCAATAGCCACCCAAAAAAAAAAAAAAAAAAAAAAAAAGAAAAAAAAAGGCATTCAGGGACCAGGGGGGAGTGGTAGAGCCCACGCTGAGTATGTTCAAGTCCCAACATCATGTGGCTCCTGAGCATGATCAGAGGTGGTTGGTCCTGTGTTGACCCCCCTAGCACTACTCGGTGTTGCCCCATGAAGTTCTTCTTTTTTGTTTTGTTTTGTTTTGTTTTTGGGTCACACCCGGCAGTGCTCAGAGGTGACTCCTGGCTCTATGACCAGAAATTGCTCCTGGCAGGCTCAGGGGACCATATGGGATGCCAGGATTCAAGCCACTGTCCTTCTGCATGCAAGGTAAACGCCCTATCTCCATGCTATCTCTCTGGCCCCTATAAAGTTTTTCTTAATTTAGAGCTGGAGGGAATTATACAAGGGTTAAATCACCTTGCAATTCCCATCGCCACATGGTTTCCTGAGCATCTACCTCCAGGTTCAACACCAGAGGCCCTCTGAGGACAGATTGGGAGCCAAACCCTGAGCACTTTGGGATGGTACCACAGGACCAGGGCAAGGTGACCTCCTCCTGAACGGTGTCCACCTTAGACACGAATCACCATGATGGACCACTGAGACAAGGCCCCTGGACCAAATGAACACCACTTGATAAGCCCCCCATAACCTAAAACTTAAAATTCAAGTATTTTTTCAATGTTAACTTTTTTTGGTGACATTTCTAACTTAGGGGAGGTCTGAATACTGCCTCCAAAATAAAGTGCACCTATGCCACTAGGTTACAGTAAACCTTGAGAAGTGCTGGGTATAAACCCACCACTACCACCAAATGCACCCTCATCTCTGACCACTCTTTTACCTCAGACTGCTTACTCAAAACTCCTTCAGGAATTGTCACTGGCAGCTTCTACTTCGCTGAGACCTCACATCTCCTCACCTTTTATTTCTCAAAACCAAGGTTTTGCTAGGATGGAGATCAGTTCTCTGCTTTCTCTGCCCTCATCTGCAGCTGACCAAGAATCAAGAGTCGAGGCTACAGGATTAGAGGAGAGTGCAGGGTTTGGGGCTTGTGTCTTGCATGAGCCTGAACCAGGTTTGATCTCAAGCACCACAGGGTCCCCTGAGCATCACTGGATGGCCCAGGTGGCTCTCAGCACAGTGGAGCCTAAGCAGGACTGGGTGTCTGGGTAAAGCATTGACTCACCATCCTAGTTGTCTGAGTATTGCCATGAGTGGGGCCTCCTTCTGCCCCCTGGAAAACACCTTCCCAGGAAAAAAGATACAGACAAAAGTGATGTTGGGAGCAAGCAAGCAGACAAGGCCCCAGATGCATGCCAGCACACTGTTGGGCCAGAGGCCTGAATGTGTCCCTTCAGTTCTGGGGCAAAGTTTTTGGCTGTCCTGTGGGAGGCAAGTGATGACACAACTAATTCTCAGCCCTGGGTCCCTTCCCAGTCACACCACAGATGGCTTCCTGGAACACCACAGATCAGCCACAGGAGCCAGCGGACAGAAAGCCCAGCAGTAAGAGCCCCCTGATGAGGCAGAGATGAGACTCTGACTCTACTTACCAGCTAATGTCCCCTCCCCTCCTGGCCTCTCTTCTGGACTGAGAGCAGGGCTGCTACTCTGAGTCAGCAGTAAGGGCTTGAGATCGGAAGGAACTGCAAGGGGTTCTCAGGGGGGCTTTCACAGTGAAAAGCTTCATCCAGTCTCATGTTTCTTCCCTCAGGGAACCTGAGGGCTCCAAAGCACTTACTCAGAGAGAGCGTTTGCTTGGAGAAAGTCCTCTGAAGGTCAGTGCCCATCATCAGCCTGGGCCCTGGGAGTTCCCTGCCCTACCTCCCCCTCTGAAATCCCCTCCCCTCAGTGCTGAAAGATGTTGCTTGCAGCAGAGCTGAGCATCCAGGGCTGAATGAAGCCCTCTAAGTCACTACCTACACCCCATTTCCACTTGCAGAGGTTCTGCTCTTTTCTGGCTGGTTTCTGAACATGAGCAGCAGATCTGGTCTATGTGCAATCTGCTCTTCCAGGAGGAAAGCAAATATCACATGCATTGTGAGTCTGAGCTAGCAGACAAAAGTTGGATAAAGGCTGTAGGGAACTCTCAAACCTCCAGAGAGGTCAGAAGGGCTCCTGACAAGAGCGATCCAAAATCTATCCCCTTGTCACATGTGTTTGGTCAATATCTACCTGACTGGATGTCAGTTAAGGGCCCGCCATGCAGTCCAGATGTCACTTTCTGAATGTGGGTTGGGGCCAGGCCCTGACTGCCCCACCACCACCACTTTGTATCTATATCTTCCTAACTGAGGGTTCCAATCTCAGCATAGGGCCCTCCACCGTCCCATCTCTAATCCATCCTCCCTTTTTTGTTGTTTTATTTTGTGTTTAGGTTATACCCAAGAGTGCTTGGGGCTTACTCCTGGCTCTGGTAAAGTTTGGGGAACCAAATGGGATGCCAGGACAGAACCTACGTCTGCTGCATGCAAAGTAAGTGCTCTAAACCCCCACCCCCTGCCGTTCTAGCTCTCCATTCTCTCTCTTAAACTCTGGGTTTCTCCTAAAGCTCAGAGCTGGTCCAGAAATTGCCTTGGCTCCACCCACTTCCCTACTCACAGAATAAAGTCATAACCCTACAGGCCTGACTTCCACCCAGCTCCCTAGTACCATGCCTCTGCCCCTGTGGTCTCTCACAGCTCCAATACAGTCTCTGGACACCCTCTGCAGGCCTACCAATCTCTGGATACTCAAATCTTCCCTATTCACAAAGATCCAGTTCCCATGACACCTCCACCATTAGGCCTACCCAATGCTCACTTGGCAGCATTAGCCTGAGAACAGCATACATTGGGAATGAGTAACCATCTCAAATCAGATTCTCGAGGGCTATAAAACGGATTCATTTCTCTGCTATCATTTAGCACATAGAGGAGCTTTTGGTTGGTTTCTCTGTGCTGTTTTGGTGTGGGACTACTCCCACTGGTGCTCTGTAGCCACTCCTAGCTCAGAGCCTGAGAGACCATGGCCCAGACTGGAACCTGGGTTCTCACATACAGAGTCTGCACTCCAGTCTTGAAGCTATTTCCCTGGATTTAGGATAGAGGCACAGAACAGACAGTAGAAGAAAGGCCCACCTAGGAGCATGCCCTCAAGCTCCATCTCTGCCTCAGTGACATTCTGTACTAAACCTGCTGGGATCTGTTTCTTCCCCCTGGGACACAGGGCTTTCTTTGAGTGCTGGGGACTGAACATAGAACATCATCCCCTGTAAGGCATAAAAAAACCACTCATCTCCAGAACCCCCAACCTTGGACTCTCAATCAAACTTACCTCCTAGAAAGTGCTATGGACATCTGGCCCCTAATACACTAAGAATTCACTTAAAAGAAACAGTGCCAGACCCTTCTCATTTCTAGTTTCAGGGAATGAAGGGTCACCCATAAATTGACAGCCAAGGAAAGGTGCTTAGATGAAAGGGGTAGGGGAGCCCCCAGGTATTGTTCAGGAGACTCATAGGGTCTTCCTGACAATTTTTGTTTATTTGTTTTGAGGCTATTCCCAGTAGTGATCAGGACTTATTTCTGGGCTCCCTGATCAGGGGGTCACTCCTGGCAGTTCTCAGAAGGACCTTGTATGTGTGTCAAGGACTGAACCAGTTTGTTACTTGCAAATCAAGCCCTGAACCAACTATCTCATAACCTCACCAGGCCTGAAAGGGCAGCTCCACTGACTTCAGAGGAAGCTTCAAGTTCTGGGCTAGGCTGAGGCTCAGGGCAGACTGTGGTTGAAAGAATATCACAACACTCATAAAGCTCTGACTTCAGCCTGGGCAGTGTGCCCAGCTACTGAGACAAATGCCTTTTCCTGCACCAAATCCTGGTGGATAGCTGCCCCTGAACCCCACCTCCAGAACACTTCGCCACCTGGATAGTGGCACAGGCAGAGGTGGTTCCCCAACAGGACCCCCTGAAGACCCAATGTGGGGACTGAACATGGAGAGGGCTCCGTAAGTGCAAGGGAAGGTGGGCAGTGGGGAACAAACACCACCTGTTACTCTTAGGCCTAGGCTGGAACAGACAGGGCACCCCCTTGTCTCAAATGACTAAGTAGCCTAGGGCTTCTGATCCTGGCCACAATGGACCCCGGGGATGCAACTCGATCCAGAGCAAACCATAATGCTTGGCTTCCTAGCTTCCTGCCTCAAGGGGCAAGATACAGAAAATGCCCAGGACTCTCAGTCGGGCAACTTTGGTGGTTTATTTTTGAACAACATTTATTGATCTCAGGGGTCACTTTGAAGGGCTCAGAGGCTCAAATGGGATACCAGGGATGGGACCCTAGCTGGCCATGTACAAGGCAAGTACCCTACCCACTGTACTCTTTGGCCCTTTAGTCAGGCAACGTCTGCCTTCTCCAACACAAGCACTTGGGGCTGTCCTGGATGTTGAGATAACCAATTCACCCACTCCCACTGGAATCCACTCCAGACTGATTCCCCACACTCTAAGCTCTGAAACACCCCCCCCCCCAACTCCATAAGGGAATCTGACTTTGTTCAATGCTGGTCTTCATCAGCACAGCACACTGAGTACCAGCCTCAGCCTGTCCATTCTGCCCGCCTGTCACTTCCTGCCCAGGAAGCTCTGGGACACAGCATTCATCTACACCTGCCTCACCACCTGGGATCCTGAAAGGGCAGAGGGAACCCTTGCGTTGAGTAGTAGGGGGAAGGGCTCTCCTGGGAACTGAGGCTGGAGGTAGGGCTGGGGATGTGAAGTTAGACGAGTTTATTCTGCTCCACCCAAGATCCCCAGGGTTATAGATAGGGAAAGAGAGTGGTCAGACAGCCATGCTACCGCATGGCCCCAGGTACTCTACGCAAGAGTTAAACTGGTTAGAACATCAGAGAAATGCCACAGCCCTCCCATAAAGGCATGAATAAGTGAGTGATATAGTCAGGATATTATAGGACACCCCCCCCCCCAACAACCCGTCATTAGAAGCTTCCAGGTGTGGAGGGAGGAAATACCAGACTGGTTGATCCCCAACTCTTCTTGAAACTTCCAACAAAAGTATGAGAGCACTGCTCTCACCCCTAGCTGCATATCAGGATATTCTGGGGCCCTTCCTCAGACATAGCAGTCCAGGCTCCACCCCAGAATGCAGGCTTCTCATAATCTAAGGGTGTGTGTGTGTGTGTGTGTGTGTGTGTGTGTGTGTGTGTGTGTGTGTGTGTTGGGGGGTGTCCCTAGGGAACCTCACCCTCAGGAGAATTCTACAGTGAAACAGCCTCACTCTAATGAAGCCAGGGTGGCAGGGCAGATCATGGTTAAGTGGTCACCTCAAATACTTCCAGACAGCCTAGATAGCCACCAGCCAACAGAAGGGAGCTGGCCTGAGGAGAGATGAGCAGAGATGAGCAATTTCCAGGTCTCCTCCCACCCACAGAGCGGGCTTTTGCATCCAAATATGAAGTGCTAATACCCAGTTACTTCCCTCAGGTGTCAGGCGCTGAATGTGTAATAAGCACATGGATATCTGCAGACGAAAGGTGTCATTTCATAAAGACAGGGCAAAACCATCATTATCATAATAGCTGATGGGGTCTAAGCACACCCAGGGTGAGACAGAGTCAAAATATTGAAGTATAAAAAAGCACCTGCAAGAATACAGATCAGAGAACAAGCCACAGAGGACATATAAACTAGCCCTTCAGAACAATGAAGGTGAAACTCTACCTCAGACATGCCCTGAAATCAAACTCCAGGCAGCTGATGTGAACTTCAATGTGAAGAAAACTCAAACCACCAATGTATCAGAATATAGGGAAATAATGCAAGGAAAGACTTTTTTAAGCAGTGCACTTAAATCATGAGAAACATGAACGGTGTTAACTTCTGGACTGACTGCGGCAGGCCTGTGCTCCTTCCATGTGGTACCATATTTTCCCTCAGCTCTACCAGGTCCAATCACGGAGAACAGAGCCTGGTGTAGCCAAAAAGAAAAAAAAGGCTGATTTAACAATAAGCAATTCTGCATAAACAACAATTGTTAAAGTCAGATATGATATAGAACCCAAGGTCCATACAAGTCTATAAAAAATATAAATAAAAATTAATCCTGCAACCCAACGGGCAGGCAATGGATTGTACAGCTGACCCTGCAGAGAGAGCTCTGACAAACAAATGAGAACATACATGAAGACAAGGCTCAGCCGTAGAGTCTTGCGTGTGTGAGACTCTGGGTCTAATTCCAGGCACTGGCCACACACAAAGAAATAAAAAGCAATAGTTAAAAATTCTGCTGGAAAAAAGAAAGGAGAAAGGATACAAGGAAACAACTTTAGGAAAGAAACACAAATGACTGGATGTATCTAGGCATTAGCAACCCACGAAATTGCAAAGTCCAATTTCCAGTGCTGGAAAGAGCAGAGAAACAAGCATAAACTTGTTAAGTATTTCTAGAATACAATTTGAAAGCATGTATCAAAACCTTTATTTCTCAGTCAGAGATAGCTCAATGCTGGAGCACAAGCTTTGCCTGAAGAAGGCGGGGTTCCATTCCTGTACCCCTAACACTGCCAGCACCCGAGCACTGATGGGTGTGACTCAAAATTTTTTTTTGTTTTGTTTTTACTTTCTTACCCAACAATTTTCTCTCTAGGAATCATTTCTTGGGAAGTAGTCTAGGCTCTTGCAGAGAATTAAGTAATAAATATATTCATTGTTGATTGGTTAAGTGAGAGGAAACAAGGGAGAGCCCAAAAATGACAAAGGATTACTATGCAGCAGGAAAGTTCCGATAATAAGGACATCTTTCCACTTCTTTAGGGGAAAATAAAGTAGACAGGGGCTGGATAGATAGTACAGCAGGTAGGGCACTAGCCTTGTACACAGCTGACCAAAGTTAGATTCCCTAGCATCCCATATGGTCCCTTGAAACCTGCCAGGAGTTATTCCTGAGTGCAGAGACAGAAGTAACTCCTAAGGACTGACAGGTAT
Organism: Suncus etruscus; assembly: GCF_024139225.1. NCBI lineage: Eukaryota > Metazoa > Chordata > Mammalia > Eulipotyphla > Soricidae > Suncus > Suncus etruscus. The sequence continues at coordinate 24,428,350 of NC_064848.1, read as the reverse complement.
AGCTTTAAAAAAATAAAAAGCAAACAGGTACAGTATTTCTACTGAGGGAAATATACAGATGGATATATTGAAAAAGAAGAGGTGAAGGGAGTAGGGAGACAGCTCAAAGAAATGGTGACACCAAGGTCCCAACAGCCTGGCCAAGTATGGTCAGGAATGGCCTTCAGACACCACCTGGGGTGGTGGGGTGCCCTCACTCTCCCACCCACAACCCCCACCCTGCGCACACAAACACAAAACAACACAACACAAACAGGTGGGAAAACAGCAAGATGAATGTAAATTGTGGTTCCCCTGATGTACTGAATTAGTGAAGGCTTCTATTTTAGGTTTCTTTACTTATCGACATGTTCTCTCCAAGAAAAGTGCTCCCACCGAAGGAACAAACAACAAGATGTGCAGACAAGCCAGGAATGTGAGTCTCAGCCTCAGCAGGACCCATTCAGGCCCGCTCGCTTGGAAGGGTAGGTAGGGGCTGTATCATTCCACAGATACCACGCGGGCCCTGCATGGGCGGGACTCTGGAATGCACCCTAGGGATTAGGGGGCCACCTAGCTCCCTGGGAGCACCCGGGCCAACACAACAGAGAGGCGGTCACTGGGAAGCACTTGTCAGTTTCATTTTAGATTTTAGCCTGGAAACTTCCATTCCTCCTCCTCCTCCTGGAAACAAATGAGTCCCCAGAAAAGGGGAAACTTTTATGACACCCAGGAAGAGATCAGCTATGCAGTGCTCTTTGCTCTGCACCAATGTGGCTGGGGCTCCTAACACTGGCATCTTTCTTGCCCGACCCCTCCCAGCCAGCTCCCATGCATAGGAGCTCCCCAAGTTTGGAAAATTGAAGCCATTTCAGTTCTTCATACCCCAGTCCTTGCCCACTTCCTATCTTCCTGCTGTTGCCAGGCTCTGGCCTAAGGACTAACGACCCTGTCTTAAGAGGATACAGGCCTGCCCTGCACCTCTCAATTCATTCTCTACTGGGGTAGCCAAGGTGATCTTCAAACCCAAGTTCAACAATGTCTGTTATTGCTCTGCTCAGAACTCATCCACAAGGCCCCCAGCTAACCCTTTCAGGTTTCCAAGTTTTGCATCCACTCAATGACACACACCCCCAGCCATTCCCCCAGCCCCTACAACCTCACAACTCTCATTCAAGTCTCCAAGAAGTCCTAAGAGCACCCAGGTGGTCCTGATGTCCTTGGGCTGGAAACCCTTGCTCTGCTCTCAAAGAGCCAAGATAATCACACTGTCTTCAGGCACCCCCCAAAAACAACACCCCACTTTGCCCTTTTCTTCATCATCTTTATCAATCTATGTTCTTTGTTCAACTATTCTCAGGAGAAAGAGAACAAGAATTTGGAGCAGGGAGGGTGCTGGTAGAAACCATTCCCAGCAGCATTGCTCAGGTATTCCGGGAGAAGCCCAGGTTGGCTGCTATGTACAAGGCAAGTGCCCTTCCGGATTATCTCTCCGTCCCCATGAACATGAATGAATTTCAAATTTGCCCCCAGCCCCTCAACAGTGCCAAGAATGGGTATGCACTCAGGAGAGTTAGTAGAATGGGTGCATAAGGAGGAAGGAGGACCTGGCCTGGGTACTCTGGGAATGACTAGCAGAGAATCTAGAGTCCAGCTTGCAAGTGAAGAGTTACCTACAAAGTGAAGAGTTATCTATAATTCCCCACATACCCCCCATACAGCTGGAAGTCATATCACTTCTGCCTGTAGGGTCCTAAACCTCTTTCTGACCAATACTCTTTAAGTGCTGTTTGGAAAACACAGGACTGAGTCATTGCCTGGGCCTTGACTAACTCCCTCCCTCACACCCACCTTTGAGATCCTTCCTCTAGAGCATAATGGGAAATCCAGAGAAAAGTGCACTTTGGATAAAGAGGAAAGGCACTGGATGGTTTAGACTAGAGGAAAATGCGATTCTTCTTGGCCCCGTCAGTTCAGAAAGCTTGACTTCTCAGGAAGCCAGTGCCTCTGAAAGTGAAACATTAATAGAAATATTACTGGAAAATACCAAACAGGAAGAGAAGGAAAATTCCATTGTGAAAGCAAGGCCCTTCATCCATGCTCTTCATTGGCTCCAGGGCTGCATTTCAGAATCAACACCCGGAAAAACCTGAAAACCAATCAGGCTATCACCCTCTGTCACCCTTCTGCGAGCTGGTGCTCCAGCTGAGCTGCCTCTACATGGTTCCAGTATAGAGGGAAGCAGGCGCAGAACAAGGGGCTGGCAGCTGGGTGGGATGGCAGCGTTCACTACCCTTTGGCTTTCATCTCCCCATCTGCAAAATGTGGGCTTCAGTGCCTTCCATCAGGAAGTGGCTCAGAATTTCACTGATTTTACAGGCATGGATGTACACTTGAAGTTGTGGGATATACTGAAAGATGTAGGAATTTGCCTCTCCTATAATACTGAAAGAGGGAATTTTCATAGAGGAATTCCACCTGTCAAAATTCCAACCATAGAGGAATTCTTGTGACTTTGGTGCAAGGTGGCACAGCAGTCCAAAACTCCAGGTCTAAGGGACCAGAGAGATAGCACTGAGGTAGAGTGTTTGCCTTGCAAGCAACCAACCCACCATGCCTGGTGGTTCGAATCCAGGCATCCCATTATGGTCCCCCGTACCTGCCAGGAGCGATTTCTGAGCACAGAGCCAGGAGTCACCCCTGAGCGCCACTAGGTGTGGCCCCAAAACCAAAAACAAAACGAACAAACAAAATTCCAGACCTAGGGACCAAAGTAATAGTACTATCAGGTAAGGGACCTGTCTTGCACGGGGCTGACCTGGGTTTAACACTAGGCTCCCAAAACTTACCAATACAAGTAATGAGTGCACAGCCAAGAGTAACCCCTAAGAATTGCTGTGTGTGGTCAAAAATCCAAATGAAACCAAACAAACAAAAATAAATCCATATCTGGCTGCAAATCTCTTCTCTGTCATCTCTTTACTGGCTGTGAACTGTAGACAATTTACTTAACCTCTCTGTCTTTCTCCTCAGTAAAAAAAGCAGCACCTGGTTCTTAGGACACCAGTGAAAAGGAGCCTGCCAAGGCTCATGGGAAGCATTTTCCTGATTGACACTGTGAGAAGAGCCCTGACTGCAAGAAACTTCTCTCTTATACTCAAATGCTGGTAGTTCCCTGATCGTTACCAGCTCAGCTGAAGTGAGAAACAGGAGTATCAGAGCAGCCAGCAACCTCTCTCTCCATCCCCCAAGATGCCCTCCCACTCACCCAACTACTGTGAGCACTGGGGCAATTCTCAGCAGCCAGCAGCCCAATGCTGCCTCATTTCCCAACGCTCCTGTTCTGTGTAAAGCCAGATCCCAATTCATTCAAGGGCAGAGCCTCAACCCTCCTTGCCCAGCCAAGATGTGAGCTGCAGCTCCTAGATCAGCTAGCTGTTCAGGGAGGGCCAGATGCTGGGTTGACAAGTTCAGCTTTGCTCAAGACCATATCTGTTTCAGACTTGCCACTAAAGGCTCTTTCACGGGCTAGAAATGCTCTGAGGACCTACAGGATGGGTCAGGTCTCTGGGGCAAAGTCAGAAGAAATCAGTCATGCTCTGAGATAGACACCTGATCTCCTTTAAGGAAGCTCTGGCCCCTTGTGGACGTGGGCTTCTCCCAGAAACAGCACTCAAGGTCTTGCCGGAACTGGGAGCAAGTGTGAATGAAAAAGATATGACAGTTACAAGACACATGCTCTGTGCAGATGTCTCTTTGGAAATGCTCACTCAGTGCGCAATTTCTCTATAAAATAACCTTATTGCTATATTAATATCTCATTCAGAAAATGAGGGAGGTGGAAAGGAGGAGAGAGAAGTCCACTGCTGAGGTTGGAGGGAGAACGCTGGACCACTGAGAATCCCAGACTGGAAGGTATTGGCACTCGGGCAGAGGAGCATTCAGTGAAATGAGGAAGGGACTTGTCTCACTTGTGGAAACTAGAGCCACAAAGTGCCTCCCATGAGTGGAGGCTTGAACTGGCTCATACAATTGTGAGCTGGCTCAGTCAGCTGATAGCTGTGATATTATCTTACAATCATCAACCTCTAAATCTCAGTTTCTGAGCTGAAATATAGCAGGTACAGTGGGTAGTGTGCTTACCTTGCATGTGGGCCAACCCAGGTTTGATTTCTGACATCCAATATGATCCCTAAGCCCCACCAAGAGTAGTCCCTGAGTGCAGAGCCAGGGGTAAGCCCTAAGCTCCACTAGCTGTGCTCTCTCCCCCAAAAACCTCACCTCAATTACTTTGACTGTCCAGTGGCAGTGGTACCACCCACCAGAAGTTAATGGTATATACCAAAGAACCCCTTCCCCACATAGTGGCCTTCAGGACACTACAGCTCCCTCCTGCTAGCCTTAGGACTCCTGAATCAACATAACACCATAGAAGGGACCCTTTCCAGCCTTGAGAAAACTGAAGAATGGACAAGAGAGATAGTACAGATACGTTGCATGCAGCTGAATCAGGTTCATTACCAGGCACTATATATGGTCTCCCAAACACTGACAAGAGTGAGCCCTGAACACTGCAGGTTGTGGGAAATAGGAGGGTGGGAGGGAAGAAAGGAAAAAAGCAAGCAAGCTAGCTAGCTAAAGGGATTCTGCCATTTCTTAGACCCATTTATGAAGTTCCCCTTTATGAGCAAATTGCTTCCCATGAGCCCTGGCAGGCTCCTTTTCACTGGTGTCCTAAGAACAAGGTGCTGCTCTTTTTATTTAGGAGAAAGACACAGAGAGGTTAAGTAACTTGTCTAAAGTCACACACTCAGTAAGGAGATGACAGAGAAGAGATTTGCAGCCAAATCTGAATTTATTTTTGTTGTTTGGTTTCATTTGAGCTTGCTAAAGGCCAAGGAACCTACAGGGAACAGAGTTAAACTATCACCACCATGGCCACTGGAAACTGGCTGCCCGCACGGGTGCATAACAAGCTGGGGTTAGCAGTGCAGCGGAACCACCCCATCTGTCTGAAGATGACCATGAACTCAGCTACGATGAGAAAAATTGTTCAGCTGGCATGTAGGCTCATGGAGCTTGACTTGGAAACAAAAGCCTCCAGTCTTGGGGCCGGCGAGGTGGCGCTAGAGGTAAGGTGTCTGCCTTGCAAGCGCTAGCCAAGGAAGATCGCGGTTTGATCCCCCGGCATCCCATATGGTCCCCCAAGCCAGGGGCAATTTCTGAGCGCTTAGCCAGGAGTAACCCCTGAGCATCAAACGGTGTGGCCCGAAAAACAAAACAAAACAAAAAAATCCTCCAGTCTTGCCCCCCATTTCTAGGGGAAAAAAGTTAAAGTTATATTGGAACACAGCAATGCTCTTTAATTTATATGTTGTTTAGGCCACATACATGTATATATTTTTAAAATTAATTTATTTGGGAGGTTGTTTGGGGGAGCACTCCCAGTTAAACTCCTGGTGGGGCTCAGGGACCCAGATGAAGTGCTGGGGATCAAATCCAAGTCAGCTGCATACAAGGCACATACGCTAACTGCTGTACTATTGCTTTGGCCTCATATATGTTTTTTACCTGTAGGCCCATGAACTGGCTCCAGCCCACAGCTGTAAAAAGGTTGCAAACATTTGGTCCTAGACTGTTTTCAAAAGACAAGGAGATGGGGGGGGGGGGGAAGTCCTAGAGTGATATAGCACAGCGGTAGGGCGTTTGCCTTGCACACGGTCAACCTAGGGCGGACCTAGGTTTGAACGCCGGCATCCCATATGGTCCCCTGAACCTGCCAGTAGCAGATTTCCAAGCACAGAGCCAGGAGTAACCCCTGAGCACCACCGAGTATGGCCCCAAAACAAGCAAAAACAAAACAAAAGACAATGGAAGCATGGAAGAGCTGTAAAGGGGTCTATGGGACTTGCAAAGTGTGCATATATTCAATGACCCAGCAGGCCAGGGAGACACACACACACACACACACACACACACACACACACACACAAACTATGTTTGTATGTATGTTTTTGTTGTCTGGCCCTTTAAGAAAAGTCTGCTTTGGTGAGAAAGAGGCAAGTCTTAGTTTGCTGAAGCACACACTTGGATTGGATCCCAAGCCTGGTCCCTGGCTCCACTAGTACTACCAAGAGCAACCACAGGGCACTAGCCCTGGAGGACTAGACTGTGCCCCACCTCAAAGGAAAGAAAGAAAAGCTTGTTAAGCCCTGGTTCAAATGCCAACAACGGCAAACTGATACAGTATCTAAACCTCCATTTGAAGGTTGAAGGTGAGGACTGGGGGCCGGGAAGGTGGCGCTACAGGTAAGGTGTCTGCCTTGCAAGCGCTAGCCAAGGAACGGACCGCGGTTCGATCCCCCGGCGTCCCATATGGTCCCCCCAAGCCAGGGGCGATTTCTGAGCACATAACTAGGAGTAACCCCTGAGCGTCAAACGGGTGTGGCCCAAAAACAAAACAAAACAAAAAAATAAAAAAAAATAAAAAAAAAAAATGAAGGTGAGGACTGGATGACCAGCTGTGTGCTGATTGAAAATCTGGGGACCAAATTCTGGGTAGCCAAGGCTTTGATATACAGCATTTCTCTCACCTTACTTTCCCAGGACAGGACTTCAAAGCAAAAAGTGTCCAGAGCCAAACCACAGCTACCAAGTCTGGCTCTCACTTTCCCTTTCTAAGAATTGAAGGAAGCGGCTGTTAATCACATGGAAATGACTGACAGCTGGTGTTTGATCCCAGCTTCCATCAAGCTCCACCTCAATGATTTTATGGGGAAAGAATACAAAAACAAATCACAAGTCCCAGCAAAGCACCCAGAACACAGTCTTCTGAGCCTCCTGCACTCCCCACCATGTGGGCCAGGTTAAGCCTCCCGCCTAATCCTTCTTTTATTCTGTCCTATCCCTTCTTCAGGGATAGGACCCAACTTCTTCCTCTAGAGCCAGCTTCAAAGTCACCTCCTCCAGAAAGCCCTGACTTCTCAGTGGAGGCTGTCGCTTCTCTTCTGGAATTTCTCAGGTGGCCATTTGATTCCCTGAGCTGGACCAGTCTACCTTCCAGACCAGACCTGGAGAAGCTTATTCCTTAAAGAGCTGGTCACTGCCTATTCTCTGACAAATAAAGTACTCCAGGCTGGAACTATAGTACAGTGGGTTGAGCACTTTCCTTCATGTATTTATGTGGCTGACCTAGGTTCAATCCACAACAATCCATATGGTCTCCAGATCACCACCAGGAGTAATTCCTGAGCATAAAATGGCAGGTGCAGCATCCCTCAAAATATTTATTCCTTAGAAAACATGTTCCTGGGGCCGGGAAGGTGGCGCTAGAGGTAAGGTGTCTGCCTTACAAGCGCTAGCGTAGGACGGACCGCGGTTCGATCCCCCGGCGTCCCATATGGTCTCCCCAAGCCAGGGGCGATTTCTGAGCTCATAGCCAGGAGTAACCCCTGAGCGTCAAACGGGTGTGGCCCAAAAACCAAAAAAAAAAAAAAAAAAGAAAACATGTTCCTGAATTCCACTCTGTACCCTCACAATACAGAAAGTGTTGGTCTGAGCATGCATTTAGAATAGAGGAAAGTAGATGTCATGATGCGTCTTTGTCTCTCTCAGTTGGGTTGGAAATAACATTTAAATTAATTATTAGAAAAGAAACAAGACATCAGCAGAAAATATAATTGGGTGAGACCCGTTTGACCGAACAGAAGAACTGGCAAAATGCCATCTTTTGTCATCACAATTTATGTTCACAGACGACCTGAGAGAATAACCTAGCTACTAAAGTTTCCATTTCTCTCCCAGGGCTCTGGCACTGACTACTACCTCTTACCTGGACTGCACCACAGTGGGTCCTAGTTCACACCCTCCCCCTGCACAGCTGCTTTTTGCCAGAACTCAACTATATTCCTTCCAGGCTCAAACTCCTAGAGACACTACCCACCACAAATTTGAGAATAATCTCTGCCCCATCTCACTCCTGCCACCTCAGTCTCTGCGACACACACCACAAGAAAGCTCTGGTTTCCCACAACACCCTCACATCAGCATGTATCTCGAGCATACTCACACACATTGCAATGCTGAATTCAGAGCTACTGCCAGCTATACTCACCCATCAGTGCCCAGCACAGAAATGTCTCTTCTGTCTCTACATCCAGCTCCAAGACACCTTATCAAATGCCCCAAATCAAGGGGCAAGAACCAGAGTGATAGTACAGCGGTCATTTGCCTTGTACGCGGCTGACTCAGATTTGATCCCTGGCATCCCATATGATTTCGAGCCTGCCAGAAATAATTTCTGAGTATAGAGCAAGGAGTAATCCCCAAGTACCAGTAGATATAGCCCAACTCCCCCCCCAAAAAAAAGCAAGGGGCAAAGCAAAGGAAGAAGTGACAGGTGCCTCCATGTCCTTCAAGAGGCAGATTGGGGCTGAGAGGATGAGCTCCTAGGTGATCCCATCCTTCTAGCCCACTCAGCCCTGTAGGGTCAGATCTCTAAGCACCAAATGAGTGCTGGTCAAATGGCCTCATTCAGTGCATCCTTCCTTCCAGAGAGTTGCTGCTGAGACTAGGGGTAACAGTATTATTCTTCAGGGAGACTAAGAGGAAACCTGAGTGTGTGACAGGGAATGACAAGGGAGACTGTGCACCTCCATTCCATAACACAGCCTCTCCACGCACACTTGCTGCTGAACCAAGCACAGGGCATGATGCCAGGCATGCTCTTCCTGTTGTCTCAGGACCACTGAGGGCAAGCAGGTTTTCTGCAGTCCTGGGTGGAGCATGGAGGCAGTCCTGTGGGGTTCAAGACCAGGTCGGCAGCAGAGGCTGGCTGGCTGGAATAATGTGAAAACCAGACTGCCCTAGCCTAGGACGGACCGCGGTTCGATCCCCCAAGCCAGGAGCGACTTCTGAGCTCATAGCCAGGAGTAACCCCTGAGCGTCAAATGGATGTGGCCCAAAAACCAAAAAAAAAAAAAAAAAAAAAAAAAAAAAAAACCAGACTGCCTCCTGGCTGCCTGTCCAGGAAAGGGGGGGGGGGTGCCAGGATTACAAGTCAGACCCACACTGAGAGGGATGGCAGTTATGGAGGTATCTGGAGTCTATGCTGCCCATAGGGTTTCCTGCTGCAGGAGTGGTGCTCTAGGTCCAGCCCAGAATGCACAGAGGCAAAGTACTGGTTCTCAGAGCCCAACCCAGGAGCTCTGTAACAAGAAGCCCTGCCAGAGACTGGATCCCGGTACCCTGCTCTACCAGACTGTATTGGGGCACTCTCCACTCCAGCTCTCCCTGGTCAGCTGGAGTACCCGCAGCACACTGTGTCCCTTTGGTGGGTGGTAAGAAGTCCCTTCCTCCTTGCTAAAGAGGTCCTGAATTGCCCTCAGTCGTGTCTTAGGGATCAGAATAACTTCTCAGAAGACCCAAGGGGGCTCACAGTCATAGTCTTTCCCCAAAGAAACCCTCTCAGCTCACTGTCATAAACTTAGAGGTGCTTCCAGATCCCACCTTCTACAATGGGTGCTTCCTATCCAAGCCTAATCCCACCTCAGGCTTCTTTGCCTGCAGTTCCCCAAACACCCAGGCTCTCTCCTCCTGGGGTAGCCCTTCTTCAGCCCAGCCCTAACACAAAGGCCCCTTAATGCACTCTTCATGTACACTGCACCCACTTCAGAAGGCTACATACTCCCCAGTGAGACCTCCAGCACCCAGCAGGGAAGGCACAAAGCACAGAGAAGAACTTGATGGCTAGGAGAGTCCAGTACTAATGGCACTTGACATTCTGGCTATAAAACAAACTACTCCTCAGGACTGGAGCTAGCCCTGAATGTAATTAAGATACGCTTAGTTTCAGGGAGCTGGCAGGAGGATGGCTGTGATCCCAGTACCCCAGGGAGCACCAATCACAAGCACAGACTTGGAACCTCTCCTTCCTGGCCCAGGCCAGCATAGGATAGCCTACTTGGTCGCCCAGTACCATTTCACACGGAGCCTCTCCCTCTGCAGAGCAACCCAAAGCCCATGGTTAGGAGGCTCCCAAGAAAATGGACACTCTGTCTCCCACAAGCAGCTCACATGGCCACTTGGCTCTCTGAAACTTGACATGGGAATGTGTCCTCTGTCCTCTGAGCTTAGGAAGCTCAACGGGAAACATATCTCTCTCTCTCCCTTCCTACTCCCCTCTCCCCCCTTCTCTCCCGCACCCCGCCCAGGCGAAAGTTCCCCTCTGGGTACCTGGCTGGAGGAAAAGAACAAAAGAACGAGAGGGTGAGAGCCACAACAGGCCACCAGGTCAAAAGAATCCCCAAGGACTGCTGGTAAAGTTGTTGGAAAGGGGAGTGCGAAGGGACCGAGTGTCTGGTTGCAACAAGCTGTCGCGGAGCAGCCTCTCATTGCCCAGTAGTGGGGACTGGGATGGGATCAAGAAGGAAGGAGTGTGGTGTATGCAGAGGGAGAGAGGGCCACCGTCCAGTGGAACTGGTCCGGAGCCGAGTGTTCTTCAGGCTGCACCCTTCTAACCAGAAGGGCCCACGTAGAGGTTGGGGGTGGGGGGCAGATCCAGCACGAAGTGCTACTGGGGTGTGAGTAGTCCTTTCAGAGGAGGGCATGGGGATCTGCCTCCTAGTGCGCCCACGTAGCGGGGGGGTGGGGGGGTGGGGAGTCCTTCTGCCAGCCCCTCGACCCTGGGTTACTAAGGGAGAGCAAAGCAGAAAAGCTCTTTGAAAAGTCCTGGACTGGTCTGACTGGGGCCTTACTCCTCGGCCGGAAGGGCGGGCTAAGAGGCTCTTTCGAGGGCCTGGCGGGGTGAGTGGGGCGCCTTTCCCACCTGGCACTTGGCTGGGGGCGCAGAGGGAGAATTTTAGAGGTGGGAAACGCAGAGGAGGCAGTGATCCCCGGGAGAGTGAAGGAGGCCAGATGGGGGCGCAGGCCGAGAGCACGGTCCCCAATATGTTAGCTGGAAGTCGAGTAGCTCGCCTGAGGAGTCCCGGGACCCAAACACGAGTCTGTAGGTCCGGGGTTCCCCAGAGCGCACAGCTAGCTGTGCCTGTGCGTGTGTGTCGGGTATCCCCAGAACGCACAGCTAGCTGTACGTGTGTGTGTGTGTGTGTGTGTGTGTGTGTGTGTGTGTGTGTCGGGTACCCCCAGAACACACTGCTTGCTGTACCTGTGTGTGTGTGTGTCGATACCCCCAGAGCGCACAGCTAGCTGTACCTGGGTGTGGGGGGGGTACCCCCAGAATACACAGTTAGCTGAACCTGGCGGGTCTTACCTTCTCGCTTTTCTTCGCGGTCCCCCCACTCTCCTCCGCCGCGGTGGAAGCGGCAGCAGCCGCCGCCGCGCACTTGTTGAGCAGCTTCTTGCCCCCGCAGGCGGTGGGGCTCCAGGTGCGGCCGCCGCCCGAGCAGGCGCCCCCGGCCGGGTCCCCGACGCAGCCCACGGCCGCGCTGTCCACCTTGATGAGCCGGTGCTTGGGCGAGATGTAGCGCACCTCGGCGGGCGCGGCGGGCCGGCGCTCGCTGCTGCTGCGGTAGAGGTGCGGGGAGCCGGAGGACGACGACGAGGACGCGGCGGCGCCGGCGCCCGACGAGGCGCAACAGCAGCCCGCCGCGCCGGACGCCGACGAGGCCGAGAAGGCGCGCTGGGCCCCGCCGGGCTCCGCGCCGCCGCCGCAGTAGTCCAGGCGGCACATGGCGCGCAGCTTGCGCAGCGACGAGCCGGGCCCGTTGTAGGGGTCCTCGAAGTCGCGCTCCTTCTGCGCGCGGTAGGCGCGGATGAGGTCGCTCGTGCTGCCGCCGTCGTCGGGCAGCGAGCCGGACGAGGCGGAGAAGCAGGAGGCGCCGGCCGGCCCGCAGGAGGCCGAGGCGGAGGACGACGACGACGACGACGCGTTGGCGTTGGCGGCCGCCGGCACGGCCACGGCCGCGGCCGCGGCCTGCGGGTGCGGCTGCCCGGGCCGCTCGCTCCGGCGCCGCTGCTCGCGGTAGTCGGGGCGCGGGGGCTGCGGGGGGCTCTTGGTCTTGCTGCCGCTGCCCAGGCTGAAGTACTTGTTCAGCCACTTGGCCATGGCGACGGGGCCGCGGCCATTCGGGGGGCAGCGCCGCCGCCGCCGCCCGGCTCCTGCCCTCGGCGCCCCGGGCCCGGCGGCGGGAGGGCGTCCGGGGCGCCCGCCGCCCGCGCCGAGTTCAAGTTCGCGGCGCCGCCGCCCGCCGCCCAGGGAGGCCGCTCCCGGGCGCGGGCTCGGGCTCGGGCGGCTGCGGCTGCGGCGCCCCCCGCCCCGGGCTCGGGATGTCGCGCTCCTCGCGGCGGGCGCGTCTCATGGGAGCCCGGGCCGAGGCCCCGCCGAGCGCCAGCGAGCGAGCGAGAGAGCGAGCAAAAGGCCCCGAGCACTCGCGCTTTCGCTGGCTGACGAGGACGCGACGCTGTGCGCTCCGCCGCCGCCGAGAAGCCGGGAGGCCGGGAAGCCGGGAAGCGCGCGCTCCTGCCCCGTCCAGACGCCGCGGGCGCTGAGGGAAACTTCTCGGGGTCCTCGGTGCAGAGGGCGCTGACGGGGCGCTGAGGGGACGCTGTCGCCCGCCCGGACCAGTCCCCGCCGCCTACACGTCAGCGGGGACGGGGAGAAGCGAGCGAGCGATGGAAGGAAGGAAGGAGGCAGCCGGCGTCCGCCCGAGCTCGCGCGCCCGTGCCCGTCCCGGCGGCGCCCGCCGCTGCCGCTGCCGCCGCCGCCGCCGCCGCCGCCGCCGCCTCCCGAAACGCCGCGTGTGTGACACTCAGAGCCCGCCTCGCGGCTCCGCCTCAGATCGATCCAGGCCACGCCCCCCACCGCTCTCAGGCCAAGCCCCCGACCGCCTGCAGACCACGCCCCCACACCGGCTATAGGCCACCCCCCATACAGCTTGCAGGCCACGCCTCCAAGCCTCTGGCGGCCCACGCCCCCAGACCGGCTGCAGGCCACGCCCCCGGAACGCTTACAGGTCACGTCCCCGACCGCTTGAGGCCCACGCCCCCCAGACCGATCCAGGTCATGCCCCCACCGCTTTCGGGGCCCGCCCCCAAACCGATTTAGGCCACGCCCCCAGACCGCTCGCAGGCCAAGCCCCCAGACACGCTGCAGGCCACGCCCCCGGACAGATACAGGCCACGCCCCCACATTCCTCGCGGGCCGAGCCCCAGACCGGCTGCACGCCACGCCCCACACAACTCGCGGGCCGAGCCCCCAGACCGTTTCAGGCCACGCCCCCAGGCTGCCCCGTGAGCCACGCCCCTCCGCCAGTCGGCCGCAGGACCTATAGGAGCCCCTCCTCCTGGCGTACCCGCCCTCGGCGGCAGGCGCACCTCTGGGGTTCAGCCTGCCGCCACCTCCCGGGGCCGCCTTGGCGCCAACTCCCCCCCACTCCGGTCGAGCCACCGGGCTCCAGGGGTCCTTTGCCGTCCCCCGGCCCCGCCATGCCCTGCCCTGCCCTGCCCTGCCCGCCTTCCTTCGCCGCTCGCGTAGGCCAAAACGTTTGTGCATCACCTGTGCTGCTCGGCATCCCGGAACTCCACGAGGGGATTAAAACGAGTCAGTTGTAGTCGTGTCTGGGGGTCCCCGCGGAGGAAAGGTAGTTTAGTTCGTGCCTGGCTCCTTCTGAAAGGGCCGGTGAGCCCAGGTTGCCTGGCGCCGCCTGTCCCGAGGAAGGAATCTTTGTGCTAGCTAGCAGGTCTGAGGGAAGAGAGCCAGAGCAGCGGGAGGTCGGAGTACTTGCTTCCCTTTTCACTCTTCATTCCAGGGAAGTCGTGGCTTTGTCCCTGTGCACACTGGGGCAATAGAGCAGTGACAATGCAGAGGCCAGGATTATCGAAACCGGCATGGCTCAGGTCTGAGAACGGTCTAGTCCAGCGTTTGGCAGTGCCTAAATGTTAACTGCATGATTACAGGTTATGTACTGAACAGGGGCCATGTGAAGCCCCTGCCTTTTTCTCGGGTATACATGCATTCGGTACAACCAGCAGCAAGGGTCCCTCTGGGAATAAGGCAGCTGTCACCATAGCCTGTGCCCCTTTGAATGTTGCTGGGCACACTCTAGTCTAGACTATGATTTAGCCTGAGGTGTGAGAACCAAGACCTCAAGCTCTGAGAACTTCTCAGAACACTCATTTCCTAGGGGTACAGCCTGAATCATTACACTTTCCACTTTCCGGGATGGATACCTGTGTCTTTCAACTGCACCCCCCTGCCGGTCCTTTCTTCCCTCTATCCAGTAAGGTAAGTGACACTGTTAATGCAAAATTCTGTGTCAAATTTGGCGATGCCGACAGGTGGTCCAGCTGCCTGAGACTGAGCTGGGAAGGGTTGAGAGCTGTATAATGTGTGGCCTCCTTCCACAGCCTGAGGACAGCAGGGGGCAGAAACTGGCTCCTAGCTTGGGGTTGTTTCTGTCCACTCAACCTTACACCACACTGGTAATGTAATGGAATTGACAGCAAATGGGCCCTTTGGGATATAACAATTTGCTTTTTTCCTTTTTCATGTACACACTAGTATCCTTCACGAAGCAGTTTAATTTTCCAAACCCACTATAGGAACCCCCACAACTAAATAGCCCCTTCAAGGGCCATCCATGATCTACTTAATCTGATATTTCACAGGAAGTTATCTGAGGTTGTGGGTGTGTGACATGGCAGAAGGGCCCAGAAATTGACAGGCTATAATGTTTATTTTGGGTGTTCCTAGACTTAAATATCTCAAATTACCCTTTAAATCGAGTTTCTGCTACACAAGTACTTAATTATCCAGCAGTAGAGGAAACTCAAATAGAAAACCTGAAAGGCAAGGACATCCTCATTGTCAGCTCCACCTTCCAACCAATCACAGAACCCCTCCCCTGTTCCCTCCCTCTCATCTCTGCTTTGAGGTCCAGGAAGGAAAAGCAGCCAGACTGGCAGTAAGCCAGGCCACCCTAGACAAGAGTTTCCTCTCTGATCTGGAAATGAATCCCCTACATATGGGTTGCACATGCAAGACTTGCTGCCTTTCCCAAAGGTATAGGAAGAGATGTCCTATCTCACGACTTATTTTTTCCATTTCACTTTCTGCAGGCCATAGGGTCAGACCCGCTTTTCCATGTGATGCCTCTGCTGGGGTATAATTTGCAAGCCAGAATTATTGTAATGCTATAGTATTATGCCAAGAACTTCCAGAACACTTGTGTATCTGCTCAATCCCTGCATGCTCTGTATATAATTAATCCTCCCCAGCACCCCTGCAATCTGCTGTTATCCCCAGTTTACAGATGGGGTAACTAGCCTAAGGTGGTAGTTACTTCAAGCAGGCAAAAAAACAGGTATGTTTTTCTTTGGGAACTCACAGAGACACACCTTGTAAGACTCTGAATCAAAAACAATCCAAAGGAAAACAAGTTTCCTAAAGACCATGTTGGAAAGGCTGAGTGTCAAAGAGTTTGAGGAGAAAGGGAACTGAAAGTAAGATAGGGAACTAAAGGATCAGATCACTATGGAGGTGTAGAGTAGGGCAGGTTCTCTCTTCAGAGAGCTAGCACCTGATTTTACTGAGACTATTAGACTGAGTAGACTGGAGACTACTAGACTGAGTCATGAAGTACAGGAATGGGAGCTAGCTCAAAAGATTAGAACAGGGCTGGAAAGATAGCACAGCAGTAAGGCATTTGCCTTGCACGGAACCAACCCAGGACAGATGGTAGTTGAAGTCCTGGCATTCCATATGGTGTCGTGTGTCCCCCCGTCCCCCCCCCCCCGTCCCCCCCCCCCCCCCCGTGCCTGCCAGGAGCGATTTTTGATCTCAGAGCCAGGAGTAATCTTTGAGTGCTGCCGTGTGTGACCCAAAAACAAACTAACAAAACAGAACCAAAAAAATCAAAAGATTGGAGCACATGCTTTGTATGTTGGTACCCCAAAGTCAATTCCCAGCACCATTGGGTCCCCAAGCACATCCAGGAGCACAAACACACACACACACACACACACACACACACACACACACACAATGCATAGCTTAAATTGATACCTACTCTCTAAACATTACCAACCCAACATTATAGTCATCATTTGAGGGCTTTGTTTTTTAAGATTTTCAGCTTCTTTGCCTCTGATTTTTCTATAGGAATGGTTGAGCATGGTCCTGTTTCTATCCCTCCTGGTATTGACTTCTCATTTCAAATGAAGACAACTCTAAGGATGGGGG
This sequence comes from Suncus etruscus, assembly GCF_024139225.1. Classification (NCBI taxonomy): domain Eukaryota; kingdom Metazoa; phylum Chordata; class Mammalia; order Eulipotyphla; family Soricidae; genus Suncus; species Suncus etruscus. The sequence goes on along the minus strand of NC_064848.1, from coordinate 24,412,173 downwards.
CATTGAAGCACTTTCTCTGCATCCTTTTCTAGTATTGAGAGATTGGCTCTACCATTGGTAGAGAACTGGAAAAATGGTGCTATCCACAAACAGACTCATCTGCTTCTTTCAGCTCACTCCATGAAATGTTAATATTTGTTACTTGTCCTGTGCTGTGATGATGATTCAGACAATAGTTCTAATCTTTACCAATAATGTACAATGTACAACTAAAGACAAGAAAAATACAGGAAAGAACAAGGGTCAAATGGCTCCGGTGCCTTGGGGATATTTGGAAAGGAGAATGAAAAGAATATTTGGATATGGAAAATGTAGGCAAGGGCATTCCAGGCAGAGGGAACAACATAACAGCACAGGGATAGCAATATAGGTGGTTTGAATAGAGAAGAGTGAAGAACTGATTTTACAAAGGCATGGAATAGTGGATAGATAGAAAAGCTTGTGCCCCTCAAGAAAAGGTTTCATTTATTTATTTTTTGATTGGTTTACGTGGTGCTTATGGCCTGCAGTTTTAGTGCTCAGGAATCACTCCTGGCAGGGCACAGGGGACCATATAATGCCAGGGTTTATATATTGCCAGGGTTTGAACCATATTGACTTTGTGCAAAGCAAGGTTTTACCCACTGTACTATCTCTCTGGTCCCAAGAGGAGTTTGGAATACCATATTCATGAGAACGAAGCTTTATCTCTAAAGATCTTAGAGCAAGGAAATGATCTAATTATTTCTATATTTAATGTGGATCATTTGGGAAGCAACATTGAGGATTAATCTTATGGGAAGGGGAGACAAAAAAAAGTTGGCAGAATAGTTAAAAGAATGCTAACGGGTCATGAAACAGTACCCAGGAGCAACTGACACCTGAAAGTTTTAAGCTTTGGAGCAGAAAGCAAGGAGCCATATCCCACAGTACTACAACAGTGCTAGGAACTAAACCCAGGGCCTCCTCAGGATCACCATGCACTCCAGTCCTTCCTGCTACCTCTGAAGCCTTATTAGACCATTCTTGTAAGTCAACTCAATGAGATTCTCAGGCCTCTTAGCTCTGGATTTTGTCTACATGGTACATGAGGTCAGTCCTGTGTCAGTGAGAAGAAATACTAAAGGAAGGAGAAAGGACATTTGAGGGAGAAGCTAGATGACTTGGCATTGACCACCTTGCATAAACACATGTGACATTCAGGTTAGGAGATGAACTAGAGACTGATTTGAGAGTGAGTAATGCTCACTAAAGATCTGAAACTAAAACCCATCTTTACGACCATCTTTATTCCTTGTCATTCCCATCCGTCAGAAAAGGTTATGCAGATTCCTACCACTGCTCCCCACTTCCTTACCTCCACCCTGGTCCCTCACTTTTTCCTCATTTGCCTGGACTACAGCAGGTATATCTCAACCATTTCTTTGTTTTTGTATCTACACTGCAGTGGATGATCCAACTGAAAAGGAGTTTGCGCTGGGGTTAGGGAACTTGACTTATATATGGCTGTAGCCACAACAGTGGTTGAAATCCCAACACTGCATATGTTCAGTATTACTAGTGTGGCCTCCTTAGTATAGAACCAGGTATGATCACTGACCATTAGACCAGGAGCGGTCCCTCAATATTATTGGGAATGTTTCCCCTCAAATCCTCAATCCCATTCCAACTAGATTGTGCTGGAGAGATAGTACAGGAGTTAAGGCACTTTTTTTGCATGCAACTCATCCTCATTTGACCCCAGCATGATTAGGTATAGCACACACATACACGCATGCACACACATATTAAAAATAAAAAGAAGGGGGCCAGAGTAATAGCACAGCGGTAGGGCATTTGCCTTGCACACGGCCGACCTGGGATGGACCCGGGTTTAATCCCAGGCATCCCATATGGTCCCCCAAGCCTGCCAGGAGCAATTCTGAGCACAGAGCCAGGAATAACCCCTGAGCACCATCAGGTGTGACCCAAAAATAAATAAATAAATAAATAAATAAATAAATAAATAAATAAAATAAAAAGAAATCTAATCATGTCCCATTGTACTAATCTACCCACATTCCTTGTAGTACATGCAAAATTTATCCTGAAGATCTTACCTGACAGATTCCTTTAAACTAACCTCATCTTACTTGTCCTCTCTCTGCTCCATCCTGTCTGTCTTTCCGCTCTTCCTGGGCTCTCCCCTGCCTGGATTACCCCAGCCATGTTTATGACTCACTCTCTCCTCTCCTCCAGTCTTTATTTGAATGCCAAGTGCCCTGGAAGGCTTCCCTGGACATCATCTCTAGAACTGTAACCACCCTCCATTTCCTGTCTTCTTCCTGGCTGTGTTCTTTTGAGAATGGTTGCCCTTATTTCACACCAGCAGCTTGGACTTATCTTTCTTCTTTACTCTTTTTCTTGCCCCACCCTGGGACAAGTGTCTTTGCTCTTTGTGCACATCAGAACAATGACACCCAGTAGACACGCAATCAATGTTTGTCTTTTTTTTTGGGGGGGGGGGGCCACACCTGGCGGTGCTCAGGGGTTACTCCTGGCTGTCTGTTCAGAAATAGCTCCTGGTAGGCATGGGGGACCATATGGGAAATTGGGAGATGTTTGTCAAAGGGATAAATGAATGAAAGCAGTGGTTTTGGTTGGGGAATATGGCCAGACCCTCTGAAATCTCTGCTTTAGACCTGCTGCCAGGGGCTGCTGGTGGTGTCACTGATGGCTGCCTGAGACTGCTGACCACAGGTGGGAGAGGGTTGGCCATCTGTGGCATGGCAGCCCATTCGTAGAGGAGATTCACCTCTATCTTCTCAGCATATGGAGGGGTTAGTGTTGCGGCTTCTTGCAGGGTTTGAACCCTGTGAATACATGTGCCTTCCCTCATATCTCTGAGCCAGCTCTGTTCTCCCCAGCCCAGGTACAACTAATCTTAGGAATCTCATTAAGGGTGGAAAGATAATCCTCAATATCTCGATTAAAGGCTGTGTTTTGACCATTACCTTGCATGGAGCATTGAGCCGACAGTTTAATTGAGCTGTTTATGCTGCTGCCTTGATCTCTTCCCAGAGAATTTACAACTAATTCCGAGTGTCTCTGTGAATTAAGTGGGCCTCTCCCAATATGCTTTGCCTGTCGTTTGCCGATGCCAAATCCCACTTGTCCTTGTGTTACCTAATTATGGGTGCTTGCTCCCAGCTGTCTCTGCCTGCACTGCTGCCAGCCTCCTTCCTCCCTGAAGTGGCCATTTAAGAGCATGCTCTGAGCATGGCCAAGACAGCCTCTAGAAGACCTGGAAGGTGGCAGAAAGGGACAGGGGGATTGAGGATTGAGGTGGGAGAAAAAGGACATAAATCACAAGTAACCCCCCCCCTTTGAAATCACCTCCAGGCAACTGCCCATTATCCCCTGGCAAGAAGAGGGTCCAGGTGTCTTTAGCACGGGGATTTGTAATAGAAGGAAATGAGTATTGGACGGAGGTTAAGACTCTGGAGTTCTTAGCTCAGCTCTCTTGTGACTTCCCTGTGACCTCTGGGGCATTGGTATTACTATTTGTAAAGTGGGAGCTGGCAGGTGTTATTTCTCATTCTGTGTTAGAGATGTATGGGGGGGGTGCATCTGTCAGGTTTAGAAAAACAGCAGGGCTGGGAAGATTATTTAAAGGGCTAGAACACAGGCTCTGCATGCAGAAGGAAGACTGAGGTTGGACCCCTGGCACAGAATGGTTTCCAAAGTACCACAGATATAAAAGAAACCCCTGAGCACCTCCAAAAAAATGAAGGAGGGGTGGAATGATAGTAGAGCAAATAAGGCACTTACTTTACATGTGGCCTACTTGAGTTCGATTCCTGGCACTACATATGGTCCACCAAGCCCACCAGGAGTAATTCCTGAGGGCAGAGCCAGAAGTAACTCCTGTGCATTGACAGATGTGACCCCAAAAGTCAAAAATGAGAAAGAAAGAAAAGGAACAAAGGAAAGAAGGCAAGCAGAAATAGCCATGTAAAACATGAGACAGAGGTTTAGTAAAATAACTATCTTTGAAACTGTCCTATATTCTATCTGGTGAGCTCACTCACACAGCAGTCCCTTGTAGGAGGACACAAAGGAAATCCACCCCCCAAAACCCCCACAACCTCCCCACCCCCAGCATTCCTCTTTCCTTGCCCCAGTCCAGCCTCTGCTGACACTCAGCACAAACAGTAGAATCTCTTTTGGAGAGATTATAGACAGCGTCTGATGACATACCAGTTTGGAGTTCAGATATATTAATTCAGAGTTGCTAGAGTTTTTATAATTTCTCAGATGAATCCAGTATGCAGCCATGTTTAAAACCCATAGGACTCGTTTAGTTGTTTTTTTTTTTTGTTTTGTTTTTGTTTTTTTTGGGTGGGGGGGGATTGGGCCACACCAGGTGGGCCACACCCAGTGGTTCAGGGGTTACTACTGGCTATGAGCTCAGAAATCGCTCCTGGCTTGGGGGAACCACAGCGGGCGATCAAACTGAGGTCTATCCTAGGTCAGCCACGTGCAAGGCAAATGCCCTACTGCTGCACCACCAATCCGACCTCAGGACTAGTTTAGTTTTTATTTTTATTTTCATGTGTTTTTTTGTTGTTGTTGTTGTTGTTTGTTATTTGGGCCATGTCTGGTAGTACTCAGCGTTTACTCCTGTCTCTGAGTTCAGGATTCACTCCTGGCAGGGTATAGGGAACCATATGGGATGCTGGGTAGGCTATGGGTAAGGTAAATGCCCTACCCATTGTACAAATGCTTCGGCCCCCCATTGGACTCCTTTCCCTTTTTTTTTCTGGACCACATTTACCACATTTAGCTCTTGGGTTACTCTTGTCACATTGCTGGGAACCATGAACTGCTGGAGACGTAACTCAGTGCTTCAGCCCGCATAGCATGTGCTCTAGCCCTCAGAACCATCTGCTTAATCCCAAAAGACAATGCATTGGAGCAGGACTGCTCATACAGGTGTCTCAGGACAAGAGCATTAGCCATACGTTATCAGTCTCACCTGACAACCTGTTAGAGCTATAGTTTATCCATCTGACTTCCAAACTCTCAGAATCAGAAACTGGAGGCCCAGTGATCCCTCCAGGTGATTGTACTATAGCAAAATCTGAGGGGCTTGGGGATGGCTCAGTGGTAAACACGTGTGCTTTGTAAGCATGAGGCACAGAATTTGATCCCAGCTCTGCTCATATGTGCTGTGCACCTGAGTCTTAGAGATTCTGCTCTTCAGGAGCCCCAGAGCAACAGGGGGTGTAATGTCCAGTGCACAGCAGCCAGTGTGTGTTCCACTCCCCGTCATTGACACAACAAAGAGAAGGGGGTAAAGTATTCATAAGTCTCTTCAGGGTAAAAGAGCTTTATCTTGTGCGACCTGATCTACAAGTGGGTGCTAGAAAAGTGAATGAGTTGTGGTTGTGGGGGTCGAAAAGGTAGCATAATGGACTGGATCACATGCTTTGTATGTGGGAGATAGAACTTTGATCCCCAGCACATAGGTTCCCAGCACTGAGCTGGGAATAGTCCTTGAGCACAAGCAAGTGTGGTCCCAAAACAAAAACAGAAAGTAAATGTGTCAAATTCCTCTGCAGTGAAACATCTCAGTGGCCAAACAGTCTGTCACAGGGCAAATGTAGCCTGAATTACAAAGGTTGCCAGTGTACTGGGGATGGCTCATAGTGCTGTTTTTAGTTCCAAACATTAGTCTGGTGGCAGACTTAAAGACCACTACTGACACCAGGAACTTACTGGCAATAGAAGTCAGGTCAGAAAGAGCTAGAAGTGGGCTACAGGGATCTAAATTCACAAAGTTTTGGATCAGGTGGGCAGGAGAGTCTGGAGTTAGTATTGAGTACTGAGTATTGAAAAGCAGATTCTGGGCATCTTCAGGGATGGTGGGACAGGGCTGGGCCCTTTATCACAAAGAGCCAGCAGACAAGTTGGAGCACAGGACAATGGCAGAGATAGATGAGAGGCCAAGGAGGAGAATGGGCCTCTTTGGTTTTATTTTGTCATTAGAAGTATGAAGGGAACCAGGGCTACAGCAGAGGATGACAGAATACTAATTCAATAGCACCATCAGAAGTTTTTCTAAGGGGTCTCCTTATTATGAGAGGTTTGGAGGCTGCCCAGTGTCCAGGACTGCCACTTGAGAGACAGATGCCTAAAGGGCAGAGGCAAGAGCACACAATCTTCCTTTCTGTGTACCTTCAGAATGCAGTAACATTTTTCAAGTATTAGGCCTGAGGGAGACTGTGAGTGGCTTTGAAGTCAGCAGAGATCCACAGCATCAGAATTGCTAACTGGGAGTTACTGCCCCAGGCCTTCCTGCACTCCAACATGAAGAAACCTAGAAACCTGACATCTTGCATACTTGGATCTCACTAGTAGAGCTTGGACAAGTGGACAAACCTGGGTTCACTTCTGGCAATACTGGCCCAAGATTGCAGGTGAGAGGCTCAGGTCCAGTGATGTTGAGTCTCTAGGACCACACTGATCAGGTGCAGGCCATATAATTCTGGGAGGAGAGGCCCCACATGTGCAAAGTTTTGGCTTCAACCCTCTGACTTCTCTCTTCTTTCCCAAGAAGGAGTTTTTTATTTGTTTTTTGCATTTTTTATTTTTGGGCCACATCTGGTGATGCTCAGGGGTTGCTCCTGGCTCTGCACTCAGGGTTTACTCCTGGTGGTGATCTAAGGACCATAAAGGATACTGGAGATTGAACCCAGGTCATTCAAGGCAAGCAACCTGCCTGATGTACTATCACTCTGGCCCCAAAGGAGTTAGTTATTTCTTCAACTAAACTGTATCCTCTCAAATGTTCTCCTGATGTAATTTTCATACTCACTTAGGCTATAATGTTTAAAGACAATTTCTAAAAGACATTATTCCCATGAGGATTTTATTTTTTACTACTTAAATTAAAATGGTTACTAGGCTGTCATCTGAGGCATTCCTAAGTGGGATACATTGGTTCTTTGTCAGCTCTAATTAAGAGTTTAGTTGTAAGTGACCTTTTGTCTGTCTATCAGTCCCCTCCCAGGGCCAAGAACATGTAGGACACCCTCAGTCCAGACCCTGTGTACAGATGCTTCTTGGGGATTGATTTGGATTCTCAGAATCTTCAGGAAATATTTTTGGCTGAGTCTCTGAGGTTGGACTAGAGAAAGGTCCAAACACCATCATCTCAACAAGCTCCCAGTCATGGGGAACTAGGATGACTGCTATGAGCCTCTTTTTCCTCCGAAGTGAAGACAGGGGACAGAGTGACCACCCCCAGGGAGTCCCATCAGGCCAGAGGGCACTGTTTGGAGAAGCTCTGCTGATGTATGGCCATGCAAGAATTCAAAAAGGCCATGGAGCTTAGGAACTGCTGGAGCTTTTGGAATTTACAAGGTGCCATAGGATCTCAGCACAACTAATACATCTAGAGGAGGGAACTTGGGAACATAGGAGATGATACAGCATGTAGGGCATTTATCTTTCATGCAGCCTATTTGGATTTGATCCTTGGCACCACATATGGTTCCCTAAGTCCTCCCAGGAGTAATCCTTAAGCACAGAGCAAGGAGCAAACACTGAACACAGCCCAGTATGACTCCAAAACCAAACAAACACCAGGGGGATCTCAGATTTGCAGTTTCTCTAAGTCATAGTGCACAGAAGCACTGTCCCCCCTCCCTCAGCCTCTTAGTACTCCTCTCCCTGAGAGGAGTCCTTAGACACCTAAGGTACAGCAGTGATGAATTTGGGGATTCTAAAACTCTCCTCGCCCTGAGGTTGGGGCCAGGCAGTGTTGAATCAAATAATTAACGATGGTGCTGGATGGAAGTGGATGCCATCCCAGGCCACGTGGCTCCACAACCCCCATTCAGCTGGCGGGTTCCAGGTTAGGTGAACGGCGGCGGGTATAGAACTCACTCACAGGCAGGCATCAGGAAGCATCATCTTTATTCATGCCCTATTCACCACCTTTCAAGCACTAGTTATTCTTGGCCCTGCATCTTAACTCCTTTCAACCATCTTCCTTTGACCTCCATCCTGGTCAAAGACCAAAAGAGGCCGAGACCCAAAAGCCAGAGAGCTCACCAGGGCAGAGCCCCTAATCCCCTCACTCAAAGGTTTATCTACCTATTCCAAGACCCCTCCCAGGAATGGGCGGGGTCTAGCAGGTAAGGTCACACCTAATATTCAGTTCCCAAGACCCCTCCCAGAAATGGGTGGGTCTCAGGTAGCTACACCTAAATCCAGGGTCTCAGATAGGTACACCCACAAGGCAGTATTTCATTAACAGGCAGTCTAGAGCTGACTGAGCTTAGAGAGTAGCCTTGGCTCTTTCCAAAGTCCCCCCTCCTTCATGCCCTTCTTTATCCTCATATGCCACGCCATTGAATTTTTATTTGCTCCCATGTGGACATTTCTGTGGTGACTCTAACCTTTTAATGTTATTATTAGACTCCGACCACAGGCATCCACTTCTTTTGCTATAAATTAGCACATCAACTAAAACCAAATTCAAGGGCACCCAAACGAGTTTGCCTCAAAATCGCTTAGAAAACAGTGTTTAGAGGGTCAGGGAGAGACCCAAAGAGTGGAGCATATGCCTTAAAGGCATAAAACCTTCAGCCCCCCATTCCATCCTCAGTACCCCTAGGCTCCTAGCATTGTTGGGGTGAACCCTTAAAAAGAAAGCAATGTACGCCTTTGCACAACTAGGTCTGACTCAACCCCATTTTTTTTTCTTTTTGAAAAAAAAAAAAAAAGAAAAGAATGCAGTGTTAGAATGTCCACTCCCAGCACCACAGCAGAGAAGCCCACTTGGCTCCAAGCTATATGTGTGACCCATAGCTCAGTTGGCTCAAATGCTACCAGCCAGGCCTGGAACTCCTTACAATGTCTTAGACAAGAATGAAAGCATTTTGCCTGACTTCCCTGTGATCCCACGATTAGGGGCTCAATGATACCGCTTCTCAGTTGAAAAGTCAGGCTGTGCTTGTGGGGTCCTGATGCCCTCAGCTGTGCACTCCAGGGGTCCACATGCTACAAGCTTGTTCTTACTTCTCATGTGCAAATCTCCCGCTGTGGCCCATTGAAAGGATTCTGAGAGTTACTAGAAGGAACACGTTGAGTTCCTCCTAAATATTTCAGCTCATGTCAGAAGCAAGAGGGCATTCTTCCATAAGCCACAATAGAGTGATCTCACTGGCTATGCTAAATGCAGTTATTAACTAACTGCTTATGAGCTCTTTTATGGCACTTTTTTTTTGTTTGGTGGGAAGTTCGTTCCCCCAATCCAGGATTCCTCACCACATATAGTTTTTAGTTTGGATGATAAACATTTTTTTTTTTTTTTTTTTTTTTTTTTTTTGGTTTTTGGGTCACACCTGGCAGTGCTCAGGGGTTATTCCTGGCTCCAGGCTCAGAAATTGCTCCTGGCAGGCACAGGGGACCATATGGGGCGCCGGGATTCGAACCGATGACCTCCTGCATGAAAGGCAAACGCCTTACCTCCATGCTATCTCTCCGGCCCCGATAAACATTTTTTTAAAAATAACATTTGCAAATTTTTTTTACATTTCAATGTAGACATTGATGATTGAATCTTATGTGTTGTGCCACACCTAACAACATACACATGCAGATTATCAAACATATATAGATTCGAGTCTAAATCATAACTTAATAGAGGCCATTCGGGACTAGGGCTAGAACTCAGGGCCTCCTGCAAGCGTCATCTGTGAGCATCACCTGTGACCTCCTACATGCACTACCCCAGTCTGCACCAAAATCATTACTATTGTTTTAGCTTTGGGGCCACATCCAGTGGGGCTCTAGGGTTACTTCCAGTTCAGTCTTGGGGATTGCTCCCACCAGTACTGAGTGACCATGTAGTGCTGGGGATGGAACATGGGGTCCAAAACCAGGACCCAAAGAGGAGAATGAGATAGTCAGCCAGACACAGCCAGCAATGAGAAAGAGAACTAAGCAACACCTATATTGTGGCTATATTTCTCTGCTGGTGCTATGATGTGCTTCTCAGTTAGTTCTATCTATACATTTCTGTGTTGACCTAAACTACTTTATAAACTAGATTTCTGTTACTTGCAATTCTGAGTCCTAAAGACAAGCAGAGGGATCCATTGGGGTCTATGGACCAAGGAGAACCAAGCGGATGGACCAGCAGGGCTGCTTCACTTTGTATCTTGGAAAGGTTATTGCAGTCATAATTTTGGCCTTTCTATTTTCCTGGTGACAGTGTGACTTACAACTGGAAATATGCATTTGGCCTTCATCTGATTCCTAGTCCAGAACTCCTAAAACCCTTGGAATTTCTGAGGTGTTAAGAGCATAAAAGTGAATCGGATGTCTTTTGTTATGCATCTTTCAGCCACCCAGAGTTTATGTTAATGAAGTGACTTTGGGAAAGCCCCCAAGGATTGGGGCTGGTTGCCAGGGGAACAAACTCTGAGATCAGAAGGTTGAGACTTTTGGCCTCTGCCCTCCCTCCATGAAAAAGAAAGGGGCTGGCGGTTGAATTAATCACCAATGCCAATAATCAATTGGGCTTAAGTAATGAAGCTTCCATACATCACTAAAAGGAGAGTGTTGGGGTTCAGAGAATTTCCAGGGTGAGCCAGTCAATGGATGTGTCAGAAAGAAGTGAGCTTAGAGAAAGAAGTACAGAAGCTCTGTACTTTCCCCACAGGCTGGGCCTAATACATCTCTTCCCACCCAACTGTGCCTTGTGTTGTTAGATTACAGACTCTAAGGAGACCACACAACTGGAATAAAGTTTAATACTTTAATCCGACTGCCAAAAAGACCCCAAACTAGCTCACCAGCGTCATCTTCCAAAGGAAATGAATCCAGCTCAAGATCATAAAGATATATAGGGAAGGGATACAGGGAGGTCCAACTTCCTGATGATCTTTAAAATGATTGGCTCTTATCTAGGGGTACCTTCCTACTACTCCCTTGTTCTTTCCTGATAGGCTACCTGGTATGGCCACGTAGCTTGGGGCAGTGTGTGTGTGTGTGTGTGTGTGTGTGTGTGTGTGTGTGTGTGTGTGTGTGTGGTATGGTCAAGTAGCTTGGGGCAGAGAGAGAGAGAGAGAGAGAGAGAGAGAGAGAGAGAGAGAGAGAGAGAGAGAGAGAGAGAGAGAGAGAGAGTGTGTGTGTGTGTGTGTGTGTGTGTGTGTGTGTGGTAACCTATCCAGGAATTAAAGAAGCCTTTCCAGAAAGAATAATCCAGCTGGCTCAGATGTTTGGCACCCAGGTCTGGGCCTTTCCTTGTGAACACAAGGGGGAGGCAGAGAGCATGATCGAGGGTTCACTTAGCTGTGGTGAGTTGACCAGCTAGTCAGTTTGCTGAGCTTCAATGCAAAGGTCCTGACAAAGGTAATATGCATGCCTGGATGCCTGGAAAGCAAAGTATCTTGAACTGGCTTTGTAAAACAAAAGGATGAAAAAGTGAAAGTGGGCATCAACAGACATTTAAGAATATGAACTGTAGGGGCTGGAAAGATGGCTTAATGCTTTGCATTTTGATCCCCATCACCACATGGTCCTCTGAGCACAGAGTCAGGAGTAACCCTTCTTGTGTGATCCCACATACAAAACAGAAATATACTGGATACTCCAAAATCAAAGCTGTGAGTACTCCTGAAGAACTCTATTTTGCTAACAAGGTTGTCTCTACGCTTCAGTGAAAGAGGAAGTCCTGAGCCAGTACCAGGCAATGAAATAGAAGACACTAAGCTTACAAGCACTCTGGGCCAGGGCACCTGATGAACACTTGCTTTGCTTTCTCCCTGTGACCTCAGGGATGACCTTTCCTTCTCTGAACCTCTGGGGTCTCATTTACAATCCTCCATACAAAGAGGATTGGTGTCTGGAGAACAGCCCTATCTGTGCATCAGCACCACAATGGCCTGGAATGCTTCCAGCTTAAATGGTCTCTGGGGTGTTGGAACAAAGACATCTCTTCATTAGGTCTTCTGTGCACACCTGCTCCCTTTAAAACTTTTGGTGAGGGCCCAAGAGTAGAGAGGATAGGGCACTTGCCTTGCAGCAAGTAGTTTTCAAGAACCACAGGGTATATTCCCAAATCTTTACCCCCAAAATAAGAAAAAAAATTGGTGAACCCTGCCCCAGCGGACCAGATTCATTAAAAAATATTTGTAGGCGCCAGAGAGACAGCATGGAGGTAAGGTATTTGCCTTTCATGCAGTAGGTCATTGGTTCTAATCCCGGCATCCCATATGGTCCTTCAAGCCTGCCAGGAGCAATTTCTGAGTGTGGAGCCAAGAGTAACCCCTGAGTGCTGCTAGGTGTGACCTAAAAGCCAAAAAAAAATTTTTTTTTGTAGGAGCTTAGAGAGCTAACACAGTGAGTTAGCCTTACAGGTAGTTCAATCCCTTGTATTCATATGGTTCCCTAAACATAGCCAGTAAGTCATGAGAACAACTGATTATAGCCCCTCCACACAAACAAAATCTTTGTAGGACTAATGCTGTCCCAGCCATGTCATGTGTCCTCTATGCCAGAGGTCTCAAACTCGAGGTCTGTGGGCCTAAAAGGGCCCTCCGTACACATTTTGTGGCCCTGCCCTAGAGGAATCTTGTTTTGTTTTTAGTTGTTTGGGTCACACCCCCCAATGTTCAAGGCTTACTACTGACTTTGCACTCAAGGATCACCCTGACTTTGCCTCCTGCGGCCCTCAGGTAAATTGTTATGATTATACCATAACACATCGCCATTGGGGCCCCAGGTCTGCCTGTTTACACAATGATGCTCTTATAGGAGGACCATACCCATAGGTACCATCCCTAGCAGTGCTTAAGGACTACTATAGCAAGGCTTCAGTGCAGGAGGGGGGGGGAAATACACTGCAGAAGATTGAGCTCAGTCTCCTGCATATGCTCAGCATGTGCTTTATCACTGGAGTTATCTCTCTGCCATCTAAGCACAGTTGTATTTTGTTCTTGTTGTTGTTATTTTTGTTTTGTGTTTTTTTGGGGGGTCACAGCCAACAGTGCTACCCTTGTCTCTGTGCTCAGAAATCAATCCTGGTGGGCTGAGGGACTCCAGGGATGGAACCTGGGTCAGCTGTGTACAAGGCAAATGTCCTGCCCACTGTGCTATCACTCTGGACTATTATTTGTTTTTTTTTGGTGTTTGGGAAGGACCCTCCCTTCTGGGCCACTCACAGGGTATGTGAGGTCTCAGTGAGTGTGGGAATAGAGGCCAGGTCATCAGCTCTGGGAGAGGTTGGGAGGAAACTGGGAGTTGAGAGAAAGAGAGAGAAAAAGCAAAAGTTAAGGAGGGTGATACAGAGAGGGGTCTGAGAGGAGATGTCAGGCGTTCAACTATGTCTATTTAGTGTCCAGCTTGCCTAGCAGACTTAAGTGTTTTTGTGTTCTCTCCACTGTCCCCACTATCTCTGCCACCTCCATCTTTTCCATTATCTTAATCTTTTTCACTTGGCTATACCTCCTTCTCCTCTCTGTCCACTTCATTTTCCACATTCCAGAAAGTTTGTGGGGGCATTCTGGCTAATTTGAGGGTCACTTTTTTTTTTGTTTTGGTTTTTGGGTCATACCCGGCTGCGCTCAGTGGTTACTTCTGCTCTACGCTCAGAAATCGCTCCTGGCAGGCTCGGGAGACCATGTGAGATGCTGGGATTCAAACCACCGTACTTCTGCATTCGAGGCAAATGCCCTACCTCCATGCTATCTCTCTGGCCCCTGAGGGTCACTTTTGAGTCCTAGGGGCCATCATGGGTCTTCCCCCCAATTAAATTTAAATACTATAATTTAATTTTTGGACTTAGAAATATTTTTTTAGACTTTTCTTTGTTTTGTTTTTGGGTCACACCCGGCAGCTCTCAGGGGTTCCTCCTAGCTCTATGCTCAGAAATCGCTCCTGGCAGGCTTGGGGGACCATATGGGATGCTGGGATTCGAACCACTGTCCTTCTGCATGCAAAGGCAAATGCCTTACCTCCATGCTATCTCTCTGGCCCCTTTTTTGGACTTTTTAAAACAATTTCAATTTCTTTTTTTTTTTTTTTTTTTTGGTTTTTGGGCAACATCCGTTTGACGCTCAGGGGTTACTCCTGGCTATGCACTCAGAAATCACCCCTGGCTTGGGGGAACCATATGGGATGCCGGGGGATCAACTGCTGTCCGTCCTATGCTAGCGCTTGCAAGGCAGACACCTTACCTCTAGCGCCACCTTCCCGGCCCCTCAATTTCAATTTCTTACCTCACACTTGTAAGGATGTGAAGGAGGCACTGTATGACTTGTGTGCACAGCAGGGAATAAGGCTCAGTATTGTTATTTGGATTCTCAAGCTAGTCCTAGGCTGCAGCACCCCTGGCTATGTACTTGTTTTTATTGTCCCCAAAGAGTAATAACTGTCAGCTCCTCAATGGGAAGAGAGGAGTGGGGAAGGGAGGAGGGAAAGAAAATGGTGGGGAGTGTGAGGAATGGGGTGGAAGTAGGAGGTTAGGAAGGACAGGGTTGGGTTAGATTAAGGAGACTTGATGGGGTAGGGTCCATTCAGGGGATAAAACAGAGACAGCATGCATGGTAATAGAGCTGAACCTTATCCTGGCCCATGATTCAGGGATAGGTAATTATACTGAGGTTCATTCTGGCCCCTGATCTGTGGCCTCATGCTGTACTCAGAGCTCTGAGGTCTGAGAGGAATCAAAGTATTTTGGGGGAGGTACACCCGGTGACGCTCAGGGGTCACTCCTGGCTTGGGGGAAAGGTCCGTCCTAGGTTAGCGTGGACAAGGCAGATGCCTATGGCTTGCATCACTGCACCGGCCTTGAGGATCAAAGTATTTTTGTCTGGCTTTAAGCACTCTCTTTCTCCCCTCTTGGCCCAGCAGGCTGCCAGCCCTTTCCCCAGCACTGATTCCTTCTTTTCCTCAGCAGGAAGGACACAGTCTCACCTAAGTGAACAAGTTCCCTGACCAGCAGCAGAGGCTCCTGTCTTAGTCTTAGAGGCCTATGATCACTGGTGTTCAACTGCTGGCCCACCAGGCCTAGCCTACTTCCTCAGCTGCCTTTTGAGGAGACCCAGCTTTCTGCAGTCTGAGGTCATATACTCACACTTATCTATGGCTGCTCAGCATCACAGGGGAATCCTGTGGTCTGATGACAAGGTACCCAAACATTGCCTTCTTCACAGTGTGCCATATTCACTTTGTCCTTCCAGTACTGTGCACTGCTAGGCCCCCTCTGCTCTGCACGTTGACTTTTGTGTCACTGATCCTCTCCCCTTTGCAGTCACTTGGCTAAGAATCAAATACATTTTTGTTTGTTTATTTGTTTTTTGGATCACACTAAGTGGCGCTCAGGGGTTACTTCTGGCTCTGTGCTCAGAAATCACTCGTGGCAGGCACAGGGGACCATATGGGAGGCCGGGGTTTGAACCATTGTTCGTCCTGAATCAGCTGTGTGCAAGGCAAATGCCCTACCGCTGTGCTATCTCTCTGGCCCATCAAACACATTTTTTTTTTTTTTTTTGGTTTTTGGGCCACACCCTGTGACGCTCAGGGGTTACTCCTGGCTATGCGCTCAGAAGTTGCTCCTGGCTTCTTGGGGGACCATATGGGACGCCGGGGGATCGAACCGCGGTCCGTCCTAGGCTAGCGCAGGCAAGGCAGGCACCTTACCTCCAGCGCCACCGCCCGGCCCCCATCAAACACATTTTTGAATGATGGCAATTGTGTGTATTTCAGGTTTGGATTGTGAGGAACTCAGTGTGCATTGAAGGGGTCAACACTGGGCACAGGATTGGGGAATAGAAAAGGTCCCAGATGGGGCCAGAGAGATAGCATGTAGGTAAGGCATTTGCCTTGCATGTAGAAGGATGGTGGTTTGAATTCTGGCATTTCAAATGGTCCCCCGTGCCTGCCAGGAGTGATTTGTGAGCATAGAGCCAGGAATAAAGCCTGAGTGCTGCCGGGTATGACCCAAAAACAAACCAAAACCAAAAAACAAAAAAAAGGTCCTAGACATATGTAGGCACTCATCTCTCAGAGCCTGAGGGGGCAAGGTAGTGGGCACTGCAGAGGGGATACAAGAGAAACCCAGGAAGGTGAAGCTGTGGAAAATGCCAAACTGGATGATAGTGTTCAAGGCTACTATCAACCTGCTTTATGTGGACACTTCTGCAGTGATATCTGGACATGGAGAGTTCCCTTGGACAAACTCCCACAATCCAGAAGCACATGCCCTACCTTCAATGAACTAATCACCCTACCAACCGCAAATAGTGATGAAACTCAGTTGCTATATTAGCTCTAGCCTGTTATGCTGCTGTGGTGCCTCCCAGGAACAGACACTGTGCACTGGGGGCAGCTCCAATCCTAACTCTGACTTTTGTTTGACTTTGGGAGCTCTAGAGCTAAGATTTGAGTGTGATCAGGTTTTGGGGGTACAAAGAGATTGGCATGTTTGCCCCCAAAGTATTTTATTCTGCAAGTAGACTCTCTCAACAAGGGTTTCCTTAAAGAACTGAGTTCCTTTGTGCACCCCTCAAAACAATTGTTTGGTTGAGCCTCATTGCCTGGATATATATTTGTTAGGCTATTTATTTGGTGTGTTTTTCAGTTACTCCTGGCTTTGTGCTCAGGAGACCATGCGGTGCCAGGAGAAAGACTTAGACCTCGTGTATGCAAAGCCTGCATTTAGTCAGTTGAGCCTCTTCCCTGGACCTTCTGGACACAATCTGAAGTAAAAACTGAGGGGGAATGCTTTGGACCACCTCAAACACAGTCCACAATCTGCTAATAAATGGCATTTCCCATCATTTTAACATCTGAGAAGCAAATGGGAATGCAATATTATTTTTTTACTCTAGTCTCTTTCCTGAGGCCTTGTATGAGGGACATTTCTGTCATTGGTTCAAGGTGAATGCCTATTGGGGTGGCAATTCAGCATGCTATCAGGTGCCTCAATGGGGGATGTTGCTGTCCCCTGGATCAAGGTTGCTCATGATTTCTGTCTCTCTGGTCAAGGTGCCTCATATCAGGTACATTTTTGCCTCCCTAGTCAAAGTGCCTCATATGGGGCATTTCTTTCCTCCCATGAACATGCCTAGTTTGGGGGGAATTTTCTGACTTCTGATTTAAGGTGCTGAGTTTTGGAAAACATTTTTGGGTTTTTTTGTGTTCTTTTATGGTTTTTTTGCGGGGGGGGGGCACACCTAGTGGTGCTAAGGGGTTACTCCTGGCTATCTGCTCAGAAATAGCTCCTGGCAGGCACGGGGGACCATATGGGATGCCGGGATTCATACCAACCACCTTAGGTCCTGGATTGGCTGCTTGCAAGTCAAACACCGCTGTGCCATCTCTCCGGCCCCTTGGGGAACATTTTTGTCTCCTCATACAGATGCTGAATTTGGGAGGACATTTCTGTGCCCTGATCAAAATGTTCAGTTGGTGTGCATTTCTGTATCCCTGGCTCAAGTACCACATTAGGTGGACTTTTATTTATTTTTGGGGGACCACACTTGGTGACACTCAGGGGTTACTCCTAGTCTGTGCTCAGAAGTTGCTTCTGGCTCAGGAGACCAAGGGTTGTCGAGGATCGAACTCACATCTGCTTTGGGTCAGCTGAGTGCAAGGCAAACTCCCTACTACTGTGCTACCACTCTGGTCCCTTGGGGGACTTTGTTTTTGTTTTTGTGTCACACCTGGCAGCGCTCAGGGGTTACTCCTGGCTCTATGCTCAGAAATCGCTCCTGGCAGGCTCGGGGTACCATATGGAATGCCGGCATTCGAACCACTGTCCTTCTGCATGCAAGGCAAATGCCTTACCTCCATGCTATCTCTCTGGCCCGGTGAGGGGGGGGGGCATTTTTTGTTAGTTTTTAACAAAAACTAGTTAGTTGGTTTTGTTAGTTTTTAATATACGTAGAGGCACTCAGGGGTTACTTCTGTCTCTGTACTCGTAAATTACTCCTGACAGGGAGGCCAAAAGGTGACGCAAGCAGCAGGGCACTTGCCTTGCACCTACTAACCTAGGATGATCCCCTGGTGTCCCATATGGTCCCCAAGCCAGGAGCAATTTCTAAGCTCAGATCAGGAGTAACCCCTGAGCTGACTCGCTGTGGCCCAAAAACTAAAAAAAAAAAAAAAAAAAAAAAAAATTTACTCCTGGCAGGATTGAGAGACCATATGGGGATTGGATTTGGGTTGAGTTGTACAAGGCAAACACCCTACCTTTGCTATTGCTTCAATTCCTCAATTTCTTTCTTTTAATTTTTTGGGTATAGAAAAAATTGTTCAATTTCTTCCCCCAAAGTGGAGGGGAGGCACTTTATGACTGTGTGCACACAAGGGTAAATGCTATTGTCTGAATCCTCCTGAGGCAGAGAGAAGGAGGGGAGTTGGTGAGTGTGGTGCACATCCCACACAGCTGTAGTTGGTTGCTAATCAGGACAGGCAGTGGCAGCAAAAATACTGAATGGGCTAGATAAATGTCGTTGGCAGGCCACATATGGCCCATGGGCCATAATTTGAGGACCTAGTCCTAGGGTTCTATGCTCTTTTATTGTTCACATAGTGTTCCTTCCAAATTGGTTTATTTTTCTTTTTGGGGTCACACCTGGTGGTGTTCAGGAGTTACTCCTGGTTCTGTGCTCAGAAATTGCTCCTGGCAGGCTCAGGGACCATATGGGATACCAGGAATTGAACTAGGGTCCATTCATGGTTGATCACATGCAAAGAAAATGTCCTATTGCTGTACTATCACTCTGGCCCCCCATGTTCCTTCTAATTTGGAAAGGAGAAAGGAGGGGAGGACGGAGGAGAAAAAAAAGGGAAGATGGAGAGGGTGAAGTGAGGGTGGGGTGTGAAATCACCCCACATTTTATTTCCAACCCCAGGTGGACAGGTCTGAATCAGTTGGCCTCAAAAAATTAATAAACTGGGGCCGGAGAGATAGCATGAAGGTAAGGTGTTTGCCTTTCATGCAGAAGGTCATTGGTTCGAATCCCGGCATCCCATACGGTCCCCTGTGCCTGCCAGGAGCAATTTCTGAGCACAGAGCCAGGAATAACCCCTGAGCACTGCCAGGTGTGACCCAAAAACCAAAAAAAAAAAAATAAAAAAATTAATAAACCAAGTCAGTTTGGAGAGAATGATGGAGTCTGGTTGACTTCTTACCTCATGTTCTCTGTGTGCCAAGCCAAACTTGTTGATATAATGGCTCTTGGACCTGGATAACCCACTATGATGACAGTTGGACCTGGACACATCCCTTGGACATGCAGAGCAGTGTCTGCCAGTCTGCATGGGGCTGGAGATAAAGCATTGGTGAGATGCTGCCTGCTTTGTATCTCTCTTCCTCACCTGGGGCTATAGGTCTCCCTCAGCTCCCTCTGGCCAGAGAATTTCTCTCTCTCTCTCTGAACCCCAAGGCAGTGGTTCCAGACTTCCCCCCCCTCTCTTTTCTCTCCTTTTTTTTTTTCTTTTTTCTTTTTTTGATTTTTGGGTCATACCCGGCAGTGCTCAGGGGTTACTCCTGGCTCCATGCTCAGAAATTGCTCCTGGTAGGCTCAGGAGATCATATAGAATGCCGGGATTCGAACCAATGGCCTTCTGCATGAAAGCAAAGGCCTACCTGCATGCTATGTCTCCTGCCCCTCCTATCTCTCTTTCTCTGAACCCCAGGGCAGTGGTTCCAGACTCCCTCCCTCCCATCCCCCTCTCTTTCTCTCTCTTTCTCTGAACTCCAGGGCAGTGGTTCCAGACTCTGTGCAGGAATAAAAAGGTACTTGGTTTCTGCTTTTATCTTCTCTCCTCTCTCCAGCTTGGCAAGCATGGGTGGAACCCTGGCCCTACCCAGCAGTTGGGCTTCATGGGCTACTTTGAGCCTTGAAGCACTTGGCACTGGCAGCTTTGGGCCTCTGCAGCTCTGCAGCTAGCTGTCCAGCCTGGCAGGACCTGTAGATAACTGCAGCAATCCACAGATAACAGGTGGGATTCTGCACGACTGATCCTTTTTATTTCACCAGTACAGATTCAACTAACTGGGAGGGTTGAGTGAGTTCCAGGTGGATGGATAGGTGAAAAAGAAAGAGAAAATGGTCAGAACAACTTTATTTTGGGTAATAACAGGATATCAACTAATAGTGGGGAGCAGGAAGGCAGGGAAACAGGGTTCAGTTAGACAATGAAAATCTGCATAGTGTGAGATCCATTCAGGTGATAAAAAATGGGTATAATGGTGATAATGGTAGCCAGTCCAGTACTGACCCATGTTTCCTGGCCAGGTGATTATTCTCATTATTATCCTTCATCTGATTAGCCTGATTATTCAGGCTTCCAATCCTGGGATCTTCGGTCTGTTGCTCCTCCCAGAGCTCTGGTGTCTGGTGGAGAATCAATGTTTCTTCATGTTGCTCTGAGCATGTCATCCAGGATTTTAGATGTAATTTCTATCTGTGGGTAGGATTGGGTGTACTTGTGGGGTGCCCTCGGGAAAGACATCCCCTCCTGGCCCTTCAAGGGTGTCAGGCTTATTGAGTCCTCACTGCTCTCCAGGTTTCCGGTTAGACTCCAGTTGTTTTGGTTTTCTTCCAATTCCACATTCTCTGACACCTCCTCCTTCAACACTTCTGCCACCATCACCATTTCCACAGCTTTCACTTCTCTCGCTGTGAAGAATCACCAGGGTCTCAGTTAGCCAAAGCAGGTGAAGCAGCCTAGGGTTGGGCCCATGCAGTTCTGCCTCCCTCAATAGCCCTGCCAAAGGTGGCTTCTCCCTCATGGAGTCTATGCACTTACATTGCTTGTCTAGAAGAATTGCGTTTATCTGGGCCTGGAGCTGCTCCTTCTCCAGACTGATGGTCTTTTGGAGTTCCTAAAGGTGAAGGAAGGTGGTGAGGTGGCAGGAAAAGAGAGAGGGTGTATGCCCTAGGCCTCCCTGCCCAGGAGCCTGCAACCCCTCTCTCTCACCAGGGTCTCCTTCACTTCCTTCTTTATTTTCTCCAGCTTCTTCATGTCCTGGTCTTTCTTCTCCTGCAGCTGGTCTAGGAGTTCCTTTTGCAGGAGACTCTGCTGGTGTAACTGCTCCATTTCTGAGGCCAATTGCTCATACGTGATCAGATCTTTTTGAAAGCTGAGCAAGAATTTGTGCATGTCATTTAGGGAGTCCTGCAGCTGTTGAAGGGATTTAGTCCTTTTCTTCCGAACTTCTACCTGACGGTATGATGTTGAGAATGAGGACAGGCTGCAGGGGAGTCCAGATCCCAGCTAGGAGATATGGGGTCAGCACTGCCTCCCCAAGACAAAGCAAGCAGCCCCTAGGACCATCTGTTCCCTGTACAGCCACTGGTGGTCTGTTCCCAGAGCCTAAGAGATTGGGCTTCCCTATGTTTCCAGCCCTGACTTCTCCCCTGCAGCACAATACCTCCCAGGAACCTCTGCTCTCTAAGAGTGATCCTGTCAGCTCCACGTTAGCCTCTCAGTGTTGGCCTCTTTACCAACCAGGTAGGGCTCTTGTCCTTTCCACTCTCCACCAGGAAAACTTCCACGGGCCTCATCAGCCCATTTCACAGACAGGAAAGGCAAACACCAGATGGGCAAAATGTTACTTCTCCATAAAGGACAAAGGAAGAGGGGGAGAGCTGCCTAGAAGGCTCTAGAACCATTTTCTTTCTTTGTTTTTTTTTTTTTTTTTTTTCTTGAACCATTTTGATGATTTAGGAGTTCTGTCCTGGAGCTTGGCCATTCGGTGAATGAGCTTTTGCTTTAGGGACAGGCACAGGTAGTGGTATGTGATTGTGGTTTTTGTTTGTTTCTAAAAGGTTCCTGAACTGTACCTCAGACCCTGGTTTTAAGCACTCCTAAGCACAGAGCCAGGAAAAGTCCCAGAGCACTACTAACCCCCTTGTCCCACAAATAAAATAAAAAACACAGAGAGAGGGACATATGAGAAAAGTCACTTGCAGGTGGCCATCAACTTCTAATGTAAGTATGAATGGCCTCTCATCAGTTCCCACCCCCATTCTGATCCTGCTTTCTGAGCCTGGGCAAATAGGATCCAGGCTGAAGTGACCATTTCATCCCCTGGGTCAGCTGCGTGAAATGCCCTACTTATGTTCTATCTCTCTGTTCCCCTCAACCCCATTGGGTTCAGAGAGGGAAGAATGATTCTCTAAACACACTGTCCCTGACATTCCTGGCCTGGTCACTCCCCATGTGAAAATCTGCCTCAGTTTTCCTGCAACATGTTCTCCCCTTCCCTTTTCCCTAAGTGTCTTCATGCCTGTGGTACCTCAAAATGAGCCCATTCAATTTCTGAGAAAGTGAAAACAGATTCCCAGTTGAGGCTATGACCCCACCAAGGGAGTCACAATCCAATGATGTTGATGTCTTCTGCTCATCCTGTGCTCTGAGACTCTTAGAGGAAACAAATGGTCATTCAACTTATGGTGAGGGTAGCCACCATGGTGGAGGGGTGAATATGCCATTCTCACAGCATCCCAGCTCCCCAAATCTCAAGTAAAAGCCTGGCCTTGGTGTCTCCTATCTTAGGCATCTATCCTCCCCCTGCCTCGCTGCTTCTATTCCTTGAGAAAATTTGTGGATAATGTGCCAACATCACATACCTTGGCAGTCACCCCTAACTTGGGGAGGGCAGCTCAGTTTCAATGACTACCGTGAGGGACTCTGAGCACTTAGTTCCACCTGTCCTATCCCTGCATGCACACAGATCATTAATGGGGCAGTGGGGACACCCTGATCATGGGCCACCTCCTTAAGATCTCTGCCCTGTCCTTTTTTATTTATTTTTTTAATTTTTTAAATTTATTTTGTTTTTTGGGTCATATCCGGCATGGTGTGAACCAGTCAGTACCAGGGCCTCTGGAGTGGGTGCCCTGCTCCTTCTAATGCCCTATCCACTTCTTCCAGGTCCCTTGAGCAACCCCTCTATGGGATGCTGCCCAGGGCAGAACTTACTCTCTTGCGGAATCGGTGGTCATAGTGACCAGCATTGTAATGGCCACTGCCTGTCTTCTTCCTGAGCTTTTTGCCAGGGATGCAGTCATTTTTTATTTCATACTCCAGCAACTGTAGAAAAGCAACACATACCATTTTTTCTGGGGTAAAAGATGACCGGGCGTATAAAACAACCCCCTAATTTTACAGTTAAAACATAGGTTTAGGCTTATATTCACTGTATAAGACAGAATGTTCCTGTGCTGCAACTGTATGTACCACAGTGAGCCAATCACAACAAGCAAAAGTTCAGAGATTATACTGTAATAGACTTCCTCTCTGACTCTGGCCAATCTGAGCAGGCTTTTTACAGTGTAGATTCTTGTCCAGAACATTGTCTAATTTGCATGCATAAAGAGCCTGCTTGAATTGGCTGAGTTAGAGAGGCGGTCCGAGCAGCCTTGCAGTGATTGGTGCAGGATCGAGTTGGAAAATTTGTTTTGTGGCAATATTCAGACGATTTTTGTTTAGTGGCATATAGAAACATTTTTCGGGATAAATTCGGCATATAAGACGACCCCCGATTTTCGGTTGACTTTTTTGTTTCAAAAGTCATCTTATACGCCGGAAAATACAGTACTTCTCATCTCCTTGTCTACATCCTACTTGACAAAGTTCTTTTCTACTTGTCCCCAGGGGAAGACACTGACTCTATAAGAGGTTGAAATCCTCCATGACTGACAAGACTAGGGTGACTAAAAGTAGGATGATGCTTGGGGAGGTAGTGATGGAGTTTAACTAGAGTTTCTGCCTCCAAATTCTGGGGTTTTGCTGCAAATCACCAGCTGTCAGGGCAAATCCAAAGGTGTTGGCACTAGAGAGGTGAGTATGTAAGTCTTGGGAGATGGGGTGGGGCTAGGGTTAATACAGGCTATAGCTTGGTTAAAGCTCTGCCCATCTTTCAAAGCTACTCTGAGGGGCCGGAGAGATAGCATGGAGGTAAGACCTTTGCCTTTCATGCAGAAGGTCATCATTTCGAATCCCGGCATCCCATATGATCCCCTGTGCCTGCCAGGAGCAATTTCTGAGCATGGAGCCAGGAGTAACCCCTGAGCACTGCCGGGTGTGATCCAAAAACCACAAAAAAAAAAAAAAAGCTACTACTCTGAGCTGCTCATAAGAACCAGGACACAGCAGAGGGCGAGCCAGGTCACTAAATCCCAAAGATTTGTTAGTACCAAAGACTTTCTCTCAGGAGAAGACAGCAAACAGGATATTGCAGTCCCCACTTTAGCCTGTGGCACTCACAGTACCCATTGGGAGAGGGCATTGGGGGGCAGAGAACCTTGGTCTGAAACGGACTTTCCATTGACTATCCCAAACTCAGAGAGCCCTGACTGAGGCCACAGAATTAGTCCTTGTGAGGACAAAGAATTAGTTGAAAATGGAGAGGTCCTTGGAGACAAAGAAGGAAGTTAAACCTATTAAATTGTCACCCAGAGGCTGAGAGAGAGAGATAAAGAGAGAGACAGATAGAGAGATTGAGAAGTCTCACTAAATATGTATATATGTATATATATATATATTTGTAGAATTTGAGAAAAATAAAGACAGTATGGTAATAATACCCAGAGACAATAGAGATGAGGGCCAAAAGGACCAACCCACAACATGAAGTTTACCACAAAGAGTGGTGAGTACAGTTAGAGAAATAACTAATGACAACTATTATGACAATGGTAGTGAGTGAGAGAAATAGAATGCCTGTCTTGAATACAGACAGGAAGTGGGGGAGTGTGGGTGTACCTATTTAAGACCCTAGACCCACCCATTTCGGGGAGGGGTCTTGGAAACCGGATAGTAGGTGTAACCTTACCTGCTAGACCCTCCCATTCCTGGGAGGGGTCGGGGAAAAGGTAGATAAGGCTTGGACCAAGGGAATTCGGGCCTTTTTGGCTTTTTGCCCTTTTGGCTCTTTGCCCGTTCTGCGCTGCTGGGCGCTCTGGCTTTTGGGTTTCTGTGTTCTGGTCTTTGACCAGCATGGAGCCCAAAGGGAAGATGGCTGAAAGGAGTTTAGATGCAGGGCCAAGAATAACTAGTGCTTAAAAGGTTATGAGATAGGCCACACACATGTGGTGATTAGGGCCTGAATAAAGATGATTCTTCCTGAAGCCTGCCTGTGAGTGAGTCTTGATTACGCCGATTACCTGGGCCTGGAATCCGCCAGCTGGATGGGGATGAAGCCACGTGGCTGGGGCCTAAGCACAAAGGACTCCATCCACCGCCATCCAGCCCCATCGTTAATTATTTCATGTTACAGGGGAGGAGGGAGATGGGGGCATTGGTGGTGGGAATGTTGCACTGGTGAAGGGTGTATTCTTTTTTTATAGCTGAATCTCAACTACAAATGTGTTTGTTATTATGGTGCTTAAATAAAGATATTATTAAAAAATAAAAACAAATACCCAGTGGTGAGTCAGAAGCTAAAGCAATTTCCTTGCAACCATGAGGCTGCAAGTTTGGTCTTTGGGGCTACCCTTGTATGCAAAGTGCTATCCTGTTAGCTCTGCTATCATTAATCCTGCTGCTACAATTGCTGACTGAATCAAAGTCAGTTATATTAGAAAACTGCAGCCTACGAATGTAACTCTGGAAATTTCTGCAAGTAGTAGGGTGATCCCCCATAAGTGTGTGTACAGTGACAACAACAACAAAACAAAACAAAAAAAGAAAAAAAAGTTGTTGATTCTAACTAGAAGTATTTGGGTAATCTACATATTGTTTACTTTGGCACTGGTACTGATGGACCAACAGGATACAAGGCTCTGAGGTACCCACTTCCTTGTCAGCACTTGTTATTTTATATAAAAGTTTCCTAATGGGTATGAGTTGCCTGTTACCCTTCCTAACACAGCTTCTAAGGAAGGGCTTCTAGTCATCTCTAGTTAGTCATGGGGTTGAGCAACGGTGAGAGCAGATGGCCAGGCTAAAGGAAGAAACCCTGGAGATACTGAGCCCCAATGACTTTTCAGCCCTGGGCAAATTGCACAACCCTTGCAACTGCTCCTGGGAACTGGGCCTTCTCAATTTCAATTCCTTCTCCTCCAGCCTCTGCCCCTACATTTTCTCCAAGAACAGGCGGGAGGAAAGTGAGAGCCAGGAAAGGATTTGCTTGAGATCTGCATTTTAATCTCAGCACCCATCACCCCATGCATCTCTTCTCTTTTTTGGCTACCAACAAAATTCACACTTATTTATTTTTTTTAAATGAGAAAATCCAGGAAAGTACTAATGCAAAGAACACTATATTTTCTTTTCATTTCCCATAGCAACCACGGATAAGATTTTGGTCCATCTCTTGCAGGTTTTTTTTTTTCCCTAAGTGAGGCAAACTTCTCTAATTCTTGAAAGCCCCTCTTTTTCCCTAAAGAAGAGCTACACATTTTCACAGCAATCAGAGTTAACTGTGCTCTCAATTTCTTAAATATATCTTTCTTTGTGCTCGCTGCCGCCTTAGACATGTCACTTTGAGTGAAAAGCAATTAATTACAGTGGAAAGGTTGCTTGGAGACATCTTATGAAATTATGCTAATATGTGTAGAGAGAGGAAAAGAGGGGGAAAGGGAGTTCATGGGCAAAACAACTGGTCTATTTAAGTGAATAACTTACTTTTCTTTCAAGTTTCAGAGTGGAGGGTCTCAATATTCTGAAAGGGTTAGAAAGCTTTTATTGTAACTCCCACTTGTCAAAACTAGTCAGATCCCATTGGAAAGCAAAGTTGATGCACCAGAAAAGAGGTAATGAAAGAAAGATGGGTAAATGTCATTGATTTATTATTATTATTCTTATTTTAAAAGAACACTGATGGACCAGAATGTGACACATTGGTAAAATACATACACGACTTGCTTGTAGGAGACCTAGTACTTCAAAAAAAAAAATAAATAAAGGAGGAGGAGAAGAAGAAGAAGAAGAAGAAAGAAGAAGAAGAAGAGAAGAAGAAGAAGAAGAAGAAGAAGAAGAAGAAGAAGAAGAAGAAGAAGAAGAAGAAGACCTCCCCTTCTATAATTAGTTCAAAAAAATCTAAATAATCTGAATTGAAACAAAAAGCATATGGGAGTGCACAGAGTGTCAATATCTCTCTGAATTTTTTGGTCTCAGGAAATGATGCTTGGGGCTCTTTAGGGTTGATGTTGTCAAAAGAGATTGGACTTTAGTGTTAGGGAAACGCTCAAGGAACTGGAGTTCATGCTTTACATGTGGGAGCCCTGATTTGACCTCATGCAGCATCACTGTATATCTCTCACTCCAAAGAAATAAAGGGATTGGGATTTATTTAGGGCAATGGAGACCCAGAAATTTTATCTTTATAGAGGGAAATGACTTAGCTCCTGGGCTGATGGAGGGAATGCATGGAAGGACTTTAGAGAATGTACTCCATGGTTTGGGATATAATCACTCTTTTTTTGTTTGTTTGTTTTTTTCGGTTCACACCCTTTTTTTTTTTTTTTTTGTGGTTTTGGGGTCACACCCAGCTGTGCTCAGGGGTTTTTCCTGGCTCTGTGCTCAGAAACTGCTCCTGGCAGGCACGGGGGACCATATGGGACGCCAGGATTCGAACCGATGACCTTCTGCATGAAAGGTAAACGCCTTACCTCCATGCCATCTCTCTGGCCCCGGTTCACACCCTTTTGATGCTCAGAGGTTATCCTGGCTAAGCGCTCAGAAATTGCCCCTGGCTTGGGACCATATGGGATGCCGGAGGAATCGAACCGGGGTCCTTCCTTGGCTAGTGCTTGCAAGGCAGACTCCTTACCTCTAGTGCCACCTTGCTGGCCCTGATATAATCACTCTTAGCTGGGTCAGGCAAGGCATTGGAATTCTCAGTCTTCTTGGCTTGGTGCTTGAATAGAAAGAAGCACCTCAAGGGGCCAATGACAGGTGTAAGGGGGAGCCAGTTCTATTGTCTACTTTCTAATTCCACTCAGTGGGGAAGGGCATGTGTGGCAACAGGTACCCATGTATGTATACATGAAAGTGGATGTGGAGGAGCATGTGTGCACTCACCTGTGTATCTGTGTGTGTCTGTGTGGGTATTATAGGATTATAGGATCCTCAAAGACCTGGAACATATGCTTTGCATGCTGGTACCCTAATAAGATTACCCAACACTTTTCCCTCAGTATAGCTCAAAGTGGCTCTGGGCACTAGCAGGAAGTAGTGCCCCAGCATGAATGTGCTCAACAGCCACAAACAATAACAGCCACAAAAAAATTATTGCAAGGGAGATTAGGTAACTTGACTCGGTCTTTGCACCCAGTTTGTCAGTCTGACCCAGTTAACTAAAATTAAATATCACTGCCTTTTGGATGAAAATAAAAGGTTCTTTGCCCAAAATTGAAGTTAGCCCAGCTTGGAGAAAGAAACTCACAGGGAGAGAACTTAGCGCCTTCCTTCTTCTCCCAACACAACTTTACTTTTTATGCTGCTTTGGCATTCTCAAAGGAGGAAAGATTTTACATTTGAAGTAATGGAAGGCATGTGGCTTTTGATTGCTCTGTGCAATTTCCAATAACCTAACTACATCTGCACCTTGAGATGTGTGATCACAGGCAGGATATATTCACACGGTGAGGAAGTGCTAGCTGAGAGGGAAGGGTGCTTGCTCAGAGGTGTGGCTGATGGGGTCAGGATTTAAGATCTGCTGGCCTTTCTGACCTCTGGCCACAGAATATATAGGTGGGCAGGGCCACCATCATCAAAAAGTTCCCCCAGTTTTTCCCTCTCTTTATGGTTCATGAGAAAAGAAACAACCCTCACCACGTCCAGGAAAATTTCCATCTGTTCAAATTTGGCTCCCTACTCAAAGATAGAGCATAAACACTGTGCTCTGTTCTCTGGTTCCATGAGTTACACCAGCCAACAGATTCTGGTGTTTAAGCCTAGCAATGCCCCATGTACAGATTCAAGAAATAGTTTCTGCGATTCATTGATAATTAGAGACTTGTACTCTGGGGGTGTTGAGCTTTTTTGCCAAGCAGTAGGACCCACACAGAAGGCAGGGGCCTCCTTTAAGCCATTGTTCTACTCTCCTTTTCCTTATTAGTTGGTCTCCTTCAAGGACAAAATTATAAAGACCTGACTAAGAGATGGGAATGGACTTTCATTTTTTGGTTGTTGGGGGTTGTTAGGGAGGGCTTGGGCCACTCCTGGTAGTGCTTGGGTGCAATTTCTGGCTCTCAGGAATTGCTTCTGGTGGTGATCAGGGGTGCCTGAAAAAATATCTGGGCTGCACTTGTAAAGCCTATATTTAGCTCCTTGAAAATCTCCCCAGCCCTAATAGCATCTTTTGGATCTTAATAAGAAACTGGTAGGGATTTAAATTAAAGAAAGAAAGAAAGAAAGAAAGAAAGAAAGAAAGAAAGAAAGAAAGAAAGAAAGAAAGAAAGAAAGAGAGAGAGAGAAAGAAAGAAAGAAAGAAAGAAAGAGAAAGAAAGAAAGAAAGAAAGAAAGAAAGAAAGAAAAAGAAAGAAAGAAAGAAAGAAAAAGAAAGAAAGAAAGAAAGAAAGAAAAAGAAAGAAAGAAAGAAAGAAAGAAAGAAAGAAAGAAAGAAAGAAAGAAAGAAAGAAAGAAAGAAAGAAAGAAAGAAAGAAAAAGAAAGAAAAACTGGTAGGGAGCTGCTTAGCTGTTTTTCTGTTCCTCGAGTTGAAGGTAAGTTTTATAGACTGGTCATGGGGTGCGCAGAATACATGTTATTTCTGGGTGTGTCTGTGTTTCCAGAGAGTTATATTTCATTTGGTCTACTCTGTAAAGGAGGCTGCCCTTCACACTCGGTGGGTTTCTTCCAGATCAGTAGGGGATAGAATAGGAGCCCAGGTGGAGAAAGGAGGATGTCTTCTTTTCTCCTTGCTCAAGCTAGGACATCACTTCTCATCCTTGTTGGCCTCATGTGAAGATCCATGGTAGTCTACTTTTCAGGCTTTGTATGAGGTCCCACTGCTACCTTTCATGGTCCTCCAGCTTGTGAAAGTTGGGACTTTTCAATTCTGTAGTCACAGGGACGATTGATTAGGAGGAGTAGGGTAGGCACTTGCTTTGCACATGGTTGGCCCCAGTTTAATTCCCAGTACTACATATTGTCTCCTAAACACCTCTAGGTGTGATCTCTCAGCTCAGAGCCAGGAGTAAGCCATGAGCACCACCAGATGTTTTCTAAACATTCTTACTTCCCCACTTTCCAGCCCCACACTACTTCCCTAGATATGTTTCTAGGTATTTAGATTTCATTGGTGCTGTTTTTTTGAAAATTCTAAGTACTGCATAACTCCTTTAATTATTTGAAGTTTCTTGAAACATTGAATGAAAAGACAATGGATGGAATCAACCCCTACTTTCCACCAACAGCATTCCCCGCCCAATATCAATACATGACTACCTTACCTCAATCTCTATTTCTCTGTCTATTCTGACCTCTATTTCTATCTTTTTGTTTTGTTTTGTTTTTGGGCCACACCCAGTGGTGCTCAAGGGTTACTTGTGGGAGACCGAGCACCCCACATATCAAAAGAACTCTGGATGAATTTTCCACCGCCTGCCTGATAGCCACAAAGTTTGCATAGCCCCGAGCCAACTAGAAACTCTGCAAATAAATTTAGCTCAGCACAAAGAATCTGGCTTAACCAGATTCCTTAACCTTTCCATGGAACCTGTTTTTGTAACTGCTCTCAAGCAGATATGTTTTTGTAAATTATGATCCTTATTGCTTACACAAAAGAAAGATTTAAATGGAAAATAGCCTAAACAAAAAATTGTATTTGCGTAAATATCAATTAGCTATTTGTTTAAGAATTTGCTTCCCCTCCCCCCATCCTGCCAGGTTCCTCTTTATCATTCCTGCCATCAAAATGTGTTTATGCTCCCATTGGTTAAAATTGTTGTACTTGTACAAATCTGATTGGTCTATGTTTCAATCCTATGTTACTACTCCTCCCACTGAAGCAGGGCATAAAAACCCTGTTCTCCCCTCAATAAACCTCTTGACTGGCATACACCTTGAGCGTTTTACTAACTTCTGCAGCTTAATTTTTTTAGGTGTTCACAAAAGAGCTTAACACTCGCGAATTATTTGTAGCTGCTTTCTGCCTTCTGTCCCGGTTGAGAGAAAGCTGCTGGCCGGGATTCTCTCCCAGTAAAGGGCAGGAGCAGAGGCAGTTACAGTTACTCCTGGCTCTCTGCTCAGAAATAGCTCCTGGCAGGCACGGGGGACCATATGGGACACCGGGATTTGAACCAACCACCTTTGGTCCTGGATCGGCTGCTTGCAAGGGAAACGCCGCTGTGCTATCTCTCTGGGCCCTTTTTTTTTCACTTTTTGTATAAAATTTATTGCTACAGATAATCATTTGAACAGCAAATGATTAGTTTTTTCCCTCTAGTTCTATCTTTCATACATATGTGTGTGATAGTTTTTTGGTGTCATTGCATCTTCTCTGCTATGTGCAGCCATTTTTCTCAGATGATGTCCTCTGTGCTACTTAATGCTCACTGTCTGTGAATACTTCTCAGGGGCTCTGGCTCTGAAGAGAGCCCTTCAGTGTGTATTCTCAGCTTGTAAAAAAGTGTGTTAATCTAGAGTTAAGTTTTTCAGTTTATTTTTCATGAACTAGGGTAATTTTTGTTGACTGCATTTGCTAGACCTTCCCAGTAATACTAGATAATGATGGTTGTAGCATTATTTTTCTCTTCTGATATTCAGAAAGGTGTGCCTGACTTTTCCTATGAAGTGGCTATAAATTAAATGACATATCATTTATCTTGTGAAAGATTTTTATCAAATTTCTTTGGGTCATTTGTCAAGATCCTAATATTTTCTTCTTGTCTTCTTTAAGCAATTGTAGTAACATTTTATAATATTGAATCAGTCTTGGAGTCATTATAAGGTATTATTCTTTTAATACATTGTTCCATTTTATTTGACAGTATTCAATTTTATATCATTGCAAATATAGTTATGTGATACTGATCTTTAAACTTCTTAATGTGCTCAATAAATCACTTTGAATAAACAAATTATAAGATTTGATATGGATTTAATGTCAGTTTCATAAAACAAGCTAGGGAACAATTCTATATTTCTTTGATTTGCATGACTATGCTCTGGGCTGCTTCCAGCTTTATGCTAGGTAGGGAGTCATCCTGGAGATTCTTGGGAGACATGTGGTAAAAGGAATGGAGCAGGTCTTGCTAAATGCAAAGCTGCCCACTGAGTTGGCCAAAGGAGTATTTCAAGAATTACCCTATGAAACCACATACATAAAAATGACCATACAGGAGTTGTTATTCTTTTTTTGGGGGGGAGGGGGCACACCCGGTTGTGCTCAGGGGTTTCTTTCTCCTGGCTCTGCACTTAGAAATCACTGCTGGCAGGGACTATATGGGATGTTGGAATTCAAACCACCATCAGTCCTGGGTTGGGTGCTTGCAAAGTAAACGCCCTATCACTGTGCTATCTCTTCAGCCCCAGGAGTTGTTATTCTTAAAGTTTAAAGTAAGTCATATATAAAACATACAAACCTAAAGCCAGAAAAAGTGGAGGGGTTTGCTGGAAAGATAATACAGAAGATAAATTGCTTATTTTGTACATGATCCACCCTGTCAGATACCTGGCACTTCATATAGTCCTCTGAACCCTGCTAGAAGTGATCCCTGAGCACTAAGCCAGGAGTAAACCCTGAGAAAGTGGTGCAAAATCTCCCTCACCCTCCAAAAAGGTAAACTCTATAGATCTGGTACCTAGTTGCAGAATTTTAAGAAAATGCTTTAAAACCTATCACTTGGACCGATGAGATAGCATGAAGTAAGGTGTTTGCCTTTCATGCAGAAGGACAGTGGTTCAAATCCCGGCATCCCTTATGGTCCCCCATGCCTGCCAGGGGTGATTTCTGAGTGTAGAGCCAGAAGTAATCCCTGAGCGCTGCCAGGTGTGGCCCAAAAGCCAATAAAATAAAACCTATCACTTTTCCCTTTTATTAATAATTATGTTTGCCTTTTGTTTTTGAGCCACACTTAACAGTGTTTAGGGGTTATTCCTGGCTTTGCACTCAAGGTCACTCCTGTGGTGTTTGGGGACCACAGGTATATGTGTATAAATATGTATATATATACATATATACATGCATATATATGTGTATATATATATATATATATGTTTGGCATTTGGAGTGCCAGGGATCAAACCCAGATTGGCTGCATATAAGGCAAGTGTCTTACCCATTGCACATCTCTCCAGCCCCTCTATAAACTTTTTTTGTTTTTTTTTGGGCCACACCTGATGACACTCAGGGTTTACTCCTGGCTATGCACTCAGAAATCGCTCCTGGCTCCGGGGACCATATGGGACTCTAGGGATTGAACCCAGGTCTGTCCTGGGTCAGCTGCATGCAAGGCAAACACCTTACTACTCTGCTATTGCTCCAGCTCCCATAAATTATTATTTTTGGTTTTTGGGTCACACCAGCAGCATTCAGGGGTTACTCCTGGTTCTATCCTCAGAAATCGCTCCTGGTAGGTTCGGGGGACCATATGGGATGCCGGGATTTGAACCACTGACATGCAAGGCAGAGGCCTTACCTCCATGCTATCTCTCTGGCCCCCATAAATTATTTTTAATGTGTCCCACACACTACTCTACTGCTTTACATGTGGCTGACCCCAATTTGATCCCTGGCATCACATGTGGTTCCCTGAGCTCTTCTAGGAATAACCCATTAGCACTGAGTCAGGAGTAACTCTTGAGCACTGTCAAATGTGGCCCCCAAACAAAAATAAATTAATGGGGCAGGAGGGATAGCACAGTGATAAGGCTTTTGCCTTGCACGTGGCCAACCCCAGAAAGACTTTGGCATTTCATATGGTCCCCTGTGCCTGCAAGGAGCAATTTCTGAGCACAGAACCAGGAGTAACCCCTGAGCGCACCTAGATGTGACCCAAAAACAGAAAAAAAATTATAAATTAAATGTTGAATTTCTTTAATTTTTTTTGGTGTCACTTCTAGCAGTGCCTGGGGACTACTCCTGACTTAGTGTTTGTGCATCACTCTGCCCCTGGGACCATGCAGTGCCTCCCTGGGATTGACTCTGATTCTGCTGTGTGCAATCCATGTACTCCAGTCCAGCTGAGTTAGCTCCTGGTCTCTATTCATTGTTCTATTTCTCCTTGTTTCAACATAAAAGTATTTAGTCCTTAGAATTGCCACAATATGGGCCCAGAGAGAAAACACAGCAGCATTTGCCTTGCAAGCAGCCGATCCAGGACCAAAGGTGATTGGTTCGAATCCCAGTGTCCCATATGGTCCCCCGTGCCTGCCAGGAGCTATTTCTGAGCAGACAGCCAGGAGTAACCCCTGAGCACCGCCGGGTGTGGCCCCCCCCCAAAAAAAAAAAAGAATTGCCACAATGTGGGGCTGGTGAGGTGGCACTAGAGGTAAGGTGTCTGCCTTGCAAGCGCTAGCCAAGGAAGGACTGCGATTCAATCCCCCAGCATCCCATATGGTCCCCCAAGCCAGGGGCGATTTCTGAGCACTTAGCCAGGAGTAACCCCTGAGCATTAAACGGGTGTGCCCCCCCCCAAAAAAACCCCAAGAACCCCCAAAACCCCCAAAACAAACAAACAAACAAAACCAACAACAACAAAAAAAAGGCAAAAAAAGAAAAAATAGAAAAAAAAAAAGAATTGCCACAATATGAAGCTTTAACTGTATTCCAACAGTAATTGGATGGAACACTGTATTTGTACCTGAATAGCAAGATGAATAGCTATAGAACCTTATTCTTGAGAACTTTGCTGAGCTCTAGTGGAGTGACTTAATCCCTGAACACTATAGACCTGGCTTGCCTCACTAGCCTCTTGTCCTTGAACTGTCCTCCACAATTTCTGGATGAGGCCCCTATTTAAAATTAAAAAAACAAACAAAAACAAAAACAAAAAAAAACTTCTTTGCATGTTACTGATTTTTCTTGAATTTCTTTTTCAGAGAACACTTAAACAATCTAATTTGCTTTTTGTTTTTTTTTTTTTTTTTTTTTTTTTTTTTTTGAGCCACACCCGTTGATGCTCAAGGGTTACTCCTGGCTATTCTCTCAGAAATCTATCCTGGCTTGGGGGACCTTATGGGACGCCAGGGGATCCAACTGCGGTCTGTCCTAGGTTAGCACCGGCATGGCAGATGCCTTACTGCTTCGCGCCACTGCTCTGGCACCTCTAATTTGCTTTTTAGTTGAACACACTTTCTCCTGCCCTACTTAGTCTTTAGATATTCCTATGGCATCATAACTTGAGTTTAGGACATCTACATTGATTGGTTGGTTGAATATTAGACCAGCGTAAACCCAAGAATACATTTTATTTATTAAGTTTGGAATCTGTAAACCCTTTAGTTTATTTTAAAATGGCAGTGTGTGCTCTGTGCAAGGACATTTTGTTCTCCTTTTTCTTTGATGATCATTTCTCCATCTGCTTTGCTCATCTTCTTTGCTATTCCTACTCATATCTGGATTCATCAGCCAGTTCTTATTTCCTCTGTTCTTCATCTTGGAGTCTTGGAGAACTCCTTGGGTTTGCCTGCCAATTCTTAAGACACAAGCCCTAAATCTTCTGAAATCGAAAAATCCCATAATAGCCTTTTACATTTCAGGGTGATATCTTACCTAATCTCATGATTGCACTTGTGGAGGAAGGTAAATGCTTTTCTAAGGTACAAAAATTGGGCCCCATCAACCCACCCTTCTGGAAATTCCCTTTTCTTGGCATGCTCTGAGGACACACTTTCCTGAGTTGAGCATATCTGTATGTGGACTTAAGTATGCTACTTAATGCTCACTGTCTGTGCGTACTTCTCAGGGGCTCTTCAGTGTGTATTCTCAGCTTGTAAGTCCTTGTCCTTTCTTTTTTTTTCTTTCTTTCGGTTTTTGGGTCACACTCGGTAGCACTCAGAGGTTACTCCTGGCTCTATGCTCAGAAATCGCTCCTGGCAGGCTCGCGGGACCATATGAAATGCCAGAATTCTAACCACTGACCGTCTGCATGCAAGGCAAATGCCTTACCTCCATGCTGTCTCTCTGACCCCTGTTTTTACCCTTTCTTACTCCTGTGTCCATGTTGGTGTATCTCCACTCTAAAGGCTTCACTTTAAAAATCAAAATGTGCTTCAAACCTAATACATATTTTGAAATAACTCTTTAAAATTTTTTAAAATAATTTCTTTACTTAAACACCATGGTTACAAACATGTTTGTAATTGGGTTTCAGCCATAAAATGCACACGTCCCTTCACCAGTACAACTTTCCTGCCACCATTGTACCCCATTTCCTACCTTCCAGAAATAACTCTTGATTCTGTCTCCCACATCAATTTCCTTCTTATTCCCTCAATTTTCAGTAATAGTTGTTCAAAAAAAAAATAAAGTAGTTGTAATTCCTATTTTCTGCTTTCTCTCTTCTTAATGTCTCCTCAAGTCTTTTTGATTCTTTTTTTTTTTTTTTTTTTTTTTTTTTGGTTTTTGGGTCACACCCGGCTGTGCTCAGGAGTTACTCCTGGCTGTCTGCTCAGAAATAGCTCCTGGCAGGCACGGGGGACCATATGGGACAACGGGATTCGAACCAACTACCTTTGGTCCTGGATGGGCTGCTTGCAAGGCAAACACCGCTGTGCTATCTCTCCGGGCCCAAGTCTTTTTGATTCTATGTACAAAATGCATACTGATTTTTTTTTTTTTAGAAATGATATCTTTAGGGGCTGGAGCAGTAGTGTTAGAGATAAGGCATCTGCCTTGCTTGCGCTAGCCTAGGACAAATGGTGGTTCAATCCCCCAGTGCCCCATATTGTCTCCCAAGCCAGGAGCGATTTCTGAGTGCATAACCAGAAGTAACCCCTGAGTGTCACTGGGTGTGGCCCAAAACACCAAAAAAAAAAAAGAAAGAAAGAAAGAAAGAAAGAAAGAAAGAAAGAAAGAAAGAAAGAAAGAAAGAAAGAAAGAAAGAAAG
The DNA here is from genome assembly GCF_024139225.1 of Suncus etruscus. Classification (NCBI taxonomy): domain Eukaryota; kingdom Metazoa; phylum Chordata; class Mammalia; order Eulipotyphla; family Soricidae; genus Suncus; species Suncus etruscus. The sequence continues at coordinate 24,375,177 of NC_064848.1, read as the reverse complement.
AAAGAAAGAAAGAAAAGAACAGAAAGAAATAATATCTTTAGGGGCCAGAGCAATAGCACAGTGGTAGGGCATTTGCCTTGCACATAGCTGACCCAGGATGGACCTAGGTTCGATCCCCGAGCATCCCAGATGGTCTCCCAAGCCAAGAGTGATTTCTTTTATTTATTTATTTATTTTTTTTGTGGTTTTTGGGTCACACCCGGCAGTGCTCAGGGGTTAATCCTGGCTCCATGCTCAGAAATAGCTCCTGGCAGGCACGGGGGACCATATGGGACGCCGGGATTCGAACCGATGACCTTCTGCATGAAAGGCAAACGCCTTACCTCCATGCTATCTCTCCGGCCCCGCCAAGAGTGATTTCTGAGCCAGGAGTAACCCCTGAGTGTCACTGGTGTGGTTAAAAAAAACAAAACAAAACAAAATAATGTCTTTATTTAAGCACCATGATTACAAACATGTTTGTAATTGGGTTTCAGTTATAAAAAAGAACACCCCCCCCTTTACCAATGCAATCTTTGCACCAACAAAGTCCCCCACCTACCTCCTACCCTACCCCCTGCCTATATTTGAGACAGATATTATATTTCTCTTGCTCACTAACATTATCATCTAGTTGTTAGTGTAGTTATTTCTCTAACTGAACTCACTACTCTTTGTGGAAAGCTCATATCGTGGGCTGTATTATCTCTGGGTATTATTACAATAATGTCTTATTTTTCTTAAATCTCATAGATGAGTGAGACTATTCTGTATCTATATTTCTCCCTCTGACTTATTTTATTCAGTGTAATAGTTTCCATGTTTATCCATGTATAGGAGAATTTCATGACTTCATTATTTTTCTGATGGCTGCATAGTATTCCATTGTGTATATGTACCACAGTTTCTTTTTTAATATAAATCTTTTTTTTTTTTTTTGGTTTTGGTCACACCTAGCAGCACTCAGAGGTTACTCCTGACTCTGTGCTCAGAAATCGTTCCTGGCAGGCTCAAGGGACCATATGGGATGCAGGGATTCGAACCATCCTCCTTCTGCATTCAAGGCAAAATACCCTACCTCCATGCTATCTCTCCAACCCTTATTATAAATTTTTATTTAAGCACCATGATTACAAACGCATTTGTAGTTGGGTTTCAGTCATAAACAGAATACCCTGCTTCACCAATGCACCATTCCCATCACCAATCCCCCGCCCCTGCCTGTATTCGTGACAGGCATTCTACTTCTCTCATTCCTTAACATTGTCATGCTAGTTGTTAGTGTAGTTATTTCCCTAACAGCTTTCATCACTCTTCAAATTGTAAGCCAGTCCTTCTGGCCATTTTAGCCCTTAACTCTATTGTCTCTGGACCTTATTACAGTAATGTTTTTAATTTTTCTTAAAACCCATAGATGAATGAGATTATTCTGTGTTTAGCTCTCTCCCTCTGACTTATTTTACTCAGCATAATAGATTCCATGTACATCCATGTATAGGAAAATTTCATGACTTCATATATCCTGGAGACTGCATAATATTTCATTGTGTATATGTACCACTGTTTCTTTAGCTGTTCATCTGTTAAATGTCATCTTCGTTGTTTCCAGAGTCTGGCTATTGTAAATAGTGCTGCAATGAATATGGGTGTGAGGAAGGGATTTTTGAATTTTATTTTTGTGTTCCTAGGGTATATCCCTAAGAGTGGAATAGCTGGATCATACAAGAGTTCAATTTCCAGTTTTTTTGAGAAATCTCCATACTGTTTTCCATAAAGGCTTGACTAGATGGCATTCCCACCAGCAGTGAATGAGAGTTCCTTTCTCCCCACATCCCTGCCAGCACTTATTGTTCTTACTCTTTGTGATGTGTGTCAGTCTCTGTGGTATGAGATGGTAACTCATTGTTGTTTTGATTTGTATTTCCCTAATGAGTAGGGATGTGAGCAGGTTTTCATGTGCCTTTTGGCCATTTGTACTTCTCCTTTGAGGAAGTGTCTGTTCATTTCTTCTCCCCATTTTTTAAATGGGGTTAAATATTTTTTTCTTGTTAAGTTCTGTCAGTACCTTCTATATCTTAGATATTTGCCCCTTGTCTGATGGTATTGAGTGAATAGTTTCTGCCATTCTGTGGGTGGCCTTTGTATCCTAGTCACTATTTCCTTTGAGGTGCAGAAGCTTCTTAGCTTAATATAGCCCCATTTGTTTATCTCTGCTTCCACTTGTTTGGAAAGTGCTGTTTTCTCCTTGAAGATGCCTTTAGTCAATGTCATGGAGTGTTTTACTTATTTTTTTTTTTTTTTTGGTTTTTGGGCCACACCCTGTGACGCTTAGGGGTTACTCCTGGCTATGTGCTCAGAAGTTGCTCCTGGCTTCTTGGGGGACCATATGGGACGCCGGGGGATCGAACCGCGGTCCGTCCTAGGCTAGCGCAGGCAAGGCAGGCACCTTACCTCCAGCGCCACCGCCCGGCCCCGGAGTGTTTTACTTATGTGTTTTTCTATCTACCTTAAGGTTTTAGGTCTGATAACAAGGTCTTTAATCCTTTTGGATTTTTGCATGGTGTTAGATGGAGTTCCGAATTCACTTTTTTGCATGTGGCTGACAAGTTGTCCCAGCACTTGTTGAAGAGGCTTTATTTGCTCCATTTTGCATTTCTTGCTCTTTTATTAAAGATTAATTGATTGTATATCTGGGGAACTTTCTCTGAATACTCAATGTATCCTGAATTTTGAATTTATTTACTTTATCCACACATTCATGTTCCTTATTCCAACCACTATTCAAATTCCTTCCTTCCTTCCTTCCTTCCTTCCTTCCTTCCTTCCTTCCTTCCTTCCTTCCTTCCTTCCTTCCTTCCTTCCTTCCTTCCTTCCTTCCTTCCCTCCTTCCCTCCTTCCTTCCCTCCTTCCTTCCTTCCTTCCTTCCTTCCTTCCTTCCTTCCTTCCTTCCTTCCTTCCTTCCTTCCTTCCTTCCTTCCTTCCTTCCCTCCTTCCCTCCTTCCTTCCCTCCTTCCCTCCTTCCCTCCTTCCTTCCCTCCTTCCCTCCTTCCCTCCCTCCCTCCTTCCTTCCTTCCCTCCTTCCTTCCCTCCTTCCTTCCTTCCTTCCTTCCTTCCTTCCTTCCTTCCTTCCTTCCTTCCTTCCTTCCTTCCTTCCTTCCTTCCTTCCTTCCTTCCTTCCTTCCTTCCTTCCTTCCCTCCCTCCCTCCCTCCCTCCCTCCCTCCTTCCTTCCCTCCTTCCTTTCTTCCTTCCTTCCTTCCTTCCTTCCTTCCTTCCTTCCTTCCTTCCTTCCTTCCTTCCTTCCTTCCTTCCTTCCTTCCTTCCTTCCTTCCTTCCTTCCTTCCTTCCTTCCTTCCTTCCTTCCTTCCTTCCTTCCTTCCTTCCTTCCTATCCCGTCCCTATCTGGCATTGTTCAAAGATAACTCCCAGTTCAGGGATTGTTTATGGCCATGTCAGGACCATGTACTGCTGTTGCTTGCACTGGCTATATGCCTCCCACATGCAAAGCATGCACTCAGCTTGTTGCTCTATCTTTTGGGTTCATTTTTGTTCTGTTTTTTGGCCCTTGCAATCTGTTCTTTTCACAAGAGCCAGAGTGATCTTTATTTTCTCTATGAGGGACCAAACTCAGGACTTCTGACATACAAGATAGGTATTTCACTGATAAATTATACCCCTGGTTCCAGAGTGCCAGGTTTTGCATGGTTTTGCATGGTTATATTATTTGCATGATTTTGGTTTTTGAACCACACCCAGAAGTGCTTGGGGGCTACACATGGCTCAATTCTTGTGTGTTAGTTCTGTGTGTGTGTGTGTGTGTGTGTGTGTGTGTTTATTGTGCTTGGGGAATCATGTGGTGCTGGGAAACCAGAGGGCCCAGAGAGATAGCACAGTGGCGTTTGCCTTGCAAGCAGCCGATCCAGGACCAAAGGTGGTTGGTTCGAATCCCGGTGTCCCATATGGTCCCCCGTGCCTGCCAGGAGCTATTTCTGAGCAGACAGCCAGGAGTAACCCCTGAGCAACGCCGGGTGTGCCCCCCCCCAAAAAAAAGAAAAGAATGCCAATATTTCACAAACATTTCCAGAAATAGAAGTGAAATACTTTCCAATTTATTCTGAGAAGATCTTACTACCAGAAAAATAAAACCAGATAACAATGAAAACAGTGGATGAATATCCCTTATGTCTCTATAAATAAAAGTTTTCCTGGGTCGGCTGCTTGCAAGGCAAACGCCGCTGTGCTATCTCTCTGGGCCCCGAACAGACACTTTGAAAAAGAAGAAAGGCAAATGGCCAAAAGGCACATGAAAATATGCTCAACATCACTAACCATCAGGGAGATGCAAATCAAAACTACGCCACTGAGATTGGCACACATCACAAAAAAGAAAAACAAGCAGTGCTGGCGGGGATGTGGAGAGAAAGGAACTCTTTTTCACTGTTGGTGGGAATGCCGTCTAGTACAACCTTTATGGAAAGCAATATGGAGATTCCTTCACAAACTGGAAATTGAGCTTCCATATGATCCAGCTATACCACTCCTAGGAATATATCCAAGGAACACAAAAATACAATACAAAAATCTCTTCCTTACACCTATATTCATTGGAGCCTTATTTACAATAGCTAGACTCTGGAAACAACCAAGATGCCCTTCAACAGATGAGTGGCTAAAGAAACTGTGGTACATATACAACATGGAATACTATGCAGCTGTCAGGAGAGATGAAGTCATAAAGTTTTCCTATACATGGATGTACATGGAATCTATTATGCTGAGTGAAGTAAGTCAGAGGGAGAGAGAAAGACACAGAATGGTTTCACTCATCTATGGGTTTTAAGAAAAATGAAAGACATTTTTAACAGTATCTCAGAGACAAGAGAGATGAGGGCTGGTAGGTGCAGCTCATGACATGAAGCTCATCACTAGAGTGATGAGTGCAGTTGGAAAGATGACTACACTGAAAACTATCATAACAATGTGAATGAATGAGGGAAGTAGAAAGCCTGTCTCAAGTACAGGTGTGGGGGTGGGGAGGAGGGAGATCTTGGAAATTGGTGGTGGGAATGTTGCACTGGTGAAGGGGGGTGTTCTTTACATGACTGTAATCATACAACTATAATCATGTCTGTAATCACGGTGTTTAAATAAAGATAATTATAAAAAAAAGAAACACAAGCAGGACTAGAGAAATAGTAAAGGGTTTTAGGTGTTTGCCTTGCAAGCAGATGACCCTGATTCAATCCGAGGCACCAAATATAGGTACCACAAGAGGTGATCCCTGAGCACAGAGCCAGGAGTAATTCCTGAGTACTGCCAGGTTTGGCCCCAAATCCCAAAAAGGTAAATAACAACAAAACTAAAATAGGCTTTTCAACCTTTTTCAACTTTTTTTCTTGTGGGGTTCGTTGGGGGTCACGGCCAGCTGTATTAAGGACTCACTCCTGGCTCTGCACTCAGGAATCATTCCTGGTGGATGGTGGAAACCATATGTGGTGCTGGGGATCCAACCAGAGTCAGCTGTGTGCAAAGCTAATGCCTTACCACTGAGATCTTTTTGGTCCCAGAACCTGCCGAACTTTTCTTTCAGAGAATAAAGAATGTGAAAAAGAAATTCAAGAACAGGGGCTGGAGCAATAGCACAGTGGTAGGGTGTTTGTCTTGTATGTGGACAACCCGGAATAGACCAGGGTTCAATCCCTGGTATCCTGTATGGTCCTCCAGTCTGCCAACAGCAATTTTTTCTCTTCCTCTCCCCCAAGCCCCCAAGAGCAATTTTTGAGTGCAGAGTCAGAAGTAACCTCTGAGTGCCTCTGAGTGTGCCCCCCACCCCCAATTCAAGAACAGGTTCCCAAGAGAGGAGCTATCTTCTTTGAGATCTACCTGTAACTATGAGTTCAGAAAAATGATATTTTCTGAGTAACAAGATCAGACAGTATTTTTTTTTAAAGAAGGGGGTGGGGCCCGGAGAGATAGCACAGTGGCGTTTGCCTTGCAAGCAGTCGATCCAGAACCAAAGGTGATTGGTTCAAATCCCGGTGTCCCATATGGTCCCCCGTGCCTGCCAGGAGCTATTTCTGAGCAGACAGCCAGGAGTAACCCCTGAGCAACGCCGGGTGTGCCCCCCCCCCAAAAAAAAGAAAAGAATGCCAATATTTCACAAACATTTCCAGAAATAGAAGTGAAATACTTTCCAATTTATTCTGAGAAGACCTTACTACCAGGAAAATAAAACCAGATAACAATGAAAACAGTGGATGAATATCCCTTATGTCTCTATAAATAAAAGTTTTCAACAAAATACTAGTCTATTGAATCTAATGACAAATAACAAGGTTGTGCACCACCCAGATGGGTTTCATGCTTGAAACATATGGTTGGTTTACTAACCAAAATCAAGAAATTAATAAATCATATAAATAGAATTAATAAAATAGTGATCTCAATAGACAAGAAAAACATTAAACAAAATATACACTATTTCATTAAAAAGTTTCAAAAAAACTATAAATATGTGCTGCAGATGTGACTCAGCAATACAGTATCTGCCATGCATGTGTGAGGCCCTGGGTTCAATCCTGAAACTAAAAGAGGAGAGAGAAAAGAGAGAAAGACAAAGAGAAAGAGATAAAGAGAGGGGGGAAGGAAGTGAGAAAAGAAAGAGTGGAAGGGGGAAAGAAAGGGGAGAAAGAAAGGGAGAAAGAGAATAAAGAGAAGGGGGAGAGAGAGAGGAAAAGAGAGAAAGGAAGAAGAAAAAAAGAGAAGGATGATGAGACCCAGGTAGGATATTTGCCTTGGATGTGGCTGTCCCAGGTTTGATTCTTGGCATCCTCATATGATTCCCTGAGTCCACCAGGAATGATCTCTGAGCACTGCTAGGTGTGAGTTTAATACAAAACAAGCAGAGAAGAAAGAAAGAAAGAAGAAAGAAAGGAAAGAAAGAAAGAGAGAGAGAAAGAAAGAAAAAGGAAGAAAGAAAAGAAAGAAAAAGGAAGGAAGGAAGGAAGAAAAAGAAAAAAAGAAAGAAGAAAGAAAGAAAACAAAAGAAAGAAAGAAAGAAAGAAAGAAAGAAAGAAAAAGAAAGAAAGAAAGAAAGAAAATGAGTTACTAGGAATAGAAAGGAACTTCCAATCTAATAAGTAGGAGGGTCACAGGGTGCCACTGTATTACGTAATGTTCAAGCCAGACAGACTGAGGTGAGCAACAGCTAGAGCCTCCAGTTAAAGATATCTGTGACATTGTGACATTAGTGGTCACATACACCCAGCAATTCTCAGGCTTTCTCCTGGCTCTGTGCTCAGGTATCACTGCTAACAATGCTCAGGAGAGGACCATATGCATGTAGTCCTAGGGCTTGAACCTTGGTTGGACCTGTCTGGGTTGGCAAGTGTTTTAAATCCTTGTGTCATTGTTAGAGCAGAAATGAAGGTAACACCATTTCTCCAAGCCAGTGGCCACGTTATTGAAAGACTTTTGATATCCACTAGGAACAGTTGAAGGAATAAAATAACATCTACGCAGAGCCTTAGACAATGATAGGCTTTTATTATTTCTTTTTTGGGGTTCTCACAAGTAACACTCAGTGGGCCTGGTGCCCTTCAGTTGATACTCAGTCTGGTGGTTCAGTGCTCAAGCCCAACAGTGCTGACAACCACCAAGGTCACATGTGGTGTTGTTCCTGGAACTATACAGTGCTGGGGGTCTAACTCAGGGTCTGGCATATGCAAGTTCTGAGCACCAGTCTCTTCCTGGACCCTCAAATATTTAATTAGATTAATTTTTTTTTGGGGGGGTCACACCCGACAGTGCTCAGGGGTTATTCTTGGCTCCATGCTCAGAAATTGCTCCTGGCAGGGGACCATATGGGATGCCGGGATTAGAACCCATGACGTCCTGCATGAAAGGCAAACGCCTTACCTCCATGCTATCTCTCTGGTCCTAATTAGATTAATTTTTAAAAATAATTTTTATTGTGATCAAAGTAAATTACAAATCTTTCATAGTAATATTTAAGGTACATAGTGACAATGAAATAGGGCCATTCCCACCATCAGTGTTGTTCTCACTCCACCCCTGCTCCCATCCAGCATGCATCCCATAGCTGCCCCCTGAACTGCTAGTGTAACAGGTCCCCTTTGCATATAGCTTGTTATAGATTGGGTATCGATTTTGTTGTTATTGACCTTGGGTTTGGTGTTTAAGTCTGATCATTTTTTATTTCCACTCAATGTTCATACAACTGGTTGCTCCTGATACCATCATTTCCCCCACCCCACCCCTAATTTATGAGGGAGAACAAGATGACTTAAGTTCTGTGGTTCTGTTGGAAAAAGAAAAGAAAAAAAAGCTGGAGGAGTCCATCTAGAAGAGGCTATAAATATCAGTTTGAAAGAAGAAAGGGAACAGGGCCAGAGAGATAGCATGGAGGTAAGGGGTTTGCCTTGTATGCAGAAGGTTGTTGGTTTGAATCCCAGCATCCCATATGGTCCCCCGAGCCTGTCAGGAGTAATTTCTGAGCGTACAGCCAGGAGTAACCCCTGAGTGCTGCCGGGTGTGATCCAAAACAAAAACAAAACCAAATACAAAAAAAAAAAAAAAGAAGAAAGGGAAAAAATGAAAAACGAAAAACAAATGAAACAAAACAAAAAACACAACAGTAGCAAAAAAACCCAACAAAAAAAACAATCATAAGAAAGAAAAAAGAGGGCCTGGAGAAATAGCACAGTGGCATTTGCCTTGCAAGCAGCCGATCCAGGACCTAAGGTGATTGGTTCGATTCCCGGTGTCCCATATGGTCCCCTGTGCCTGCCAGGAGCTATTTCTGAGCAGATAGCCAGGAGTAACCCCTGAGTACCAAAAAAAAAAAAAAAAAAAAAAAAAAGGAAGGAAAGCTGGTGGGGCAAGACTTGCAAGACTTTGTGGGTTGTTTTTTTTTTTTTTTTTTATAGACATAGTAAGTATTGGGGAAATTAGAAAGGGAATTCCCTTGGCCTAAGAGATACAGGGTTTCCCTACCCCTGAAATATACTGTCATGGGGGCCAGAGAGATAGCATGGAGGTAAGGCGTTTGCCTTTCATGCAGGAAGTCATGGGTTCAAATCCCGTCGTCCCATATGGTCCCCCATGCCTGCCAGGAGCAATTTCTGAGCCTGGAGCCAGGAATAACCCCTGAGCACTGCCGGGTATGACCCAACCCCCCCCCCCAAAAAAAAAAGAAATATACTGTCATGGAAACAACTACAGGCTCCATACATGCTCATTTTTGAACCCCAAAGTCTTTTTATAGTGCCAGGAAATATTCTGCTCAGTTATGGATGACAAAATCAGTCCTCTGTAGCTAGAGATCTTGGATGAAGATCATAGGATGAAGTCTAGGATAGAGTCTTTATGGTTCTAGAAGTTCTGCTCCTTCACAGTTGTAATCAGTCTTCTGTAATTAGTGATCTTGGTTTTTGCACCGATCCTAGGACGAAGCCTAGGATAGAGTCTTCCTTATGGTTCCAGAAGTTCTGCTCAGTTGCAGTTGTCAAAGTCATATCTCTCGAATTAGATATTGATTTTTGTACAAATCCTAGGCCAAAGCCTAGGCTAGGATGTTTCTTATTGGTCCCAGGAAAAGTTCTGCCCAGTCTTGGTTGTCAAAGTCAGTCTAATGTAATTAGTGATTTTGGTTTTTGCACAGATCAAAGGATGGAGTGTCTTCTGATTTTATCTTACTGTTAGGTGATGGGATAGGGCAATTTGCTCTTGGATCAAGTTGTTGCTGCTTCCTCTTCATCAGGATGATGTATCAACCTGGAAGTTGGTGCCAGAGGTGGTATTAGGAATTCCCTAGGAGTTTGGTTCCTGGTGCTGTTGCAGGGAGCTGTGTTGGTTCTACATTTGGGATCTGGAATTTGGGATTGGACAGTTGCTGTCCGATCATATGGAGTCTAAGTTGGGTCCTCATGACACATGTTCAGGGTGGGAGGTGCCCCTGTGTTATAAAGTATATGGGCTCTTATCCCTAGTAGATAAGAGCTTGTTTCTATACATAAATTTTCCCCTTTTTTTAGTATGCCTTTGAAAAAAGAATGGTGCCATATTATATTGCTGGTACATTTGGTGGTAAGAATGACAGGATACACAATCTCTGTGCCCTGGTTTTGACCTGCGCTTTTAATCCAAGCAAGCCTTTTTCTTCTAGGTTTTCACACCAAGCAGAATCAAAACAGGTGAAGTCAATATATATAATAGAATAATAAATAAAAATAAGTTAAAAAAGGTAATTTATAAAAAGAGATGGAGGAGGCTACCTTTACATTTGGAAGTATATACACTAAGAGGTATTACTATAGAGGTATTAAACATACAAAGAAATATGGATATACCAATTAAGTCTTTGAGATATTCTTGTTGGGGTTAATTAGATTAATTTTTGAAAAAAAAAAAGAGATAAATTTTTGGATCATCCCAATGTGTTCAGAAACTACTCCTGGCTTGTTTTATTTTTAAATTTCTGGTATATACTTTCAGGTTTTATTTCATACTTGGGGGACCATATATGGTGCTTGAGAGAAACCCAGGTCTCCTGCATGTAAAACAAGAGTGCAGCTTTTTGAGCCATTTCCCAGGCCCTTCAGGCATTTTATCTTTAATATGTTTTTACCCAATATAAAATTAATATATGGTCCTAAAAGAAAATTTTAGAAATAGATAAAAGCCGGGCCTGGAGAGATAGCACAGCGGCGTTTGCCTTGCAAGCAGCCAATCCAGGACCAAAGGCAGTTGGTTCGAATCCCGGTGTCCCACATGGTCCCCCGTGCCTGCCAGGAGCTATTTCTGAGCAGACAGCCAGGAGTAACTCCTGAGCACCGCTGGGTGTGGCCCCAAAAAACCAAAACAAAACAAAACAAGTAGATAAAAGCCAAAGACGATCATTACATAGAGCAAATGTCTGCATGTATTATGTCTGTGTAACCTCCTGGCCCATGCTTCATATCTTGAGCCCTTGACTAGACACAAGCTGGCCATCTGAGCCTTTCCTTCTTCTTACATCAAGTCTTCTCCCAAGTCATAAATGTCCTTCCCAAACATGATGCTGATCAGGCCTTTCTGTTTTCTGTTCTTTGCCACGTCACCACTGTGGGATATTTTGGTACTTTCCAAATCCACTGCTGCTGTGAATAATGTTAGAAGCAGCTGCATGGCACAAATGTCCTGTGCAGGACTGCACCTGGCTGTTCCCACTGGTGGGTGTTGGTGGAGAATTCTTAGTAGTGAGCATTTCTCTGGCCTTGGAGGCCTATGGGAAAGACCCTCCCCCAAGGTCTACTAGCATTTTTCTCCCTCATTGCGTATCTGCTAGTGCCAGCTCTCTCCTCTCTCTCTCTCTCTCTCTCTCTCTCTCTCTCTCTCTCTCTCTCTCTCTTCTTTCTTTCTCTCTCTACTCTTCCTTTCTCTCTCTCCTCTCTCTTCACTCCTCCCTCCCTCCCTCTCTCCCTCCCTCTCTCTCTCTCTCTCTCCCTCTCCCTCTCCCTCCCTCTCTCTCTCTTTCAGGCCACACTTGCAATCTCAGGAGTTACTCCTGGCTCTGAAAGTGCTTGGCAAACCATATGGATGTTGGGGATTGAACCAGGGTAGGCAACATGCATGGTATGTGCCTTACGCACTGTACCATCACTGGATATATGATATTGGATATATTGAAGCTGAAGCTCCGATGACGGTTTTCTTCAGCTTTTGTCATTTCGGAGAGGTAGAAGGGGAAGGAGGAAGGACTCTCTTGCTGTGAAATAGGATTGGTTTGGAGGAAGGGCAAGTAGCTTGAACCAGCAGGCATGGAGCATAGGAAGGTAGGAAAGAACATAGAGAGAACCCACAGTTTTTAGAAAAAAATGACATGGCACTTTCCCTGCAGCTCTGTGGAATGGTTTGGAATGTTGAAGGGAATGGATAGATACTGCCCTTGTCCTTTGGTGTCTTCTCTGTGTTTGGCACATGCAGAGTAGCTGTGATTCAGGACTTTTTCATTCAGAGGAAGGATGCCTTCTCTCCCCAACACAACCATGTTCTTTGCATCCCAGGATGTGCTCAGGAGTCTTTTCTTTCCTTAGCCTCAAACTTCCCCAGTGAGAGAGAAATCTACTTCCATCAATTTCTGGTAAGGGAAATAGGATGGTTTTTTTTAAATAAAATGTTGTAAAAATCCTACAAAACTATAATCTTTTGAAATCTAGGAATTTGTAGACTAATAGAGCTGCAAACATTTTAGAGGTCAATTTGACAAATCTGCATACTCTTGAACTCAGTCATTTTTACCCTAAGTATATCTGAGCATGATAAACAGGTAAGAATGAAAAAAGGGACAACCATCTTCTAAGCAGAAAAATGACCAGGCTCCTTCTAAGCTCAAAAAGAAGACTATTAGGGGCCGGAGAGATAGCATGGAGATAAGGCATTTGCCTTGCATGCAGAAGAATGGTGGTTCAAATCCCGACATCCCATATGGTCCCCTGAGCCTGCCAGGAGTGATTTCTGAGCATAGAGCCCGGAGTAACCCCTGAGCGTTGCCAGGTGTAACCCAAAAACCAAAACCAAAACCAAAAAAAAAAAAAAAAAAAAGAAGAAGACTATACCTGACTATTTCCAGGTAGTCTTGTCTGATACCACTGTGACATTTTCAAAATGGATTAGGGAAGATTTTTTTTTATGCCTGAAGCCACAGCAGCCCATAGCCAAACTTTCCATCAGAAATGGTCCAACCCCACAACTTAATCTTACTGAACTGCCAAGTCACTAGTTTTGTTCCAGAGCTCTATAGATCCTGGACCACATAGCTAACACCTTTAACTTTTTATTGTAGTGTCAGCAAATTAGGATCACAGCATATCTGATGGGAAGGTTACATAGAAGATTACCAAACAGTAACACAGAAGGCTCAACTAGCACAAACCACAGCCCAGTAAATCCTTAGAAAATGACTTTAGTAACGTCATTGAGAGATATACAGTTATTTAAAATTGACCCTTTTTGATCTAAATTATGAACATTTCATTTGCCTTTTTGTTATAACAAACACTATGAAGTAAATTTATTTGTGCCTCCAAGGGAGTAGGCTAGGGTGGTGAGTTGGAAACTGGGGACACCGGTGGAAGGAAGGCTACTTAGGTGGTTAAATTGCTATTGGAACATTTAATGCCTGTAATAACTGTTATAAACAACTTGGTAAATCATGGTGTTATAATAAAAATTTTGAAATTGCAAAAAACACCATAATACTAATAAAAGAAACTCTGAATACAATAAAAATGCAAAAAGGTGGTCTGGGGTTATGATTGAAAGGGTTGAGTACAGGCTTTGCCTGCAAGAGGCTTGGGTTTGATTTCTGGCATTGAATGGGGGCCCTGAACACTTCTTAGAGCAGAACAACCGCTGAGCAGAGTCTGGAGTACTATTGGGTGTGGCCACCTAACAATAATTTCAAAGATATGCACAACTGTGTATAGAAAGAGGGACTGGGCCCGGAGAGATAGCACAGCTGCGTTTGCCTTACAAGCAGCCAATCCAGGACCAAAGGTGGTTGGTTCGAATCCCGGTGTCCCATATGGTCCCCCGTGCCTGCCAGGAGCTATTTCTGAGCAGACAGCCAGGAGTAACCCCTGAGCACGCCGGGTGTGACCCAAAAAACCAAAAAAAAAAAAAAAAAAAAAAAAAGAAAGAGGGACTATGGCTTAGTGAAAACGTGGACATGATCTAAGTGGTTCTATAGTCTGAAAGCTGGAGACATTTGCATCAGGACCCAATGGAAAGTTGCGGAAGAAACATACTTCAGAAAGACCTCCATCCACACCCAGAGGGGCTGCCTTCCTGACTCACATTTAGAACTCACAACTTGCAAATCAAATTTTATTCTATTTCTAAAGTTCAGCTGTTCTGCTGGAGTAGCTCCAAAAATTTCTCATCATCCTGAAAAGAAGCTCCAGCATTGGATGTGACTCAAGTGGCAGAGCACTACATAACTGTGGTATCTGGGGGAAAAAATAAGAGCAATAGTATAATAGGAAGGTAACTTGCATTGCATGAGGCCAACCTGGGTTTAGTTCTCATATGGTTCCTTGAGCCAGCCAAGAATAATTTCTGAGTGCAGAGCTAAGAGTAACCCCTGAGCACTTAAGGGTGTGGCCCAATAACAACAGTAATAACAAAACTAAAAGAAAACCCCACCCAGGTAAAGAAAACTGAAACATCCTAGCTATTTGTTTCACTCATTTCTCACTTCCCCAACATCCTGCAGGCCAATACTCAAGCCACCTTTGTCCCCGAGATTTTGCCTCTTCTGGATACTTCACAGAAGTGAATTCACTTGATATATAGTCTTTAGTTAATTATTTTTGTGGGTTTGAGTCACTCCCAGTGGTGCTCAAAGGCTACTTCTAGCTTAATACTTGGGGAAGATAAGTCCATAAGGTGCTCAGGGGACCATGTGGTACCAAAAATCAAAATTGAGCCTGCCTTATGCAAAGCTTATGCTCAGTCATTGAACCTGATAGGTGACTTAATTTTATGTAGTTATTTAATATTGGGGTGGGGGAGGCTGGAAAGATAGTATAGTGAGTAGGGCACTTGTCTTGCATGACCCTCTGAATTCCATTTGGCTCTATTGGAGATCATATATATGGGCCTCTTGCATACAGAATGTGCTCAGCCTGTGGAGTCCAATATGAAGCACTATTAGTTATTCCCCCCCCCTTTTTTTTAGTGGGGGGGGGTCACACATGGTGGCACTCAGGGATCACTCTTGGCTCTGCGCTCAGAAATTGCTCCTGGCAGGCTTGGCGACTATATGGGTTGCTAGGAATCGAACCGGGCTCTGTCCTGGGTTGGCCGCATGCAAAGCAAAAGCCCTACCGCTGTGCTATTTCTCCAGCCCCAATTATTTCCTATTTGAAGGTCATTCCTGATGTAGCATGTATCCCTACACTGTTTCCTTTGTACTACTGAATACTCCTCGAGCATGTAGGCAGTCAGTATTTGATTTATCCTTTTTTCTGTTGATGGATATTTGGGTGGATTCTAGCTGGAGTGATTTTGATGACTACTATTTGGAGTGTTCAGAGGTATAAGCCCCAGAGCAGACTACCTAGGAAATATCAGAGACCATTTTTTTTTTTTTTTGGAGCTTGGCAGAGGAAGGGGCAGGGCCATTTTTTCTACCTGGAAGATGGCTGTGTTGCTCAGAGTGTTCAGGTATGAGACTTTTTTGAGTGAACATATGCTTTCTTGAGGAATAGCTCCCTATATTGCTGCTGCAAGCCTTGGTTAGTTTCCAGGTCTAAGGAAAAGCTGTTTCTAATCATTTCCCCCAGTGTTTTCCTTGCTTCCACAGAGGTTTTTGAATGTCCCTTCATCATTTTGTAACTATCACTCTAAATTGCTTCATTTTAAGCATTTTTATTAGTATGTGATGAATCAAAATATATTTAATTTTAAAGGTTGGTGACCCTGAGAGTTACATTATAGTTCCTTGCTGTGGTCAGCAACATCACCTGAGTTATTTTTAAAAAATGATTTATTGTTTTCAGTGGGCTAGATGTTGAATTAAATAAGGAGTCAGCTAAGCACATTAAGCCAAGTATTTTTTTTTTGAGGTGCCACAACATTAGGTACTCAGAAACTGCTTTTGACTTGGTGTTTTTTTTTTTTTTTTTTTTTTTTT
This sequence comes from Suncus etruscus, assembly GCF_024139225.1. Lineage (NCBI taxonomy): Eukaryota > Metazoa > Chordata > Mammalia > Eulipotyphla > Soricidae > Suncus > Suncus etruscus. Next base: position 24,359,503 of record NC_064848.1, on the reverse strand, counting down.
GGTTTTTGGGCCACACCCGTTTGATGCTCAGGGGTTACTCCTGGCTATGCGCTCAGAAATCGCCCCTGGCTTGGGGGGACCATATGGGACGCCGGGGGATCGAACCGCTGTCCGTCCTATGCTAGCGCTTGCAAGGCAGACACCTTACCTCTAGCGCCACCTTCCCGGCCCCTTGACTTGGTGTTTTGAGGTTGCTCCTGGCAGTGTTCAGGGGACCATGAAGTGCCGGGATTGAAACTGGACTTGATGTATAAAATAGTTGCCCTTACAGTCCTTTGAGTTTTCAGGACCTTTAGCTGGCCTCTGGATAGTGCTTCCAGGGTTGGAATAGCAAAATTGCATTGCTTGGGTTCCCAAGAGATGGCTGCTAGGAAGGCAATTGACCGAGAAACTGAGCAACATCAGTGGGTAGCAGAAGCCAGCTAGTGGCTCTGGTTGGTTGTGGAATGATTTTCTCAGTCTCTATAATCCAGCTTTATAAGGCAGGATGGTCAAGGGTACTCCACTGCTCTGCTCCAGGACGCCACACGCTGCCCAGGGATGGAGACAGTTGTGATATTACAATTTTCTGTCCAGAAAGACAGAAAAAAGTATTGTCCTGTGTCTGAGCATATGTGAGCTGTCCTAAAGGATGGCGTCTGGCCATTCACTTCTCCGAGGCTGGCAGCAAATAGATTTTCTTTATGCACACAGGAAAGATGGAGGTGGTGAGGTCAGGATTTTTATTGTCCATTTTCCATCTCTAGAATTTCAAAAGGCTTGACCAAGTCATTGATTGTTTTGTCCTATAGACACTGAATAGGGTTGGTCCAGTCCTTTCCTGAGAGGTTAAATCAGTTGCGGAATTCTGGCTCTGTGGAAGCAAGTTAGGGGCTAGGTAGGATATAGCTCAGAAGCTGAGGTGCCGAGCATGGTCCAGGCAGTTCTGCTATTGGGGATTCTTGGGGTACAAGCCATGTCTAGCTACACTGCCGGGTGTGTATGAGCCCCACAACTAGAGGGTATCACTCTTGTGGAGCCTCACAATTAGAGTTCAGGTACAGCAGTGAGGAGAGTAACAAGGGTGTAAGACCCACTGCCGGGGCTTGATACCTAGGGGACATTAACGAATGTGAGCTCCAAGAGTTAAGTGTCAGAGCACCACAGCCAAGTGTGAGTGGGACCCTGAGTCATCACAACAGCAACATGGATCAACAAAAAAAGAAAGGGGCAAAAGAGCAAATAATGGAGAGGAGGGCTCAGGAGAGTGAATACAGAGAGCTTCAGTGGCATTTACTGTGGGATACCTAGGAGGGAGTTGAGTGTTCTCTGCTTTGTAGACTCCGAGGCACAGATTCTTAAACTTTGGGTTGTGATTCTTTATACAAATCAAGGAACTGGATGTGGGAATTGAAAATAGGCAACAGGTTTCTCAATGTACAAAGGCCAAAATATTAACTCAAAACCAAACATGTGGTGAATCCAAGGCATTTCTGGCAACTCTGTTCCAGTTGCATTTCTTGGCTGAGAAGGGGCCTGGCTTTAGAATAAGCTGAAGCAGCTCTGGCCAGAGGCTGTTCTGGGTAGGAGTGAAACTTGCAATTGTTTTGTGAGACTTAAGAGACCAATTGAGCCTTGCCTGTAGATTCCTAAAGGGCTCTCCTGGGACCCAAAAGGGTCCACAGGAAGAAGGAAGGACTAGGGGCCGGAGAGGTGGCGCTAGAGGTAAGGCGTCTGCCTTGCAAGTGCTAGCCTAGGACGGACTGTGGTTCAATCCCCTGCCATCCCATGTGGTTCTCCCAAGCCACAGGCGATTTCTGAGCACATAGCCAGGAGTAACCCCTGAGCGTCAAATGGGTGTGGCCCCCAAAAAACAAATCAAAACAAAACAAAACAAAAAAGACCTTCTTCAATAGCCTGAGCATCTATAAAGCAAATAGTGAATGAGAGGTCCCATCAGCTGAAGGGGCCACATGAGTGGGATTCATTCCAGAAAGCCTTTTGTACAACATCAGAGATGATGTTCTCATAAGCTTGCCAGAGCCATTATATTTTCGATCTCCCCTTTATCTATCCAGAGGCTGCTTCACACTTTTCTCTACCCAGAACCCTCCTAAATTCTTCCCTTCTCCCACTTATCTAATCCTTAGGGCCCAAGACAACTTCATAAACTACCTCTCAATCTGCTCTTTCTCTTTCTTGCTTGGCTGGGAAAGAATATGTGAGCCACACCCAGCAATGCTCTAGGGCTCCTCCCAGCTCTGTATGTAGGGATAGTTCCTGGCAATGCTCAGGAGACCATATATAGGGACCCAAAGGGATTGGCCTCATACAAGGCCAGTGTCTTACTCTCTGTTCTATGTCTTCCTCTCCCATCTGCCTCCTTCTCTACGGTTCTATTTGACTCATCAGCATGATTTCCTGCCCTGGACTTTGTGGACTCAGTGACAGCTGCTTTTGGGGGGTGTCTACTACTTTAGTGCAGACTCATCTCTCTGTGGCCTGGTTAGTAGCCAGAAACCTGATCATAGAGATCACTACCCTTTTGTGGCTCATTCTCTGGCTCGCTCTGTACTTGCGAATCATTCACATTAGTGTTCAGGACACTGTGGTACTGGGAGTCAAACCTGGGGCACCTGCATGCATAGTACACACTTTAACCAGTTAAACATCTCTGGCTCAATTTTTCTAGTCTTTTTTGTTTGTTTTTTTTGTTTTTTGGGCACACCTGGCAATGCTCAGGTGTTACTTCCAGCTCTGTGTTCATAAATTACTTCTGGCAGTCTTGGGGGATCATATGGCATATGGGGGTTGAACCTGGGTCAGCCACATGCAAGGCAAATGCCCTACCCACTGTGCTATAGCTCTGACCCCTTTCCTATACTTTTAAATATCAAAGTATGTCCATCCTTTGGGTCTTAGGTAGCCTGTTCTTCTTCCAGGAAGCCATTGAATCTTTCCATTGAAAATATTAGCCCTTACCTCTTAATAATCACTAGCAAAAACGCCTCATCTTTTCCACATTGGTTTGCAATGTTGTAACTGAAGGGGTATTATATATATATATATCACTTTATCTCTTTTCAGCACCCAATTCTTGTACACAGTGATCACTTCCAACTATCATTACTATAGTGCTTCCTTCTCTGCCCTAACTGCACTCTTCCAAGATTTGTGGCAAGTTTTCTACCATGGACTGATCTTCCTGGTCCTCATCTATTATCTCTGGATATTATTATTAGACATTTTCTATATCCCACAAATGAGTACAACCCTACTATATCTATCCTTCTCCTTCTGACTCATTTAGCTCAGCACAATACTCTCCATATATGGGATTGCGGGCTTTGTTTGTTTTTATGTCAATCAACTCCCACATGGCTTTTTTTCATTGGATGTTATTCTATGAATGCAGCACCTCCAATTGGTAGTGAAACTGGATGGCCCTACCTTCTAGGTGTGACATTTTTTCATAGTTAAAAGTCGAGGATGGAGGGTGGTTAGAGGAGTGCCTCTGGTTCGGACCGATCAGGCTAGCCAGTGTTTGGGTCATAGCAGAGGGATTAGATTCAAGAAAATGAGAAACCATGTGGGAGTTGATTGACATAGACAGACAAATCCCGTAATCCCACATCCATATCTATTCATGTATAAGCAAATTTCATTACTTAATTTTTCCTAACAACTGAATAGTATTTCATTGTGAAGACATATCACTGTTTGTTTCTTTATCTACTCATTGTAGATACCCATACCACTGTTCCTTTATCTACTCGTTGTAAATAAACAACTTGAGTTGTTTCCAGATTCAGCTAGTGTGATTAGTGCTGTGATGAACATAGTAATGTAGGGTGAAAATGAAAGAAGCCTCAAGCTCCAAAACCAGGACACTGGAGAGACGCAGGTCTAGAAGTAAGCCCCAATGCAGGAAATAATTCACACACTGAAGGGGCTAAAATGGGTTCAATAATTCCAATATAAAGCCTTCTGCTCCTAAGAAGAAGGTAGCTCAGCAGAGAAAGCAGGCAATGCAAGAGAGCATTTTCCTGAGACCTGGGATTTTTATTAGGAAGAACCAGACCACACTCCGGGATGGAAAACAAGTGATTTAAACATCAATCCAAAGATTGAAAGATATTTCCAACCAACAACAAGGCATATACTGAATGGGATGGCATCCAGTTAATCCAACAGTAGAGGGTATATTCTTAGGAGTGGTATTGCTGGGTTAGATGGAAATTGAATTTCTAATTTTTTGAGAAATATCCATATTATTTTTCTAACAGATTGGACCAGTCTGCAATCCCACTAGCAGTGAATGAGAGTCACTTTCTCCCCACATCCACACCATCATTGGTTTTTCTTGTTCTCTGTGCTGTGTGCCAGTCTCTGTGGTATAAAATGGTATCTCGGGGCCGGGCGGTGGCGCAAGAGGTAAGGTGCCTGCCTTGCCTGCGCTAGCCTTGGACGGACCACAGTTTGATCCCCCGGCGTCCCATATGGTCCCCCAAGCCAGGAGCAACTTCTGAGCGCATAGCCAGGAGTAACCCCTGAGCGTTCCCGGGTGTGGCCCAAAAACCAAAAATAAAATAAAATAAAATAAAATAAAATAAAATAAAATAAAATAAAATGGTATCTCATTGCTGTTTGTTCATTTTTTTGGGTTTTGGGCCACACCTGGAGGCACTCAGGGGTTAGTCCTGGCTCTGCATTCAGAAATTGCTCCTGGATCAGTGGACCATATGGGATGCCAGGAATTGAACCTGCGTCTATCCTGGGTCAACTGCGTGCAAGGCAAATGCCCTACGATTGTGCTACCACTTCGGCACTCGTTGTTTTGATTTGTATCTCCCTGATGATTAGTGATGTGGAGCAATTTTTTGTGTGCCTTTTGGTATTTTTTCTTTGTTCTCACACATACACACCAAGTGTACACAAATACACAGACACATACAGACACATAAACCCTCCCCCCACTTACCCTTGTGGATAGATTTTAAGCCACAGCGAAAGAAGCAGAGATTTATTTATTCCCATGATTTGTCCAAGTATGTGGGCTGACAGGCATGAGCATAGCTGCTGCTGCAGGATCCAGTCCCGGCAGATCTGCTTCTACCCTGCCCAGAACCCTTTCTGTTAAATCCTCAACCTCACCCCTTCTTTGTCTGCCTGCCCATAGCATGAGATCTTGAGATCATGGTCCATTTCCAAGTCATTGCTGAGTCCTCAGAACTCAACACAGGACCCCTGACAGATAAGGAGTTCAATATAACTGTGAATAGACTGAAAAATCTTTGGCTTTTGAGAATTCTAATTAACCTCTAGCTGAACACACTGAAGAAGAAAACAGCATTTTCTGCAGGAGAAGTGACTTGTCGTAGACACCAGCACTCCTGGGTGACAGTGACCAGGGTTGTATATGTGTATATGTTTCTGCCCTACCTCTGGGACACTCTGGAAAGAAACATGGTTCTTTCATCTGTTCCTAGGGAAGGTTGGACTGGCTGGCACTCTGGCTGGGCCTGGCTGGAGAGAGGCCAGGCCCCCAGCTAGCTCACGTGTATTCACTTGAGCTGCTCGCCTTCTCTTTGGAGATCACAGCCCCAGACACATAGTTCTCCTCTCCGCTAATGCAATTTATATGTCTGAGCATGAACAGAGGATTTGCGAGCCTTCAAAGCTGTGGCTTTGGAAATTACCTTGGCAGACGGGGCTGCTGGAGAGAGAGCGGGGCTTTACTATGCTCTGGGGGAATTATATTTATGGGGGCTGGAGCAAGAAGAGCATCCTCTGGACACTTGGAAACCCATGCCCAGCCTCCCCAGGCCCTTCCTAGCCATCTCTTTTAGAAGAGATACAACTGGACTTTCTGCTATAATAATGTCTCTGACATGAGCTATATATACAACAAGTAGAACAAAGACTTGCTTAACAGCTGAGCTGGCGAGAGAGGTGAGAGCAAACCAGTTTCATGTCCAGGCCTGGAGACTTGCACCCAACAGACGGGGAAGTGTGGGTGCACTCTAAAATCTCAGAGTGAAGGTCTAGGGTCTTGGACATTTTAGCAACTTAGAGGTGAGGTCTCTACACACATCAGAACCGTAAGAATTAGGGCTGGAGAGATAGTACAGGAGGTAAGATAGCTGACCCCAGTTTGAATTCCCAGCACTCTTTATGATCTCCCAAGCCTGCTAAGTGTTATCCTGAGCACAGAGCCAGGAGTAAGCTCTGAGCTCAACCATTTGTGGCCCCTAAGCTTATAAATAAACAAAAATATTAGGCCTCTCTTTTGCTTACAGGATAAACCTTATCACCTTGTATCTTTCCAGTCTCATTTTTTTTTCCTTTAAGCAGGTGATGTACCATGATATCAAAGCTAATGGCTCTGGCTCCCGTTTAGAGCATTTCACATTCATATTTCTTGTGTATCATTATTGATCTTTCCCCTGCCCAAGAGAAAGGACAGCTTTCATAGTGACTTTTGAAAACGATGATTTCTTGACCTACTTTAAGAAAAATTCTTGGGAAAAACAAACTAGCTTTTTTTTTCTTCACATTTTGAAAGCCACCTGAGCTTTGCCGTGGATTTATTTACTAGGTTCCTGAGAGCAGGCTGTAGCCGTAAAATGATCGGAACATTCTATTTCTTTGTAATTTCTCTGCATTAGGGTTGCCGGCCTGGAAAATGATAGATGCCTAAAATTGATCAGGGTAATCGATGCTCTGTGAAGTATTTACGCATGATAGATGTATCCTTTGCCAGATGTGAGTGTTACCAACACATGCTTGTTTATAAAACTCCTGAGATCCCATTTGTATCAGTGACTAATCTTGCATCAGGGCTGCTTGCAGCTTTCAGAAATGATAACTTATTCAACCTGACCTCTCTCTCCACCCTTTCTCCATTCATCATAAGCCTTACTGCTCTTTCCTAAGAACAGTCAGGATTTTCTTCAATCTTCTTTCCCTTTGACCTTTGTGGTCTATAGAGTGGTTGTATTTTGCATCATCAATTGGCCTCTCAGCCTCTCACTTTCAGTAGGTTGAAGCATCCATGTTGTGGATATTCATTCTCTCAAGAGGTACTACCATTTCCTGCATCTCCAATATTCACTCTAAACCTCTTCAGGAGACCAGAGTGATAGTACAACAAGTAGGGCTCAGTCCCTGGCATCACATATGGTTCCCTGAGTAATGCCAAGAGTAATTCCTGAGTGCAGAACTGGGAGAAACACTTGAGCATTGCTGGTATGGCCCAGAAACAAACAAGCAAAAAAAAAAATCACTGAATGGGGACTGCCCAGCTTCCCCCAACTGATCTCAGCTGAGTGTTCTGGCTGTTTGGTCTTTATTTTTGAATTTTATTTGAAGTACTGTGTTTTACAACACTATTCAAGATAAGGTCTCAGGCATACAATGTTTCAACACCACACCTCACCTCCACTAGTGTCTGCCCCCTCCCACTGTCTTAGGGTTCCTTCCCACAGCCCCCTCCCTGAAGACCAGTTCTCAGGTTCTATTGCCTTCTTCTGACACCTCAGGGGACAAGCTTGACTCCTTTTGGCTGTGGGAGAAGAGGGTCTTGGCCAGCCCAACTTGGCTTTAACCTGCATTTCAGGAACAATCATAGTGTCTGGAGTCTGGTGTCTGTGGAGTTGTGCTCAACTCAGCTGTCAGGGCTTAAGTCTGGGCTCTTAGGAGAAAGGCAGGCTTAGGGGAGACTGCTGGGCATATGGCTGAGGCTACTCCCCACCTCATTCCCTGTACCCCCAGGGAACAAATATCTATTGTCTCAATAGGACCACAGAGATAAGGAATTGGGTTAGGGCAACAGCCTACCAAGATGGGCAAGTCTTCCAACTTGACAGGCTAACCACCTCGAGAATTGTTAGAGCGTGGCAGGAACCTTGAAGAGTAAGAGTTAGAAGGTGAAGAGGTAGGGAAAAGATTGTTCCAGGTCCATCATAGGTGGAGAAAAGTAGGAACAATCCCTGAGAAGCTTGTGTGTGAGTGTGTGTGCTTGTGTGTGTGTTTGTGTGTGGCCAAGGGGCACAAGTTTAGAAAGGACTTTGGCTCTGCACTCAGAAATCACTCTTACTGGTGCTGGTGCTTAGGAACCCCAAGGGTATCAGGGATTGAACTTGGGTCAGCCATGTGCAAGGTAAGCTGTCTAATCAATTGTGCTATCTCTCCAAACCTACAAATTCTCCTTAACTTTCAGACCAGATTCTACAGCTATCTCGGAGGCTTGGGAGTTGGTTGATGGTACAGTACAGCTTCTCCTGGTGATGGGGCTTTCCCCAGGGTCTCCCAACAGTCTGAGCTCTGCCTGGTTCTCAGGTGCTTTTTACACATCCAAGAGCTGTTCTCACCTCAGAAGCAATTCAGATGTGTAAGTTTTTCCCACTTCTGGCATCCAACATAGCTTAGCACAGGGCCTTGTTCTGTGTTTCAAAAATTAATTGTTAAATTGTGATCACTAGACTAATTGGACATTTTTCTTCCTTGGAGCAACTGGCAAAATGATAGTGGTTTCATGTAAGTAGAAAGAATTTTTTAAATTAACTATCAACATTTTCTCAACATACTAGATTTTCCCCCTCCCAAGCACAAGGGTTTTTATGAATTTCCCTGATTATAAACTTGATAAATATGCATATAAAAATGGAAGTGATACATAAAAGCCTAAGAATAAATTTAAAGCCCCACATGGTACCATCCCCCAGAGGCAGCCACTGTCAACATTTTAGATAACAGCCTTCCAGACATTTTTCCATGAATCTGCTATAATTAATGTATATTTTGTAACGAAGGTAGACTTCAGAATAATATGTTCAAAAGAATTTAACAGTTGATTAAAATCTGTTTTTTTTCTTCTGTAGATAATCTAAATTAGTTCTTTATGTTTCTTAGGGATTGAACACCTACTCTCTTGCTACAGAAAAATGTGGGTATTCTCTCTTTATTCTTCTTCCTTCCTTCTTCTTTCCAGGTTATCTCTGATACATCTTGTACTTACTGAGATATAACTTACATACCATAAAATTTATCCCTTTAAAGCATGTAACCTATTTATTTTGGCACATTCACAGATTGCACCATCATTACCACTAATTTCCAGAATGTTCTTTATCACCCCCAAAGAAATGCCTTCCCCTCTAGGCAAGTCTCTATTCATCTCTTCCTATTGCTTCTGGCAAACTATGAATCTGCTTTCTATCTCTAGGGATTTGCTGGTTTTGGAATTTAGACAAGCAGGATCCTATCATGATGCCTTTGGCATTTGACTTCACTTGGGAATGAGAACTTCATTCCATTTTATGGCTGGAATGGATAAACCCTGCTCCTCCTTTCTCTCCCTTCATTGTCTTACGGACATTTGGTTTGACTATTCTAAATAGTTTTGCTGTCACAAAACTCGTAAGTTTTTTTTTTGGGGGGGGCAACACCCGGTGGCACTCAGGTTACTCCTTGCTTTGTGTGCAGAAATCCCCCTGGCAGGCTCAGGGAATCATCATATGGGATGCCAGATGTCAGTCCCAGGTTGGCCGTATGCAAGACAAATGCCCTACCCGCTGTGCTATTACTCTGACCCCAAAACACTTAATTTTTTATTTGAATATGTTTTCAATTCTGTTGAAAGTGGTATAAACCCAAGAAGCAAAATGTGTGAGTTCTGTGGTGGCAGTGCTCACTCTTGGAGAAACTGTCAAAGTGTCTCATTGATTTGTCTACATCACTATATATTCTTTGTGGGGAAGTTGCTAAACACAACTAGTGCTGGCTAGGTGTTACACCTAGGTCTTTGCTTGGGCTACATCTGGCAATGCTCAGTGGACCATATCTCTTCTGGGATTCAAACCATAGTTGTGGGTGCAGCCACATGCAAGATAAGTGCTTTAACCTCTGTACTATTTGTACAGATAGTATCTAATCTCTGTATTATCAGATGTGTTAAGTTCCATTTTCTCCACATCTTTAGGTATATTTGTTATCTGTCTTTTATACACACACACACACACACACACACACACACACACACACACACTTTTGGGTCACACCCAGTGACACTCAGGAGTTACTCCTGGCTATGCACTCAGAAATAGCTTCTGGCTTGGGGGACCATATGAGATGCAGGGGGATCGAGCCGTTGTCCATCATAGGTCAGTGTGTGCAAGGCCCTACAACTTGTGCCACCACTCTGGTCCCTGTCTTATATTTTTTTATAACCATGATAGTGGGTAGGAAGTAGTATTTCATTGGGATTTTTATTTGCATTTTCCTAATAACAAATAATGTTAAGTAACTTTTGTATTTTTTGCAATATCTATGTATATGGATGAGTGTATACTTTAATTTGGGGCCCACACCTGGCAGTGCTTAGGGGCTACTCCTGAACTCAGGAATTACTCCTGGTGAAACTTGAGGGATCCTATGGGATGTCAGGGGTTGAGCCAGGAAAAGGTAAAATGCCCTACTTGCTGTACTATGATTACTGCCCTGATCTACATCTATATCTATATGTCTATCTACATACATGATTCCTGTCTAATATATAGGCCTTATCAGAGCCTTATCAGATCTGATTCCTTGATAGTTTCTCTCCTTTTTCCACTTGTCTTTTCATTGAGTATATCCTTGAATGTCCTTGAAGCATAAATATTTTTCATTGTGCTGAAATCTTGTTTTTTTTTTTTTTTTGGTTTTTGAGTCATACCTGGCAGCGCTCAGGGGTTACTCCTGGCTTGACGCTCAGAAATCGCTCCTGGCAGGCTCAGGGGAACATATGGGATGCCGGAATTCGAACCACCGACCTTCTGCATGCAAGGCAAATGCCTTACCTCCATGCTATCTCTTCGGCCTCCCCCCTTTTTTTGTTTTTGGGGGCATGGGCCACACCTGGTGACACTCAGGGGTTATTCCTGGCTATGCACTCAGAAATCACTCCTGGCTTGGGGGACCATATGGGATGCCGGAGGATCCATTCTAGGTCAGCTGCATGCAAGGCCCTACTGCTGTGCCACCCTCCGGCCCCAATTGTGCTGAAATCTATTTTCATTTAGCTTTATTTATTTATTTTTGGTGATGTAGATCTGAGAATTTGGTGATTTGAATGTGCCTGGGTGCCACTAGAACACTCTATGGTTCTCAGGACTTCTTGTGCCAGATATGGAATTCAGGTACTTTTGTGTGTCAGGCATATGCCCTACTGTTTGATCTAGCTGAGCTTTAATTTTTTTTTTATTTGGGGGCCACACTTGGCGATGCTCAGAGGTGACTTCTGATCTTGCTTTTAGGAATTACTCCTGGCAGGTTCAGAGGACCATGTGAGGTGCCATCAACTGAACCTAGGTCAGCGGCATGCAAGGCAAGTGTCCTACCCTACTGTATTATTGCTCCCCCTAGCTGAGATTTTGATAGAAATGGAGTTAAATCTTCTGATAAAGCTGTTAATGGAATTGTCATTTCAATTTCACTTTTTTTTTTTTTTGGTTTTTGGGTCACACCTGGCTGCTCTTAGGGGTTACTCCTGGCTCTGTGCTCAGAAATCGCTATTGTGGGCTCGGGACCATAAGGAATGTGGGATTTGAACCATCATCTGTCCTATATCAGCTGCATGCAAGACAAATGCCTTAGTACTGCACTATCTCTCCAGTTCCTCAATTTAGGTTTTTTTTTTTTTTTATTGATAATGTCTGGAAATAGACTTTACCATTAAGTTTAACACTATTTGCTGTTTTCCATAGGCTGGGAAAACTCCCTCATTCCTAGATTTTCCTTTTCTTTTCTGTTCTTTTAGTTTTGGGGCACATCCAGTGATTCTCAGGGGTTAATCCTGGCTATGCGCTAAAAAAATCTCCCCTGACTTGGGGACCATATGGGACGCCAGGGGATCGAACTCCATTCTGTCCTAGGCAGACGTGCAAGGCAGACGCCTTACGCCCTGCGCCACCATTTATCATGAAAGGGTATCAAAGTTTGTTAATGACTTTTTCTGTGTCTAATAAGATGATCTTGTGTTTTCCCTCTTTATTCTACTAGTAAATGTTGATTTTTATCTTTTGTCTCACCCTGCATTCCTGGGATGAATTCTACTTAGTCTAGGCAATTAAACCCTCCACCTTGTGTGTGTGTGTGTGTGTGTGTGTGTTGTGTGTGTGTTGTGTGTGTGTGTGGTTCTGAGATTGAATCAAGCACTTACACATGCAAGGCCTTACTATTGAGCCATATCCCCAACCCTATAACCCCTTTTATTTTTATTTTATTTATTTTTCTTGTGTGTGTTTTTTTTTGGGGGGGGGCCATACCTAGTGGCGCTCAGGGGTTACTCCTGGCTTATGCTCATAACTTACTCCTGGCATGATATGGGATGCTGGGGATTAAACCCAGGTTGATTGTATCGAACCTGCTGTGCAATTGCTCTGGTCCAACTCTTTTTTATTTTAGGTGAGAGGGCCCACCTAGCATTGCTCAGGGCTCACTTTTAGTGATGTTCAGGAAATCATAACAAAATCAGGGATTGAAGCAGGGTTGTCTGTGTGCAAGGCAAGCATCTTATCTCCTATACTATTTCTCCAGGTGCCCTGTACCCCCATTAAAAATATGGCCTGATTCAACTTGTTTGTATTTTGCTCATAGTTTTTTGTTTTGTTTTGTTTTTGGGCCACACCCGGTGGTGCTCAGGGATTACTCCTGGCTGTCTGCTCAGAAATAGCTCCTGGCAGGCACGGGGGACCATATGGGACACCGGGATTCGAACCAACCACCTTTGGTCCTGGATCGGCTGCTTGCAAGGCAAACGCCGCTGTGCTATCTCTCCGGGCCCCATATTTTGCTCATAGTTTTTGCACCTGTATTCATAAGAAATATTGCTTTTAGCTTTTTTTTCTTAGATTGTTTTTGCCTGGATATATAATTCTTGGTCAGTAGGGAATGCTTTTTTTTTTTTTCTTTTAATTCAGCACATTGAATATGCTATCCTATTGGCTCTTGGCTTCTAGTTTCTAATGTTTAAAAAATATGTATAGGGGGGAGAAAAAAGGGAAAAAATATGTATAAAGATCATTTTGGGGCCGGAGAGATAGCATGGAGGTAAGGTGTTTGCCTTGCATGTAGAAGGATGCTGATTCAAATCCCTGCATCCCATATGGTCCCCCGAGCCTGTCAGGAGCGCTTTCTAAGCATAG